>NC_086386.1:58544644-58866144 GCF_036588685.1 Mytilus trossulus | reverse complement strand
AGTAATGTGTATTTTTATTGATAAACATAGAAAATAGAGCCTCAAAGAAGACAAATAATTGTTTATGAATAGAAGTGAAATGTTATAAGTTTAATAGTACACCTTTAAATAACATAAATATTGACAAATGCACGTAAGAATATGATAATTACACGTAAGAATATGAGAATTACACGTAAGAATGAAGAAGGGTGTACCCGATTTATTATCAAATCATTAATGATTTAAATTAAATTGCATAGAAATACAATTAGTTAAATGCTTTGAACAGACCAATCTGATTGTTGATATTCTATTCAACATGAATCTGACTGTTTCCAGGAAAAAAAATAGCGAAATATTGTCTACAAGAGGAAATGTATTTTGTTTTACCATTTGAATAAATGAAAGAAATTCAGCAGCCTAACGAACTTTTTTCCAAATTTTAATCGCTGTTTTGAAATCATTTACAATTGTAGCATCATTGTCCTCAGGATTACTTAAAGTTTTGTTTTCATTCGATGGAAAACATGCCGGTGATTGTTTCTTTGGAGAGAGTATTCTAATTCTTTTTTGAGTGATGAATTGTTGCAGCGTGCACGATTGCTTTTTAGATGAACCTGGTGATGAAGTATGATGCAGTTTGGCTGGTGGAGGTTTCGGGCAGATCTTATATTGAGGATTATATTGTGATTTTCCACCAGGTTTGGGTTTATTGAGTCATAGCCTTGACTTTTGTCTGACCATGGTAGACTGAAAAGGAAAAGAAATCATTTAACAGCTTTAAAACTAAATATTTTGAGCCATTTTGTACTATGAATGAAATCAAAAGCACATTTTTATAGACTTAAACAGGCAAAATGAAGTATCCTTATTCTGTCATCATATAGAAGTTGTGTTTGAATTATATTGTATCATATAAAGACTAATTTACATGCAAATATATATTTTTTTATGACAAGCCTCTACCCCTTGACATGCAAAATCTGACACCCCGAGCGACACTTTATATTTTGATGAATAATAGTTTTAAAACCAATTAATTTTTACTAAAAAAACTGGTAATTTGTAGAAGTCCATGAGAGGAATACAATTCTATATAAATAAAACGAAGGGCAGTTGTGTAAAGTTGTTTTTTATACCGAAACTTGCATATAAAGCCTCAAAATCTGCAACACGGAAAACTAGGGCGAAGTGTATGAGAGAACTGAGCACTGAAAACGACTGCTTCTGCTTTCAGGAAATACATTACGTTGCGGTTCCTTCCGTGCAATACATTATATGGTACTGAGAGTTCTTAAAATAAGAAATTTTGATGCTTCAACTTATCTTGTTACTTTTTTGTCGCTTCAAAATTGCCACGCCATGTCAAACATAGCAGACACCCCGCATGTGGCGTTCTACACGGTGGTTTTGATAATGAAAATTTAGTTATTCAATCGCGCATTAGTTTTATTTAGAAGACATATTCAAGTAAGGTATGTAATCCAATTAATGGTTTTGATCAACACATAATGAAATAAAAATGAAATAGCCTTACGAAAAGTATCAGTGAGAAGTCAAGTCAAAATATTTACTTTTTAGTCATTTAAAACCGTCATAATCGTGATAAGAATTTTGACTAATATTGAGGAAATAATTATGATGTTTTGGATCATAGTCCATATAAGGGTGTGAATATCAAGATTATAAAAAAGACACAAAACATGTACGTCATTTTTTGCTGTCGGTATTGGTAAATATTCGTTGCTATTCTGTGGTTTACGGGTTGTAACATGTGTAATTTTCCATTGTATTACTATTTATTGATGCGTTTCTGTATGCTGAGAGTTCTTGTTTGTTTGTCTACTGTATTCCTAGTTCGTAGCGTTGGTATTTTAGCGATATGTTGTTAACATTGCCATATAAGCAGTAGGTTATAGTTCTTGTTTGTTTGTCTACTGTATTCCTAGTACGTAGCGTCGGTATTTTAGCGATATGTTGTTAAAATTGCCATAAAAGCAGTAGGTTTGGCTAGCCATTCTGGCTCATACCACTATTTGGTCTCAAAATGTGCTGTCCGAAATCAGGTCTATGAAGTTATCAAATAGTTTGTTACTATGTGTTTTTATGTTTGTGTTTGTTGGTCTTAAGTGTTTGTTTTGCTATGTTCCTCTTATAGCTGATGTGATTCCCTCAGTTTCAGCTTGTAACCCAGATGTGTTTTTATTTCAATTGTTTTATAACTTTTGAACAGCGGTATATTACTCTTGTCTTTATCAACAACACTTCTAAAGACAAAGTGATTTTCATTATTGCAATAAAAACGAAAATAAACATGATCAACATGGACTTCATATAAATCAAATAAATATGAAGAAAAAAAATAAGGGTAACCAAAATCAACCAACAAAATAGTATGTTAAAAACTTTGTGTTTAAAACATATGTATATGAAGAAAAAAAATTTCGATTATCTTTTGAAGAACAGTTGAACTCAAAATGTCATTTAACATGTTTAAATTGTTTTTTTTTAATTACATCCCGGGTTCATACAGTTTTTTTTAGTTACTACATTTCAAATCTTAATAAAATCAAGTGAACTTTTCATTCCATATTTCAACTATACTATAAATTAACAAATATTCGTAGCTGCAATGCTTCGTACGAACAAATACTCATTATAGTGTATTCAGATATGTCTGCAAAGTAAGTGGATGCAGTAATCTGTTATGACTGCAATATAATGGTATGTTTAAAGAGGATGAACTCCTAAATTCCATCCTCAAAACACATCGTGTCCCACTCTATCCGTCAAAAGAGATTATATGATTGACAAACTGTTCTACTATCAAACTGTTATTTGGTGGGTTTTTTTCAAAATGAATTCAGATATAATATTATTCATTTTATACAGGAAATTATTTATATTAAACCGAGTTCATATTAAATGCCGATAGTAAAATACGTATACTGTTTGTTTCCAGCTGATGAGTGAAACCCTTTTAACTGATATTTATTGTTGGTTCTTGTGTTCTGTTGTTACAACACTATATCAGGTTATCAAAACAGATTAAACTTGGTCAAATTCTGTATATGCATGTTCCAAATCAGGGGCCCGTAGTTCAGAGGCTGTCGTTGGCTCACGTTTATCATATTTGTGTGTGGTTAAATGTTTTATTATGAAAAAACCCGTCAACTTGTTCAACTGGTCTGTAGCCTATATTTCTTTCTTTTTCATTTTTAGCCATGGCGTTGTCAGTTTGTTTTAGATTTATGAGTTTGACTGTTCCTTTTGAATCTTTCATCCCTCTTTTATTACCACTAGGTCGATGTCTCTGCTGGTGGACATTTTGTCCCCGAGGACATCATCAAGTAGCAAAACTACAATTGCATGAACTTACGAAGATCAAACAGGTAACTGGCTCGGACGTCATCCAGTATAAAAAAGGTCCGAAACAGACATCACCATGGACACGATGTCGTCTGATGTGGCAGGTGTCCTCTCATCACCACACCTGACAAATATCTCAAACACGACTCATTCAGATCATCGTCCTAGTGACAATAGCAATATTACACATATACAGCCATGTTCAATTCTCCTTAAAGACATTTTGGTTTTTGATGACACAGTACAACACTGTCGCATTTTAAAATGTGAGACCAAAGGCTGCAAAACTTGTGTTATTTTAATTACAGATGCTGAATATACTAGCAGTTTGACCAAAAAGTCATATTTTACCAGAAGTTACGATAATCTGAATTGTAAATCGATAAATGTCGCTTACGGATTAGAGTGCAACCTTTGCGGATTGGTATACGTCGGGGAAACGACAGGAAGGCTAAACAAACGTATGTGCGGTCATAGATCAGACATTTACCTCAATGCTAACGACATTCTATACCAACATTTCAATCAGCCCGATCATTCCATCGTTTCTATGATAGTTCGCATTATCGAACAGATATACCATAGCTCTAACAATCCTAATCTTTCAACGACTCTCCGTAGACAAAAAGAAGACTACTGGATAAGACAATTGGGAACTGAAACACCGTATGGCTGCAATGACAAAATTGATGTTATAGGTATTATATCTAGTCCTTCGTGTAACTCGGTGAATGTGATGAATATTTTCAACTCGACTCCTCGACGAAGACGCAGTCATGGTCATCGTCATTATACATCACCTTCTCTGCATGATGTCTCTATTAATGATTTGCTGCCATTCACACAAAAGCCGTTTGGTATTCATCACATTCGCACGAAACTTTATTCATTACCCCTTTCAAAACTTCATTCTCTGTTCAATTTATGTTTGGAATCCCCTGTTACAAACCCTCATTCAAACCAATACGAACTCCAAGCTTTAATTTCGGACATTGCAAGTCACAGACTTTTCAAGCCAGTTCACGTTGGAAAAGATGAAAATGAGAAAAGATCTTTTCTAAATCTTTTCTTTGCCAACACAGGTCTCGATGGCGTCAACCTAGTCAATATCCTCCATCATAAACTAGTTTAATCGGAAATACCTCCTTATTTCAAAGACCAGTCTGTACCAATAATTTCTTAAACCTATACCAAACCTATTGCAACAAAAATTTTCAATTACAAACGCGTTTTGCAGGATCTTGATATTGACGACTTCAAGTCTAAACCTCCTGATTGCACTTGTGCTAGTTCCCAATTTACATATAATCCTGCTGGCCACGTTATTACCGGTGACCTTAACATTATTAATAACACTTCTCTCTGAAATGTGTTATCAAAAGGTCCGAAATATCGTGAGCCTAAAGCCATCAATTGGAAATACAACTTAAAAATTTTGATGGATTCAGTCGAGGATTATGCCAGGCAATGGGATAAGCGCGAGAAAGAAGACATTGACACTATATCCGAATGGATTAAGGCAGTGAGGTCGTTAATACAAATCAGAATTTAGAAACTGAATGGGTCCATCATTGCCCATGCTACGTCAATCTTTAAAGACCCAAATGTTGCATAACACCTATCCGACCTTCAAGGTAAATATGTTGTTGTTCCCGCAGACAAAGCCCCGAATAACATCGTTTTTGTCTGTAAAAGTCATTACATTAATTGCTTGATAAACGAATTAGGTATAGACAATTCACTTGGAAACTCAACATATACCCTCACGACACTTACCAAAGAGGAAATCCTGGATAATCATAGGTCTGTTCTTTGTTCCTTTGGTATTTCAACCAAAGATGAAGATCTGGATCTTCCATCACTGTATTGGATACCTAAACTACATAAGTGTCCTTACAAACATATATACGGTATATTGCAGGGTCTTCCAAGTGCTCCACGAAACCTCTTTCTAAATTATTAACATCTATTTGATCAGCAATCAAAGACGGGCTTCAAAGTTGATGTGAAACTGCATATTCTAGAGGTGGCGTGAATCAGATGTGGATACTTAAAAATTCCAAAGATCTTTAAGAGTACAAACAATCTAACTCTCTTTCATCTTGTAACAGTTTTAAAACATTTGACTTTTCTACTCTTTACACAATTATTCCACATTCCAAACTAAAAGACAAATTGAAAGAGTTGGTATTACTTTGCTACATAAAAAAGAATGGCCAACGTAGATACAAGTATCTTGTCTTAGGGAGGGATAAATCCTACTTTGTAAAGAATAAACTCTGTTTCAAACAAAACATTCTCTGAAACCGATATTATCAAGATGCTTGATTTCTTGATTGACAACATATTTGTTACGTTCGGAGGACATGTTTTTCAACAGACTGTCGGCATCCAAATGGGAATAAACTGTGCCCCTCTACTTGCCGACTTATTTCGTTATTATTATGAGGCTGACGTCATGCAGGAACTTCTCAGGAAGAAAGATAAGAAGTTAGCAATATCCTTTAACTCTTCTTTCCGCTATATAGATGACGTTCTTTCACTAAACAATTCAACATTCGGTGACTATGTGGAAAGCATCTATCCCATCGAATTGGAGACAAAGGATACTACAGATACAGTTAAGTCGGCTTCATATCTTGACTTGCATCTAGAAATTGACAATGAGGGTCGGTTGAAAACAAAACTTTACGACAAAAGAGATGATTTCAGCTTTCCAATTGTGAACTTTCCATTTCTAAGTAGCAACATTTCAGCAGCACCTGCATACGGGGTATATATCTCTCAACAGATACGGAATTTCCGTGCTTGCATTTCCTATCATGATTTTCTTGATAGAGGGTTACTGCTCACAAGGAAGCTATTAAACCAAGAGTTCCAAATCGGAAGTTGAAATCATCCCTTAGTAAATTTTATGGACGGCATCACGAGTTGGGTGACCGTTATGGAATAACCGTTTCACAAATGATATCGGATATGTTCCTTACGTCGTAACTACAATCCCCTTCCCTTTCATGAATGTGACCTACCAAATTAGACTATTTACCGGATTTGTAATCACATAAGCAACACGAGGGATGCCACATGTGGAGCAGGATTTGCTTACCCTTCCGGAGCACCTGAGATCACCTCTAGTTTTGGTTGAGTTCGTATTGTTTATTCTTTAGTTTTCTATGTTTCGTCATGTGTGCTATTGTTTTTCTGTTTGTCTTTTTCATATTTAGCCATGGCGTTGTCAGTCTGTTTTAGATTTATGAGTTTGACTTTCCCTTTGGTATCTTTCGTCCCTTTTTCCGTTCGGGGCCTTTTACGGCTGACTATACGGTAAAAAAATTTAATCTTTTTTGATAGCCATCTGGTTGCTAATAATTTTAAACATGTACTCTCTTTGCGCTTGTTTTTGTATATCATCCCCTTTTACTTATATACAAACAATATCGAGAAAAAGATTACGAATGCCACTGAGACAACCGTCTATCATGTCTATACGAGACATATTAGAGATCCATCCCTTGATGTATTTGCAAGTTTTTTCAATTCTTGATGTAGTAATAGAAGTGGAGACTTTATTAAAAAAATCAGACTTTCATTTCAGACCTTTCTGAATTCAAAGATCATAAAGATACAGCAAGGATGGTAATATTGGTTCTTGTTTTTTCCAGTACGTATCACGTTTAAACAAGCTATTTTTAATTTGATAATAACATTTTATAATGTATTAATACACTCCGCTCATTTTCAATTTTTTTAGACCTCAAAGTAGAATAGCAATCAAACTATTACAAATTCAATTTGAGGACGTGCTTCTTTGAACTTATTCAAAACTTAAGGCTGATTGAAAACGTTAATAATAACTTTATGCATATTCCAGCGGTCATTCCATATCATGATATTAGTGACACATCCTTCAATAAAATGCAAAGAAAGTCAAAATGAAAATGCTTCTACTAGAAGGATACTGTTGCACCGTATTAAATTTTTTTTGTTACTCAAGGACATCTCATTCGTAACTTTTTCAATGGGAAAATAAATATAAAGGTAGCAAAACTATTGCCGTGGCTAAATAACTCTTAACTAACACAATTTCAATTGTCCAACCTATTAACTGACTTTATTCCCATAACTTTCACTTAAACGTGGTAGCATTCACGTTACATTACAATTATGCAATATTTACTGTTAATTTATTTTTTAGAGCCAAAGTGCCATTTTGTGTCCTTGATATCTAAAATTGTTTATTTAGCCTTTGATTAAAAAAATTGCTATGCGTGTAAACATAAATTATACGCCTTTTAATTTACTGAAAACTGCACAGACTTCGAAATGTTTTTACAGGTAGAAAATACTTTATGGTAGATGTCATTTTGTCAGACACTTTTCTTTTTTTTATTTAATAGACTTTAACATAAAATTGTGCGTTTTACTCATAACAGACGTATAACCAAACCGATTAACAGACCAATCGTCCATATATTCGCATACTCAATATAGATTAACCGACCAATCTCTCGGTTAGTCCAGTGTCGGCTGTGATGTATTGTATTTTCTAAACGGTTGTTTGTGTTTGTAGTTAATTATTCTTTGTCATGATAAGTTTTTGTTCAACTTTTTCCCTGTGTGGTAATTTACATGTTAATGCATGCATAACACTTCACGCTTCTATTTTAATTCTAGTTTTCCCATTTGATTTAAGGCTACTGTCTTTGTTTTGTCTTCTTAAAGTAAATGACATTAGAACATTGGATAATTTATAATGCCTTTCAGACCTAGATTTGGTGTAACTCGCGCTAAAACATATTTTATTTAGTTAATGTTATGGTTATAAGTTTTTAAATCGATTGCCATCCGTTATCATATACATGTTCATGTTCAAATCCGACCGTAGATTAACATCCTTTGGTAAATGTTATGGACGCCATCACAAGTTGGTTGACCATTATGGAATATTTGTTACAATTGATCACGGATATTTTCCTGGCATCATTTTTACAACCCCTTCCCTTTTTGATCGAATAAAATGAAACACAAGGTTTATACTAACTTGAGCAACATGACTGAGGCCACATATAAAGTAGATCAGCGTGACCTGTAGCAAAACTTTGTATACGTTTTGTATGCAGAGCGTGAAAATATGAAGTATTATAATTCGTTATTATTGATAGGTATCAAAGGTACACTAATTATTATTTGATGTGCCATACCCGCGTTTCCTCTACATACTTTTCACTAATGACGCTCAAATAAAAATAGTTATAAAGTCAAACAAGTATAAATTTGAAGAGAATTGAGGACCTACACTCTAAAACGTGTGCCAAACGCGGCTTAAGTAATATACATGATCCTTGCCTTGGATACGAAAATCCTTAGTATTTCGAAAAAGTCATGCTTTTGCAAATAGTAAACTTCTAAAATTACCATATAATTGATATCACTGTCAACACCGAAGTGCTAACATTGACAGATGTTACACAATTTGCATATGTAACAAACTAATATCATCATACCAATGTCATTATTGTATATTAATGATGTGAAAATGCACTTTAAATTTTTCAGCGCTTTTTGTAGTATTTTGGTTCATTATAATCGGGAAACACCTTATCGAAAAATGTAGTAAGTATTCTATTAATCAAACTCATTATGTTTTACTGGTTAGTTACAGTGAACCACATCAATGAAATTGAAAATAAAAATACTTACATTTGTATTTTATGTTTCTTTGGTTTATTCATTTCAAAGATTGAGGAACAGGACAAGCGCCAACAGATGGAATAAAACAAAGAGGAACAACTTTTTCGGACACTCAGACGGAATAAACAGAGCACTGACAATTACAACTGTCAAAAATGCAGGTTTTTTTAAGAAACCTGTTTTATATAAACTGCTTATTCAGCAGATGTTCTATTTCTGTACTAAAAATATGTACATGAAGTAATAAAATTTACTTTTGATATTTTGTACAATAGCTTTACCTTAAAATTATTGTAATATTTAGGTGCCTGTATTTTACAGTACCTCATTTGTACTATACACCTGTGGTACAGAAATAATACCAACAGAGATCACAATATTCTGTGTTCGAAAAATATAATTTGATGATTTTGAAAATGGACAAGTTGTCAAAATGCTAAACATGTTACGTTGTTACCAGAAATTTGTTGTACTTGAATTTCAAATACAACTCAAGTACTATGAAATAACAATAGCGTTTTTGTCTATCAACACAGGTAAAAAGCCGATTAATGATACATGCTAACTTTTAATTCCAACGGTATTGACACAAATATCGAAAAAACCTCTTTGATTAGATTTTTTTTTTATGTAAAACATGTTATCCATTGATTAACGAATCTACTGATGAATAACCCGGAAGCATGTATCTCTAATTTAACGTCCAATATTGAACAATGAATTACTTATCACGGAATTGTTTGGGTATACATCAACAAATAGCTTCTAAGTTGCCTTTATTTTCATAAATCCAGAAGTGGACGGAGAGTTGTCTCACTGGCAATCATACCACATCTTCTAATTACTATTGATAGCTTTTATTTCTTCTGTTACTAAAATGTTTTTACTGATGATAACGATCGTTAAATATTAAAAGACTAAACCGTCGTGATTGTTATCTTTATTTTCTAAATAAAACTGATATCATATACATATTTCTTTTTCTGAACAAAGATGATTTTACTGCACCATGTTAACGTTGTACCGTAACATGGATGTATTTAGCATATGCAGTGGTACATTATCTTCATATCTTTATTAATTGGTTTACACTGAATGTGCCTTTTTACTTAGTGGTTTTACATTTCAGGACAATGTTTCATGATGAATGAAATTATATCGGAAAAAGTAAATGAAGAAATAACTCGATATAAAAAAGACCAATACGGTATATATATAAATAAATATACATTAGTCTCAGTGCCATAAATATGTTAGGTGGTACCTGAATTTTTAAATGCCATCTTTTTCCTTTGCTTACATAGTTGGGTTTAATATCCTTGCTATAGTGATGAAGATTTTAATACAATGTTGACAGCTGTCTCCCTTTTATTGTTTGAAATTTTACCTATCATGACTGATTGGTGTGCTTACACATTGTTGTCCAGATAATAATATTGTATGCGACTGTCATACAATTTAATTAATAGGTAACGTTAGCTATAAATCAGAGTATAATCCAATATTTCTACCCAGGGACATGATAAGCATATGTCGTTTTTCATTCCTTTGATGTAGATATAGGAAGATGTGGTGTGAGTGCCAATGAGACAACTCTCAATCCAAATAACAATTTAAAAAGTAAACCATTATAGGTTAAAGTACAGCCTTCAACACGTAGCCTTGGCTCACACCGAACAACAAGCTATAAAGGGCCCCAAAATTACTAGTGTTAAACCATTCAAACGGGAAAACCAACGGTCTAATCTGTATAAACAAAACGAGAAACGAGAAACACGTATATATTACATAAACAAACGACAACTACTGTACATCAGATTCCTGACTTAGGACAGGTGCAAACATTTGCAGCAGGATTGTTTTGTTGATGCTGAAATTTGTTAAGGGATATTTCGTTTTCAATGTCCTTAGAGTTTGATATGTTTGCTTTTTTTTTCCTTTTTAAAATGATAGCTTACGTGCCGCATTTCTATTCTTATTTCATTACCCGGCGTTGCTTTGGCAAACAGGCATATAGACAAAGAACGTAAGCAAATGTTGCAGACAAGAGTAGAACAAGTATAATAAAGCAATAACACAATGACGGCATGTATAAATGAAATAGATTTAAAAAATATATACTTTCAAAGGCCAGTTTCTCATGACTTCGGGCAGGCGTAAAAAAGTGTCGAGATTAAACATGATTTGAGAAATCTCAACCCTTTCTCAACATGCTCATAACTTCTAGTAAATGTAGAAAAAGAAACACACAGCAAAACGCACAGTAAAACTAAGTTTAAAAGAAGTCCGAAATCGATGTCAGGATAAGAAACAAAAAAAACTAAGAAAATGACAATGATACATAAATAAACAAAGAACTAATACATGTACTAGCAGTTACTGACATACAAGCTCCAGACCTCAATTAAACAGATTACGCAGTTTAAGCTTCATTTAATGAAAATTACACATTTATCGTCCCGTTAGAGGCTAAGTATCATACCATCATATAAACATATTGCAGAACAACACCCGTATCATGCCAACAGGTGGTTTTAGAATAAATGTGTTCATTATCGATGCAAAAACCCTATGAGTAAATCAATATTAATACCTGACAATAGTATCGTATCCGTACCCCTTCTAAATAAGTTGTTTTAAAGGTTTGATTTGGTTTAGATGTGAATCCGACGTCAATTTTGTGCTTTATAAAGAGTGTAACCATAAAAGATTGGATGTGAAATACCTGCTAGTATAAAATGTCTGCATGTTGATTTATATTTACGAATGACGTCCTTGTGTCCATTAAAACATTTAGTAAATGTTTTGACTATTTTGTCAATGTTTGTGATATTGAAAACTCTGATGAAAAAAAAATGTTCAGGTGATACAGAGACTTCTTTCGTTAAAATCAAATACGTTCAAACTTGTTACATATAGAAATACATTATTTATTATGCTATTACTCAATATATTGTTATTTATTTATTTGTTTATATTAGCCAGCTTTTATATATATATATATATGGTACAATTTAAAACATTAGTTCGTTTTCAGTTCCTTCTGAGTTTGTGAAGAAAAACGAGGATGACATCAGACGGAAAAAAATAAGAGGTACTGTATCGTTATCTTTACAGTTTGGAAGCTTACATGTATATGGTATGAACGACAATTTTCTCAAGTTTCTCTTCAATTTAGTATACTAACTGCAACTTCAAATAAGGTTTCACGGAAAGTCAATTTTTACTTTTGAAATCAACCGATAATTATTTCCCATAATTAACCTAATAGTCAGTCATTGTTAATGTCGATGAAAGCAGAACAACAATATAGCTGAATATTACCCCTGAAAAGACGTCAAAACGCAGAGGAATAGCACTTTTTCTTTAGTGAAACAATACAATAAAAATAGTGTTGTGTAATGCAAGATTACGGAGAGTATATATTGAGAAATATCTGCTAACATTTTTAACGCTAACGTTTTTTTTTCCAAATTGGTATCAATCCATACGAAACACTTTTATGACATGTTAATGCACCACAACTGTACAAAACAATGATAAATACAATCATGTATGTTTTGTTGTCTTTCTTTATAATTCCTGTATGTCTGTGAAATTATATCGGGTTCTATCTCTTTCATGTTATTCAGATATACATAATCAGCATATAAATGACTGGATGAAAGAAGATGAAAAGTTTATTGCGACAATGGCAACACACACACTATTTGAAAGTCTTGAAAGAAACAGTTGTGCTCTTGTAGTTGGTATTGCTGGTAATGGTAAATCTTCGATAATTCGTCATATCGCCTTGAAACTGAAAAGCCAAGAGCATTATGAAATAGTCCCAATAGTGCTCAGTCCAGAAATAATTTTTGAATTTCGAAAAACAGATCGAAAACAGATCTTTATTGTAGATGATTTGTGCGGGAAGGTGAATGTCAACGCACAATCTGTCGATATCTGGGTGTCGCAGATCAATGAAATTCTTAAGTTGATAGATACTGCCCATAAAAACGAAACCAAAGAGATTGCTGAAGTGAAATTCCTCTTTGCCACTAGGTTAAGTATTTTCGAGGACAGCATTTTTCAAAAGCTCAGACTGCTTATGAAATATGCATTCCCATTATCGGAGTTTTCTTTGACAGAAGAAGAAAAACTGAAAATGATCAACAAATATATTACACTGGAAGCGGACACAAAACTATTTAAAAAGTTAAAATCTGACGACGCATATTTTCCTCTTTTATGTAAAATAGCTGAACGGAAAACACCTGATCAAATTATAAAATTATTCAGCAATCTCAAAGGTTTCATTAAACAAGACTTGATGGATTTAAAGGAAAATAACCATCTCCAATTTTGCATTATAACATTGTGTGCAATATTGAATAATAATTTTAAAGAGGAAATACTAAACGATGTTTATGAATCAGACATTGAAAGACAAGCGTTCGATAATATTTGCATGGAATTTAATCTAGGAACTAATAAAGACCAAGTTAAAAGTAAAATTAAAGCACAACTAGCCAACCTCGAGGGAATGTATATGACGAAAACTGAAAATTATTATCATTTTATTCATGCCAAAGTGTACCATATTGCTGTTGTGGTATGTGGTCAGACATTTCTTCATAGTTTTATCAAATACATCCGAACTTCATTTATTGCTGAACGTTTTTGCTTTCAATCGACAATGGCAAACATCAATAAAAATACAATTTCCATCGATAACGAGGATGCCGAAAAAAGATTTTTCGACAGATTGATGTTTGATTTAGAAAAAGGTGAAACATACAGTACATTTCATAGCAATCAACTTACAAATAAGTCGTACAGAGATAAATTTTGTAACTATTGTCGAATTAGAAAACAAAAAGTTGGGGAACTTTTAAAACATTTCAGTGTAATAAACAGCAAAAATGATGATAGAAATTATGATGACTACATTGATTTTAAGAAACAGTATCATTTCTTTTCTCACCAAATGCGAAGACCATTCATTGAGTCTGCATGGGAAGGATACTCTGATATTGTTGAGTTGTTATTGGAGTTTAATTTCGATATCAATGAAAGTGAGAAATTTGGACGAACGCCTTTGCTCGTTGCGTGTCTTTTAGGGAAAAAGAAACATGAGGAAGTAGTAAATTTCTTGCTGAAAAATAATGCCGACCATTCGCTGTGTGATAAAAACAAGCAGTCTCCGTTATTGGCAGCTTCTAGAGGAGGATACTATAGTATAGTTAAAGCGCTACTGCAACACAATGCGGATGTTAATCAATGCGACATTAAAGGTAACTCGCCTTTATTAGTAGCAGCTTCTGACAGTCCCTTGGAAACCGTTAAAATATTATCAAGTAAAATGAGTGATTTTTCGAAATGCAATAGTCTAGGACAAACGCCAATTTGTGTTGCATCAATCCATGGCAGAGTAGACGTTTTGAAATACCTCTTACAGTTTTGTAATGAACTAGTTTCTAAACCTGATAATGAGGGTAGGTCTCCTCTGTTTATAGCCTGTAAAAAGGGGTATTTGGAAATTGTTCAACTACTTCTCAGTAATCATGCTGATGTGTCGCAATCTGACTGGTCTAAACGGTCGCCATTATTTATTGCGTCTGCCAAAGGACACGATGATATTGTCAAAACTTTGTTACAAAATAAAGCTAAAATAAATCAATGCGACGAAGAAGAAAGAACGCCGTTATTCATGGCATCCGATAAAGGACATGCATCAACTGTACAGATTCTTATTAATTGTGAAGCTGATTTGAACGCAATGGATAATAGAAAGTGTACTCCACTATTTGCAGCATGTAGGCAAGGGTTTATAGATATAGTTAAACTATTAAATGAAAACGGAGCTAGCATTACAGAGTGTAACAAATGGAATGCGTCACCTTTGTTTGCAGCATGTAGACAAGGTTATTTAGGTATTGTAAAATATTTAGTAGAAAACGGCTGTAACATTTCTGATCCGGACAACTCTGGGACCACTCCACTACTAGTAGCACACGAAAATGGAAATACTGAAATAGAAAACTATTTGATTCAAAAGAGCGATGACTTTCATCAGTCAAATCAATGTAAAAAGACCTAGCTTCATGCATCAGCAATTTGAAGGCACGCTCCAAAAAAATAAAGATTGTTTGAATAAACAAGTTCTAACATGTGACTGGTATTGCCATGTTCACACTCTTACATAGACCTTTCGAATTTTTAACTGTTTAAAAAGTGAGCTATCTGCACCGTCATATACATGTTTATCAATTTGTTAAAATCTCTTTCACCTTTGCTTAATCCAATGTGTTTGAATACATACAATGTGTGTATATAGGACGTAGTAATTTCTTTTTTAGAAATATGACTTTTACATGTAGTCCATATATTTTTACCAATATTGTTCTATTGATATCATATAGAATTATGATTTGAAAAATTATCGTGTTTTTTTTTCATTAGGCATACAACTACATGTACTACAGATGCTTCAGAGCAACTTTATATATCCAAAGACATGCATGCATATTCCATAGAAAAACGAGTTGTTAATGTTTCTGTTGTTTTTTTGTTTTTGTTTTTTTTTTGTTATGAGAATTTTGGCTACGAAGTAAATCTTTGAATTTTAATGAAAGATAATAGTTTAAATAATTCTTACATACTTTTGGTGTAGGCTTACAATAATTTTATTATGCAAATTTTACAGAATTCTGTCAAAATTGCTTTGCGGTTTAAGCATCTTTAATGCATTTATAATTATCTTCATTGAAACGATGAATGCATGGTCTAAGAATCGTCCATCATAGATCATAAGGTTGCACAGAATAAGGGAGTAAAGGGTCTTTAACGTGTTATGTTCCACGTTCCATGTTAACAGACAGACCTAAACACTTCATTAAAAGGAGCGTTGTGTATTTTGATTTTTAATATATTCTTAGTAATGAAATCGAATATCTAAATAGTTATTATACTTATATAAACAGCAATTTAGAAAATTGCTCTTCCGGGCTCTATCCGAGATATGGCCGAGTCAAATGGTAGACTCAATGTAGAAAAAAAAGAAATGTTGTAATTTTAAGCCATCAGTATATTGTCATCACCTTCACCGTCTTAAGCTGTTTACTATCATTTAGAAACGGGCGAATACTCTGAAATCGTTCATTTGTGCTAATTTCACACAGATGTAAATTTGTAATGCATTTCTGTAACTAAATGTTTACTTATTTCATGTTGTATCTCGGCTTACTTATTCTAATTTGAAGCACCTTAATATGTATTAAGAAAAAAATGTTAAATGTTCACGGACTTTTCAGAGCTCCCAAAAAAGTAAACTGATTTCATACAAAGAACTGTCTTATCGACGTATTTATTGTGAAAAGTATTTGATAAATAATCTACCTAAAAGTATTTATCTTAAAGTAATGGTAAAATTGAGAAACGAAGAGTCCTTTGATGACAACTCTGAAAGTAACAAAACAACAACAAAAATGGCGTCGTATATGCTGATGCCTCAAAAACTGAAAATGATAAAAGTAAAGTTCAAAACAGTGACAATGGGTTTTCTGCAGCCAAACGCGTATTTATATTAGAGACTGGTCTTTTCGGAACTATAAAACCAACATATGTAGACTTTTTAAAGCATGCAGAGTTGTACAGTGATATTGGCCATATAGTTGAAGAAAGCCATTTGAAAGGTCTTAAAAGGGTTTATGGAATGTGGCGGATTTATCTTGATAGTGAGTCAGATAGGGGACAATTAATAGCTAATGGTCCTACTGTCAGGAAAAAACATATGCATGTATATGATACAAACCCAAAATTTGTAATTAAAGGACACATAAACTACTTACGCATTCGGGAAAAAAAATGTACCCTTATCTGCAGACGACAACCAAATTGGTAGATATCTTGAGACCGAACATAATTTCATAATTTACAACTTCAATCGGAAAAGGCTACGTATCAACGGATTACTTCCCAACTGCAAAACCGGAGACCGGTTATTTATCGTTAGTCCAGTACCTGGTATACAGCTACCTAGATGCATCAGTATAGAAAAAATACAAAGCGCTGCTCATCCACAAAGACCAAATTGTAGTAAATCCTTATGCTAAATGTAACAGACATGACACAAACAGGAGATCTGTGACAATGACTGGGTGTGCAACTCCTGTGGCTAATCACGTCATAAAGCCAAAGAATGTCAACAACCGATTGACGATCCGACAGCAGATCAAGATCAGAATGATGATTTGAATGTTCCTGATAATGTACATGAAACTGCTAACGTTGATAACGCTCAAGATGAACAACCTACAAGTGAAAGTAGTGATGATTCAAATGATGAAAGCGAAGATGATGAACAACAATGAGTAGTCTTAAACGAACGTAAAAAATAATAATACGAACAATGAGCAGACAAACAAAAAAGACAAAAAGACAAATAAAAAACAAATCGAACAAAAACAAATCAAACAAACAAAATGTGCCCAAGTCAGCTGCTGGACCCATGGATCACTATATGAATTTTAAAGATCCAAAAACTCCAAGCCAATCAACTGGGAAACGGCAAGCATCAACACCGACTAATGAATTACATCAACGAGTAGTCGAGCCAACAAAACAGACGACAAATCCCGAACCAGTGTCCTAGTTAACTTTAATGTACAGTAGTGTGTTTTCAATGCACAGTTTTTGTGCATGTCTATGTGTTCCGGACCATATGGGTATTTGGACCATACGCGTATGGTCGGACCATACGCGTATGGTAGGACCATATGAGTATAAAACTCGTTTGGTCATTAACGGGCCGGACCATGTGAGTATTTGGACCATAAAGTTTTTTTTAAAATTACATTATAAAAGTTTCAATAATATAAACTTTATCTAAAAAATAATGATGGTTACATGACATTGTAATTTTTTTATAATTCAAATACAATGTACTTCGTAAAAAATAAATAGTGATGCTAGTTTTAATCGCTTATTACATTGTGGGGTGACATTTACTTCCATATGGTATCATATTTTTTTTGCATTTGCAAGTCTTGGTTATGCACGATCCTTTTCATTAACACCTTTTGATTGCGGGTAAAAAGCCAGCCTTTTTGTAGCTACGTACAGTGATACCGAGGTCTTGGGCAATTCCGATATTTCTGCGGTGTTTTTAAAATGCTCTAGATCTGAAATATCGTAACATGATTGCACTACATCATATTCATATGACAACTTGAATTAACTATGGTACTTTCCAATGACTTCTTGTGTAACAGTTCAGGCATTAAGAAATTTTTGGAATTTAGTTTTTAAGTCGAAATATTGCCATTCACTCGTAATAACAAATCGGTAATGACCATCGGTATAAAATGTGTTTATTATAGTTTAAACAAGTAAGCAAAATTAACTAGTATGAGAAACTTCCTTTTTTTATTTAGCTAATCTTTTTGTTATAATATAATAATAAAATTACATATATGATAGCGTCTTTTTAATGATTGTCGTACCATATGAAGAGTTAAGAAGTATTAAAAGTAAACTGAAAACAGAGTGTTAATTACCTCGACCATATGAGTATATACCCATATGGTCATGACCATACGCGTATGGTCCAAATACTCATATGGTCCAGAACATATATATGTTAGGTATATTTTTATCTTAATTAAAAAATGTGTAAAAAAAAAAATTATTGTGTGATACAATAATATTAGATTGTATACACTCTGTAATGTCCGCGTAACACTGCCCGATTTTTACGCCGATTGCAACACGATTATGGAAATTTTCAAAATCGGGACTGATCGTTTCCAGTTCGGGCTATTCGTAGTGCCATCTTTAACCATCGTAGAACCATCGGCCACTTTTTCTAGCCTTCGGGGACAACTTCGGGAAGGGTTCTAAATGTTTTAACATGTTATAAAAATCTCCGAAGTTGCGTCCGATGTTGAGGGTTCGTATTGAGTTCGTATCACCATTCTTACCATCTTAATGTCACCGGGAATGCATTTTTGAACATCGTATTGCATTCGTGTTTCCATCGTTTCCATTGGGCAGTTTTGACATTACGATGTCTTCATGAATGAATACAATGAATGAAGCTACCCGAAGGTCTTACGATGGCAACACGACTTCGTGAAGACCTCGTAATCCCGTCGTGTTGCCATCGAATAAAAGTACGAAGGCAACAAGATGGAACTACGACGGCAATAAATCCAGCAAAAAGTAAGTTAATTTTTGCGCTAAAATACATTTAAAGTGCCACGCGCGATATGCACTGGTCAGTTTAATACGACAGTTAAGAAAGACGTTCATAAAACATGGAGCTCATATCATATGATTCTATGAGAACAAGAAAGGCGACAGTGTTGTTTCTATTAATTCAAATAGAACAAAAAGAGCAGCTTTTACAGGCTCAGGATTTACTTTTACAAGTAAAATATTATTTTTTGTCAATTTTTCATATCAAGTAACATAATGAAAATCATAAACGCGCCTCGTACACCAACACTGCAGGTACACATATATAGGGAAACCAACTTTTTCTTCATTCATCTGATTTTCTATGTATCGTCTGAGTTGTGTCACACGTATGTTTACTCCATGACCATTTTGTTTTCTATATGTCATATTTTGCCACATTTGTTGCTTTCCCCACATCCTTCCTTTTGTCTATATTATTATGATATTCTCCCGGAAAGAGCTCTTTTTGAAAAAAAGGGATAAACGAACCCATTACCTTACCTTTAAGATAGATCAGTAAACATTGGCATAATTATTGGTGATTATTCAGACTAGTGCACACATTTTACAGTTCAAACAAGGCAATGCCGAGCGTAGCATCCCCTCGTATTAACATATTGGGGACAAATATGGACACTATATTTGTATATGACACATGCAGAAAATGGTAAATTGAATATGCATATTTGATACATAAATTATTTTTTTAGACATCGTATAGACATCGTATGGCATTCGCGCCATCATCGTAATCCATCGTGTAGCCTTCGTAATCCATCGTGTAGCCTTCGTGATCCATCGTGAAGGCTTCGGATGAGATCTGAAGCTTAAATACCCGTCTTTGGTTAACCTTCGTATGTCCATCTTTTGCTGTCGTATATAATTTCGGCACCATCGTATAGACTTTGTTATTCATCGAACTTGCTTCGGTCATTTTTTGGTATTTTAACGAGATCGGGACCAACTTCGTACGAACTTTTAATTTTCGCATTCGGGTGTCCATCGTATAAAAAAATCGGGACAGTACGTGTGACACGGGCATAAGGAAAAATATATTAAATGTTGATATGAAATATTTGATTATGACTATCTTGAAAACAAATGAACATGATCAAAAAGTTGATCCATTGAACGTTATTATCATCTTTTTATTAATCAAGAATCAATTCAAAACACGTCTAAATACCAACCTAAATGGTTCCAGTATGATTGGTAAATTGACTAACTGTAGTGGCGTTCCACATCACTTAGTTGATGAAACCACTTCCTTGAAATACAAAATCCATGTTAATAAATATGTCAATTCCTCACATATATGTTCCAGGAATAACTTTAAAACTGCTCAAGATCTGCCATATACATGTACATTATCTCACTTAGTTCACCTGGACACTATGAGTATTAATTTCAAAGATCGGCATATTAAAAACACCACTATTACCTTAGGTATTAAAAAACTGAAAATTAGTTCCTTCTATATAGTTCATTTTTCGTACAAGCTACTTCCACATCCATGGCGATTGCCATTTTAAAGAACCTGAAAAGAATTGAAACATAAGCATGATAAGTAAAAAAAAGTTATTTATTTGTTCTTTTACAATATAGTTTATATCAAACGCAAACATTAATAAACAACTATTAAAGTGGTAAAATCAATGCAGTCGATAATGTAAACATGTATCGTCTGTCAAACACAAAGTATCTGCAACTTTTTTTAAATGTTCAAAAATATTTTCTCTTTCTAATTTGAATTATCGTCATACATGTGACATATCTAACTAAAATAAAAATACAGTTATATTCATGCAGAACCTATTTCAAAAATCCACAAATTTCTGGGTTTTCATCGAATCTAAAAATAGATTATTCGATAAAACAATTCAAAGATAGATGGGGATCATGATAGCATCTTTCCAGATTATTGGAAAAGTGTACAGTTATTTGAATGATATACATGATATATTTGTATATCTCAATACACTTACGCTTTGATATTCTTATATTGATACATGTACAACGTATTGATATGTAAACAAACAAAATTTAGCTCGAACGTGGTTATCATTATCAAATCTGTTATTTATTGTATGTGATACTGTTATAAAGGTAATTTCTTAACTATATTTCTTTATAATGAAATTTTTATGACTATATTGTGTCTTTGGAAAAAAAGTTAACAGTGCATTTAACCTTTTGTATATACGAACATGTAATGAATGTAATAAGACATGTTGTTCTAATATTAGTCTCATTAACATGTACTGTTGGGTAGGTTATTGCAAAGCTCGAGAACTCTAGATTTCCTGACGGCAGAATAAATTTGCACCGAATTTCCCAAACACAAGGCCAAAATGGCCTTGAAAAACTGACAATTCGGCTCAACGAACTACAATACATTGTGGGCTTCTACGAGTATACTACCACTTGAAAACCCGTGGAATTAGTGGAAAACTGCCAACTAATATAGTGTCTGGGACTCTCAAAATATTTTGTTTTGTTATTTGAATATGTGTATTGTAAAATAAATAACATGATCTTCAATTTGCTTGCTCCGATTAAACAAGTATTGTTTACGGGCTTCACATTTCGACTTTCTTTTTCGCCTTGTAAAAGTAGTTGAACAGTTTTGTTTCATTTTTAAGCATTGAACCTGTGTATTAATTTCACGTTGTGAAAATTTCAGATGAAGTGACCATTGTCGAATATGAAAACTTCTGAGCTCTTTTAAACCTGTATATACTAATTCCAAAAGATTTCTGCCTCGAAAACCACGAAAATTGGCACTGAAACACGTCTTTTTGTACTGAGTGTGTAAACTTTTTAACAGAACCTGATCTACAAGTAAAAACATCACAATATTCAGTATGCTAAAATTATGGTGTTATAAAACGGGGACGATAAAGTTTCGACCATCGATAAAGTCCGTTTGTTGCTTATTTTATCCCACAATATACATTATACCTGAGAGGTATTTTATCGTTCAACTGCTGTCCTATTGAATGATTGACGTATGTGCAATATCTTACATTATTTCAATACTCTAGATCATAGTGGGTGCCAATGTACCTATTTTCTCTAGAATGTTTTATTTTTATAGAAATACGAAGATTAGGTATGAGGATGAGGTATGAGTGCAAAATGAGATATCTTTCCATTCAAGACACAATCTAGTAGAGTAAGCAATCATATATTAAATTCTGAAAAGTAAGCTATAAAGGGATAAAGAATTACAAGTGCAAAACAATCCCATCAACAACAAAGCAACGGCCTTATTGTATATACTGAAGGAGAAGAAATTTATCCAATGATTATAAAAGAAGTATAATAGATTTAGATCAAACGCTGCTATTTTCACAAAACATATCAAAGTTCCCACTTTGTCGCACATAAACATGGATAACATCATAAATAATAATAATCTGTATTGTCAAATAAACAAATTAAAACATGTTTGAGATAAACTGAGGAAGAAAAAAACGAACATACACTCATATTATTGATGATTTTATTAAGGTCGGCAAATGTCAGAGTCCATAAAAAAAAAATCCAATATCTCCATTAGAAAAAAAAGGACGAAAACAAAATGAAACTACAGTTGCTTGCTTCGCTACCTTCAGAACAAAGAGGACAGTTTGGAAGTCCCAACTACTGAAATTTGTCAAAATTAACTTAAAGATTTTGTTAACTCTGTCAGACAATAATTTAAAAAGGTCTTGTACAGTTTTGATGAAAAATGATAGATGATATACGCTTTGTGCTTGTTCTGTACTCGTCAAATTCTGAATAGGGAAATATTACCTAGTGTTCTACAGACGTCGGTAAAAATTTCATACTGGAAAACCTAACTTTCTGAAAGACAAAAATAAGGATATTGGATATGATTGCTAATGGAACAAGTATCTACTTAAGCTCAAATGAAGTGGATGTAAGTAATGATATGCAATCGTAACACCTTCAACAATGACAGAATAACAATACCGTAAAATCGACTGTCAATGGTCCCGATTGATGATTATACATCACAGTGTTGATTCTTAAAAACAAATGAATAAACACATTCTTATCGTCGATTTAAATTACTTTTCAATCATAAAGAAAGGTACATTATCATATAAAAAATGGTGAAAACTTCTTCAGATATTTGACTAACTCTACTTGAAGTCTTCGCCTTTCTGTACGAACACAAAATTCAAGCATCACACATTTTTCTTTAACTACCCTCGTGAATATTAGCACAGGCTGTTGTCGACGGCTAAACTTACACTAGTAAGTTTGTCTTATGGCTAATTATGTTTTTCATTTTTGTTTCGTTGTTGGCTGGTGGACAACAACCTGAAACCTCCGTGTCAAACATTATCCATAATAATGGCTATATTTTGGGTAATTTAAACGCTTGTTTCTTCGCATAGAAACAACTCTTTGTTAATCTGAGCATGGAACGATTACTTTATATCACAAACTATAAATGTGGATACATCAAATAAAAAAAAACGAAAATGTTGATCCCGCATTGCACGAAAAAATGTGTTGTATTTCAGGAAATAATACATGTTCTTCGTTGATTGTAAACACGTAGTAGTCCATCATGCATTGTTAATCAATTATTGGATTGGTCAAAATCCCAGGTAAACATAAATTGCGTCACACGTAAATAAACAGTTACATGTGCGAGGACATAAGTATGCTAATTCATTTATTTTCATATATGGTAGAGTTCCCGACCTGTTACACTAATTATGAGAACCATAATTGTAGAGTTACATTTGGTCCGAGACCAAATTATTTCGTAGTGCATTTCTTATAGAACATAAATGAAAATAAAAAATATCCCACCTGCGCTTTTTCAAAGAAACTTTTGCAGTGTGTTGTACTACTTTTGGGACAAATTTTATCAGAATTATAGAAAACTTCATCGGCTCTAACTTAAAATATGAACAATTTTATGTTTAGGGCGTCTTGAAATCTTTTGACAACTTCCTAAGTGCTAATTTTCAACCTTTTTCAGCGGACCAAATCACTACTTCCCTTTAAAATTCTGGACCCAAATATTTGTACAGTGTTATTGCACCCCCTACTTGCAATTTGAGGCATTGCACATGGATAAATAAATGTGGAAGGGGTATAAAAATTAATGGCAAGTAAAACACTGTCAACACTATGGACTATATTCGTGAACAACGAAAATCAGGGGACGTGAACGAAAATCAGGGGACGTAGTCTCGGACCATTTATTGTATAAAAATGAATATTTCCTAGGTAAAAACAATGAGTGACAATATACATATTATATCCTTAAACTGTCAAGGGTTAGGACAAAAAGAGAGAGAGATTATATTTGTGGAATAAATATCAAACATATTATATATTATTCATACAAGAATCCCATCTAATAGAGAAAAAATGAACATATTATTAAAAGTGAAGTAAAAGGTATTTTTTTACATAGCTATGGAGGTTCCAAATCATTTAGTTTAAGGCTGTTTATTAATAAAAACAAATAGTGTGTATGCTTTAATCATTCTGACTAAATATCAAACAAATATAAAAAAGCATCCAAATGAGAAAAAATAATCTGTATGAATACATTGTATCTCCAGTTTCAGAGTGATAGTGCCAAGTGTCTGACCTGATTAAAATTAAATGTTCAATAGTTATTAACGCTTGTCTACTGCATTGTGTTGGTTTACTCGTATGTTACTAATAAATGATTAATATCCGCTTTTTTGTTTTTACAATACGGAAATAAACTGACAAAAAATTCTAACGGTGTTTTTGCCAAATCAAACATTTTGTCATAACCTATCCTGAAATTGAAAGAAACAGAAAACAAACATAAAAGGAAATGTAATAACTTAAAGATACGAAACCGTATAGCCCATGTTACAAAAACACTTATACAATAAACAATAAAAACTGCAAATAATGACGGGACATTCAAACCTTATGCATGCAAAGAGAGGTTAACAATGTCAAGGTAAAAACAAATAACTTCAGGACAAATAGCTGAGCAAAATACTCATAAGGATAATTATGAAAAGTCAACACCCAAGGCTTTGTTCATGTTTTTTATTTGCTCAGAAGCTTAACTAAAAAATTGTCACGTTTTTTCAAAGCACTTTTTTATGATTGTTTCACCCTTACTAGAATTCAGGACGACAGGTTTTAATATTATAAAGTTTAGGGCTGGCTGATTTTAAAGCACGAGTAAACGGATAGTCTTGGAAGATTAATTTTATATATCCTGTATTCCACAACTCTAATGCAGATGTATTTTTCCATCAGTATTTTACAGTTTTGATAGTTGATTTTAATTTTGAGACATATGACTGTATCAAGACATCGTTCCTTTATTGTAAACAGTTTTTCGCAACTTGTAGAGCATGACTAGTTACAACTCCAATCAATCCCAGTTTGTTTTGTTGGGGTTTTTTTTGGGGGGGAGGGGTTGTGTTGCTTAGTCTTTAGTTTCTATTCGTTTGTTTTGTGTAATATCTTGGGTCTGTTGGTCTTTTTCTTTTTTTTTTAATTTGGTGTTGTTAGTTAATTTTTGACTTATGAATTTGAATTGCCTTTGGTATATTTCACTACTGCTTTATTTTCAAATTTGAGATATTCTATAAGGAAATCCACAAAACTGGAAATTGTGGCAATTTTACACCAAGTTAGAAATGTATAATAGGCATATTTTATATAATTCCTGTGGATTAATAATGAAGTCCTCATACAACCCGTTATATTAATTTCTAGATTGCAGTACAGATATGAACCAAGTCTTCATTAGTGAGTTGTATTTCACAAGCAGATAACTAGGTACCTACGCAAAAAAAAAATTAAAATAAACTGATCAAACTCATTTTCGGTTTTTGAGGTAATGTCACGAAAATAAATGTAATGTATGCGATATGACGTCATAGATGATCAAATCTCATATCAATTAAGAAGACAAATGAAGTCAAAAACAAAATATGAGAGACGATAGAACTCAGATGATAAATGAGACTGAGTGTTTCGCCATTATAACATGTATAAGCGTTTCTACTATATATACATCATGGATGGAGAGTTGTCTCATTGGCACTCACACCACATCTTCCTATATCTATCAATAGCCATTGAAACCCACCTCAGTCAAATTTCGTATTCGGTAGATAATGGCATCATTCTAGTAGTGATGGTAACTGTACATTGTAGTTATTACTATTTTCAAATATCCAAAATTCACCAAAATTATACAGATCAAGGCAACAATAAAACAATGAGAGAATACAATGAACTTACAAAAGACTGGATGTGTCGACAATTGAATATATCGCTATGTATAATAAGTCCGTCAATCGAACCCACACAGGTTTGGCATAGAACATGTTGATGATGGAGATCAAACAATATTTTGCATTGATTTCCGTATTCGTCCTCGAACTTCTTTTAGAGAATTATTTTCTGTGAGTAACGAATCCCTGCTTATGAAACCGTTTTGAAAGTGCAGTAACATTGTCCATTGAAAAACTGTTTTGTAATTAAACTATTGATCACACATTTAACATTAAAATTATCGGGTGACAACATGCACATCTTTAATAAATACAGATAGTCCCCGGACAAACATATGAGAAGGCTGTCAAATAAAAAGAGAACTGAAAACCATTAGTAACATCCCTTGAGAAGTTGCTTGAAAGTATAAAAATTGACATTTTGAACTTTTTTGCCTGCATTTTGAAACCGGAAGTCACAATTTGTTTCATCAATGTATTGTCAAGTCGTAATTAAGGAACTGTCATTTATTTTCATCAAATCTAACATTGGATTAAAAAATATATAGAATTACCAAATGAAATGATTATCATTTTTCCAGATAAATAATATGAGTTAGATTGGGATTTTTGTTTGTCTGTTATAATGAAAAACGCAATTTATAAAGAGATCAACCTGGACTTGACAACTTATCCGTGTGAATGATTCCATTGTATATGCATATTATTGAAAAACGCTATCTTAAAGAATAATGAGTTAAAAGTAATGCAATAAAATAGACAACATGTACTTGCAAAACTAACCTCGATGAACAACTTTTGAAACACCAGTTATTGATTTAAACGATATATCAGGTAGACTACAAAACAAAAGGAAATAAATATACCAATAATGAAATTTTAAGAGGATGAAGAGTTTCAATTATATATATTATAAATGACAGGTATGAGAGTCAACCATATTATATGTTTCAGTTTATATGAACTTCTTCCTACGAAAATGCAAAATGCCGGTAATTTTCCGCCATTGGAGTTTTGAACTTTTTATAGTTTAGGAAATGTCGCTTTTAATAAAATGAAAAGAATGCCAGAGAAATCATATTACAATTTTGTTCGCATTTTCAATTACTACCAAAAAATAATCTCCTTTTTATTTAAAAATTACACTATTTTATTTGAAACCAGTTATTTCAAACAACTCGAGATAAGTCTTTTAATTTTAATTGAAATATAATAAGAATCAAAAAACTTAAACTTTTATTTTTGTGGAAAAAGAATGTCGTTATTGCTTTATCTGGATACAAATTATTAACCGCCATATGATTTCAGTACTTTTTGGTCATCAGGATTGGATGTTCTTCATAAATTATGATTACTTAAAGGAAAACGGTATTAAATTTTTGTACGTGTTGCCTAACATGCAAATATTTCTTCTCATATTTGAAAATATTGTAACTTCAATTGCAATCAGTTGATATCAATTCCTCTTTATGACTTATTTTGTATAAAATTTTAATTTTTGAAGAATAAGTATCTGTCTACTTTTGATTTTGTTGAACCAGAATGCAATCATTTCTTCATTTGAATAGAAATTATTGACCACCATTTGATTTATTTAGTGTTAATAGTTTAAAGTTGGTAGTTTTTCATCAAATTAAAAGAATGTCAGAGAAATTAATTATCATACTAAAATTGTATTCGCATTATTTGAAATATCCAAAATCATTCTTCATTTTATTAAAAATGATACCATTTTATTTGAAATCAGTTATTTTGAACATCTCAAGACAAATCTTTTAATAAGAATAGGATATAATAAGATTTAAAATACTTTAACTTTTATTTTTGTGAAATAGGAATGCAAATATACATGTCGACATATGTCCCTGGCTTCTTGTACTAAATGATATGTTTATATATAATGGATGATAATGACTAAACCTTGAGCGAGCTATTTTTAAATAAAACAAGTTTTCTGTCATTTTCATATCAAACTTTTTATTTTGGAGTAATATATTTTGTTATTATTTTCCGACATACCTTTTTTATTTCTTGTATTAACCTATTGCATTAGCAACAAGCAAGTGTCTGTTGGTATTAACAGTTATACACGATATTGAACTTCATAGAAAGCATTATTAGTTATAACGTTGATATCAATTGTAACATACTGATAAAAGAGAAAGAAAAAGAAAACTCCAAAAAGATAGTTTTGGTAAATAGATATTCCTCTACGGACATGCGTGCTTCAAACATAAGAGAACCTAGACTTATCAACATGTACTGATAGACATGATGGAACACACTATCAAAATGAACAGATCAGATGTCATATTCGCATTCAAAAAGTAGGACAATAAAGAACTGTTTGTTCGAATGTACACACAATGGCGTCATTTAGTATCCATTACTTTTTGCCTATTCAACTGCAGGGTACTGATATCAGATTTTAGCTGAACAGAGACATTTACCAAATGGAATTTAAAAATTTATTCACAGATGTACACATTTAAATATAACATATCAATTGAAAAGAAAAAGAATAGTATTGAAAATGTTAAATTCAAAAATCAAACGTAATGAACATATTGAAATCATTTATAGTAATAGCTCGCAAAAGAAAGGTATTTTAAGTTCAAATTATTCAAACTAAACCTTATTTAAAAAACATATTTTAGCAGAAAATGTAATTGTATTAGTATTTTAGAAATTAACCCTCATAAAAAAAATGTCAATGTAGTGGCTAAATATTTACTCCTGACCAGTGAATTGACAATAATTTGAAGTTTTATCTATAAGGGTGGCAGTGCTACAGTAACGGCTAATAAACGCACGTGGATAGTGATTTTCTCCCCAACTAAGAAATTCCTGATGAAATTTGAATGTTTTCGTAGTTATATTAATAAGACCAGCTACATGCAACCTACTGATGTGCTAAGACAGACATTCAAACAAATACACACACGAATATCAACAACGAAGAAAATGTACTATACACAGACAATGTTGTTTGTTTAACTCATTTTAGTTTAACTTGTTTAAATAACAAAGGTTTTAAACGTTTTAGAAAAGTTCATAAGAATGAATCCGATCATCAAAAAACAAGTAGAAGATGGCATCCAGAAATATATAAAGGGTATGTAATGAATATACCATTGTACGTTTAAATGTAAAATATTAGGTACATGCATACTTATATTTTATAATCATAAACAATGATAAAGGTATCAATGAATTTAATATTGTTTATCTATTTTTTGATAACCGTAGAGAAAAATATGTCAATGTCATCCTGACATACAATAAATGCCTATTTGTTTGATTTCGTTCAAAACTTATGAATTTTCATTATTGACACCTTCACTTCATTTTAGAAACATTCCACAATTGTGCACAGTACTAATTACTGGCGACCACGCAAAAAAGAAAGTACAGACAATGAGCTAAATTTGACAACATTTGATGACAGTTGTTGAATAACCGTTTCACAGATGGTATCGGATATGTTCCTTACGTTGTAACTACAACCCCCTTCCCTTTCTCGATTATGACCTACCAAATAAAACTATTTACTAGATTTATAATAACATGAGCAACACGACGGATGCCACATGTGGAGCAGGGTCTGCTTACCCTTCCGGAGCAAACACTTTTGAACCACATCAACAAACGACAAAAGTGAAAATATCAGATTACAGACTTATGATAGGTGCAAACAATTAAACGTTTTAATGAAAACAAACCTTCATCTTTATCTGAAAAAATATTGTAACGGTATAGAAGACGGCTTCATAACTAGACAATTAATTAGCTGCTATAATTTCTCATCCAATCAGACCGAAATATTTGTTGGACGATAATACTATATGGTTGCGTAAATAACTGATAAAATCGTGCACAAAAGACTAAGTTTATGATATATACATGCATTTGTTCAGGAATTGGATAAACATTGTTTTTCACCAGACACTCATTACATATAACTGTAGCTCAATCAAATGACGTATTAACACATGTGAACATACATTGTACGAATACATTAAATCTATGACACAATGCAAATACAAAATCAATAAAATAAGGGATAGATAATTAAAGTAACAGTATTTTACTGCTGTGAAATGTTAAACAATAAAAACGACCAACAAATCCCATATCCCAAATCCACAAAAAAGAAAAAAGGTCCATGTGACTATAGGGTCGTGTAAAATCTAGTGGAAATATTAAATACCCAATTTTCACATATCCTCATGTAATTATAATTAAGCTATCACAGGTTTGGGATTTTGTGAATGAACATCCAGAAAGTAGTACTGGACCCACTAGCGATTTTGCCTCTGGGATAGAATGTTCCTTGACTATTAGTGATTTTTTTTTTATCAAGGAAGCAATTCCATTCTTCATAGATACGGCTGAAACGAGTAATAATTTCTTCAGAAATAGTTGCTTTCAGCGTTAGTGCAAGAGCACTATCCTCGTCAGAATTATACAAGAGGTAAGTGTCCATGGACAATGGGGAAAACAAAAGAAGAGGATAATGTGTTCTTTTCGATACACGCATATAAATACTTACTAGTATAGTGTTTCGCGCGAGATCTGGTTCAACACCGCTGAAATTGCAGTCAAATAATCCGACTCGGGATTTTCCTTAGTATCGGTTCTATAACCATTTCATCCATAAGCATTATATGCTTTTTATAAAATGAAATGCAATCGCATTACAAGTTCATTATGTCGTAGTCCAAACAACTTTTCGTGTATCCTGATTTTTGCCGTTATCGTAGTAGAATGTTTAAAATTCAAATTACCTCACCGGCACGTGAAGTTACTTTAACAATAGTTGGTAATTCTATACATAGTTTAGTTCAAAACTGAATGGTATTTCATATCCTTATATGTATATTTTTTCGGATGCACAATTCATGTTCAATGTATTATTATGTACAGAGCTTAAAAATTTGCAGTCCATTTTGTACTCTGAAACTGTAGATTTCAGACGTTTGAAGTATGCTAGTAGCTAGGGCGTTCAAACATCTCGACGCTATAGAGCAGTTTCGATAACATGTGTTTGTAAATTTTAGTCTGTGTCATTATTATGTTCTATGGCAGTTGTTAACAAAAAAATATTTGCAGCATTCGATGCTTAGAGATTAATATGTGAGCTGTCAGTCAAATTAAACTCTTTTATCCATTTCATGTTTTTATTAATAAAAAAAAATCACTATGACTTCTCTATTCTATAGTATTTCTAGAAAGAATGCATAATTATGGGGCTTTTTTAAACATAAGTTTTGAACATTCCGTTCCTTTAGCAATAGGATTGGGTAAGTAATTCAGTACCACAATGTCCGCAATTATGTTTTTATAGTTAGTTCGGATTGAAATTGGTGCAATAAAAAAATCTAAATCTGACGATCTTTAAACTTTTTCCTTGGTGAATATTACTTGTACCGTCAGTGTACACCTATTCCATTTCAAATAATTTGAATTTCACTATGTATGAGACTGTCCAGTACGTTTACTGAATAACCAAGCAAAGCCTTGGAAAACAGAGGTGGCATATTTACATTTACACTATGAAAGAAACATGGAGTAATCAACTAAATCGTAAAAAAATCACCTTACAACTTTTCAAACAATACGTACATGTATGCTAGTTATGTGTATCTGAAAGGTTTTATTTTATCAAATATCTCTAAAAATATCAAAACCTAAATACCGATAAATACGTATTAAAGTTTACGAAACATCCTATCTTTCAAATCTTCTACAGTATTCCTTATCAACTACACAAATGATACACGATGGTCTTGTAGTAAATATTCTGGGTTCTGACGTTGTTTGTCATCTTAAAAACGTGTTATATTTTTTTTATTTGTCGATATGAATAAATTTTTACTGTTTACAGTCTGTTTGTTTGTGATATCCATTTGACGCGTCTCTATACTTATACATCTCCTTATTGTGCTAAGGTACTTATTGTATTCTTGTCCTTAATTTTGGCAATGTGCTTTGTCTATCTTCTTTTTTGTGAAATATATATGACGTGGCTCTGTACTTATACATCGAGTCATTGTGTACTACGGTAAATGGTTCAATTCTTGTCCTTCATTTTTGCTTATGGTCTTTGTCTATATGTGTTCGTTGCATTTGTGCCAATGTTTACAAAATCTAATCTATAATTTGGACAACAAGGTTATATTTCATGCGCGCTCTAAAATAAAAAAAAACTGTTATTACGTCATTTTACAGGTACATATACATGTGAATTACATATAATTTTCAAAGTGTTCTCCTGAATTAGTAAGCTCATACTTATATTCACTTCCCTTTATTTGAACCTTGTTGGAGAGTTGTCTCATTGGCAATCATACCACATCTCCATAGTTTCAGATGGAGGAAATGAGTCTGTAATTTATTTATTTTTTGAATGACCACACATACCAGTTATTCAGTATAAATGTGTAAATCTGAGCTATTCTTTACAAGTCTTGTGTCAGAACAATTTGTTGCTTTACTCCCGTTTATTTTCTTTCTTTAAGGTTCATGAACTTGTTAATTTAAAACATAAGATTGTTTTTACGTTATACAGAAAAGTCTCAGTGTTCAACGCTTTCATTGCGACTACTATTACTGATTTTGGAGGAATATATACAAAGGAAGATGTGGTGTGATTTCCAATGAGACAACTATCCACAAAAGACCAAAATGACACAGACATTTTACAACTATAGGTCACCGTACAGCCTTCAACAGTGAGCAATGAGAATATGTTTGTTTTAATGCAATCAAAACTGTACTTTCGATTTATTATTGAAAATCTCTGGTTTTCTCATACTAGTTACATGACAACTGCATTATTGGCGCAAATTAAAAGCTGTTTTTTTTTGGTGTAATTGAAATGTTTTATTTTGGTGCCAGTGAATTACGATGTGTAGTGCAAATGAAATACCAATTACAGCAAAAGCAAATAACCTTTCTGTGTGCCTTTATATAATTACATGTACATGATGTAGGTGTTTCTTAATAACGTATGTGTTTGTTTTGTTGTGAATAAGGATTATAGCTGTATACCTAATTTGGACTTTTTTTCCCTATCATGTCTGTTTGTTTTGTGCACACATCATGGTCAATACTATGACATTTTATGCGACTGTCATACCGCAAAGTCAGTTGAAATAAGATTTTTTAAGTTATGCATTTTAAAGATCTAAAAGTAAAGTTGTCAAGGACCTTTTTTATAAAGAATTGAGGGTACCTAAGTGAATTTCCATTATATACCGATTTATCGCTTGTCAACCCCACTCAAACTTGTTATGTCGTAAATATAAATTGAATTTTCTACACGATGGTGTATATACGAAAGCCGAGAAGGCTCACCTATAATTCAGAATTCAACATTCGGAATTCAGCATTCAAAATTCAGAATTCGGAATTCGGAAATATTTATTTTATAATGTAATAAACTATTATTGTAATAATAACTATTTGTTTCAATTGTGATATGAAAATTTAATACCTGTCTGTATATCATCCACTCCTTCTTATATACAGAAATTATATATATATTTGTCCATAGAATAAGCTATACAGGACTGTTTGCTTTTCATTTTATCTTTGTGTTTTTACTGGTTTGAAAACAACTACTGTAAGTTCATGGTTTTAACTTCCACCCTCACAATCTTCCCAACACACACCCCTACGCTGTTTCTATTCCCTGTCTTTTTTTACTGTCTTAAACATGTTTACCAAACCCCGAAAATCCGTTTAGCGTTAAAATTAAATAAAGAATTACATAAAACTTATCGGTAGAAGCTTTTTTATGATCGAAAGATAATTTCTCTGGCAAAACTTAATAAACAAAGTTTTCTCAATTATCCATATTTTGACATGTAGATACGGACCTCCATATAGTTTATATCTATTATTTGGAAGGGATTATTTAAGAGGATAATGGCAAGGCGAGAAACGTGTGACACGGATTCTAGCATTTTGCTAGTTTTAGGTTTGCTCTTTCTCAACACTGTATTACATGCCTCTAATTTTAACTACAACCCCTTTTTCTTTCATTTGCCCTTGTCTAAACGCATGCTTCTGAAGGATTTACTAGTTCCGTTAAACTTTTTCTCGGAAAGCTGTTTGATTGTGAAAAAAAATTCATAGATAAATATTATATTCTATATTTATTTTTAATCTCCTTTTCACTGACGCGATAAGAACGTGTAAAAATACTGCTGAGAAAGGCGATATCAATTTCCCGCGTTTTTTAGTGTCAACAATTTGCACAATACTGAGGACATACAAAAACGCAACACCAAAAGATTGAAATTTTTATAACAGTTACTTCATTATCTTCTATAATAAAAGCAACAAAAAATTACAACCTTGGGCATTGCGCATGTTTCTAAATACATTTGAATCAATCATATTACTTTAACGAGTAAGTGAATGAATTATAAATACACAGCAGCAAATATAATATAGGCATATTCATGATGAGTATATGTGAATGAAGAATAAAGTCTGCTTTTTGCTAGCCCGACATGTTGAGCCGTTACCAATTTATAGTCTTTTGTTTGATCTCGCTGGCAAAGGTTCGAACTTACGACATTACGTACTCAGACAAGCACGCTAACCACGAGACCATCTAGACTAAGATTGTTTAGTATAACAAAGGAAGTTTACATATTTCTTGCATGGTATAATATATTCTTCCCAAACAAAAATATATTATAGATATCTTGAAAATACTGATAATTACTTAGCTACTGATATATTTCATGGGAAATAAATTATTTCAATTTTTAGACAAAATAATGTTCTAATTGTTGTTGCGTTTTAATTGACATTCACTATCCTAACGGAAATCAATGACCGATCATCATAGAATATCAATTACAGAACTATTAAACTCTTAAGGTTTCTTATTCTATAATCTGACAAGTAGACAACCTGTGTATTCCTTATCTTTATCTTGATCTTGTGTAATTAATTAAGTCGGTCGCAGTTGAAAATAGCTCTTATTGGGTTTACGCAGTATATATTGGACGATAGATGTAGTCTTTCGAAACACCGGATGATATTCGGAACACTTCTGTTCTTTCTATGGCCAACTTTTAAATACATGCGCAATAGCTTACTAATCTGTTGAATAAACATTAGCATCTTAAGTTGCTTTAGAGATATTTTACTTATGACATGAAAATTATTATGATATAATATTTCCTTGCACACGATTACAAGCTGCTAATATTAACCTACATGCGTAGTATTTTAATCAGAGTCAAATTGAAACCAGCTGTGTTAAGGTATGAGATAAGATTTCATGTAAACAATGCGATATATTCTGAACGAGAATAATTAAAAATAAAATCTTTAAAAAAAGTATTAGCACTTTCTTGAAATTTTACGTCTAGGATAGACCAAGGACGTGGAAACATAATCATAAATACGTGCCTCAAATAGGTGTAAAAAACAAGGATTTAAAAAAAACCCATCGTTTATTGAAAATAACGTTAAAATTAATTATGAAAGTATATGTCCGTATTTATTTTCATTAATATTGCAAATTTAAAGTTATTTTCTTTGTTTAAATATTGCAACATTATTTACTCTTTTTTTTAAACCAAGGTCACATAACCTCTGAATCCTTTTCGTCATTATATGCGACTGATAAGTATAGATATTCGATATGAAGAAAAAGAACACTGGAATCTAAAACTAAAATGTATTTAAAAAAAATACACATTTGACCATGCAGATGTAAGAAATAAAACTTCAAGCAATGTAACAACGAATTGAATGTGCCATAGTCAGCTACAAAAGGCCCCGAAATGACAATGTAAAACAATCAGTCAAAACAAAAAAATAACAAAGTCCGTATCATCGTTTGCGTAACTTAGTTGCTCACCAGAGGAACGCTAAGCAAGCGTTTAAACGCGCGTTGCATAAGTTTGAAGTACGTCGAAATGCAAAGGTATCAACAATGAAAAAAAAACCTATTTAGTCGGCTATCAAATGCCCCGACCATAAAGATTTGAAAACAAAAATCAAACAAAACTAAACAGCCTTAATATTGATAACAAAATAATTTACGAAAAAAAACTTGACCGATATGAACTATGAACAACAACCACTGTACTACATGTTCCTGGCTTTAGAATGGACATTGGCACATTCACAATGTGGTGGTCATAAACTCAACCCTCCCAAATGAACCAAACCTAGAACAATACATCGCAAGAAAAAACTGTAAAATATCAGTTGCAATTCGCGTCCCTTAAATATGGGTACGGTGCACAAAAATCACTTACATAAAAAAAGCAATAGACACAAATCACTGAAATATAAGTACTCGCACTTACCGAAAGCTATTTCAAAGCTAGTGAAAATGTAGACGAACCAGTTGACATAGACGGACTGGTAAACATGTAAACAGACTGGTAAATGTGACAGACTTTTTGACATACATTCACATATAGACAGACCTGCAGTTGGGAATGTAGAAAGACTAAGGGAAACGCTTAGGTACGCTTCACGCACATCCAATGCTCGTTGTGCACACGATACAGATATGATTGACAGGTTGTTAATCAAAATTACTAGCGTATTGGTAGCGTGAATGATTTTTTTACCACGGCCGACGTACGTCGGAGCTATACGTTGATGTGTGAAGCCGGTATTACATTAGGTAAACAGGCAATGTCAGGTTTTAATTCTTATGCACAACAAAAGTAATATGAAACAATGCATCTTTAATCATTAAACAATTATCTAATATGTAATGCCAAACAAGCATTTGGATTTACGATTGCATTTCTTTTTTTAAAGAAAACAACTTGTCTATACTATTAAACGAGACCTCATTTTGGGTGTCGCTTCTCTTCTTTCCACACTAAACTAATCTGCATGCCTCTGTGTCCTATATGTACAGTGCATAATCGCATTTGTCATCCATTCATATGATTATCCAGATTGAGTTATTTTGGGAGAAAAACAAGAAAAAGGTGTCAGACCACCAATTACTCCCTCCAATTTAGAACTTATGTAAAAGTAGCCCTACTCTGACACAAAATAGTGCTTTTGATGTACTTGTTTACTTAAACTAACCAACAAATATGCAGAAATGAAACTTTTGGTGAAAGAGACATATATCTAGATCATTTTGAGCCAAAATTTACTTGTCTATGAGTTTGCATTAAAAATTGAGGATTAATGCGCTCCATAGTATACAATTCAGGATATACCTGGTTTCTATGAAGTTAAACTTAAGGTAAAATATTTAGAAAGCTGTGAAAATTGAAAAATTTGGTTGAACAGATAGGGATTTTTAATTGGTGGTCTGACACCAAAAGGCGTCCGGATATGTTTCCGTCATTGGACGAAATTTTAAGTCAGATTAGACTTTCGGTTTGCGTTTTCTGTATACTTTTATCATACATATACTACGAATAAAGTGTATTTTCTGTCTGATATCCATCATTGGACCAAATTTTAATTCAGATGAGACCCCTCGCTTGCGTTTATTGTATACTTTGAAACAAATACATATACTAAGAATAAAGTGTATTTTCTGTTTGATACCATTTTCAAGTTTACTATCCACGGCGGTCACAGAGTTTATTAAATAGAGAGTGTCTGTATAATATATCAATGACCGCCGTGGATCGATTATTAAACTGAGAATTGAATTTCAAACAAAATATACTTTATTTATAGTAATAAATGAAGCAGGACCTTTCGGGACGTCGGGAACGGGTGTTTTTAAGATCGAAATTTCAGGATTGACCATTTCGGGATACGGGATTTCTTTTTTCGAATTTCAGGTTGTCGAGATATTTAATTTATAATAAATTCGGAACCTCGGGATTTCATGTTCTTAAGACCGGGATATCGGGATCAGGACCCCTCCCGGTGCGACCCCCCTTTTATGAATGTTTATAATATACAGATATGTAAGCTCTAAAATTATCCATGTGACATTCAAACCATTTCGGGATACGGATTTCTTTTTTCGAATTTCAGGTTGTCGAGATTTTTAATTTATCGGGATTTCGTGTTCTTAAGACCGGGATATCGGGATCAGGACCTCTCCTGGTGCGATCCCCCCTTTTATGAATGTTCATAATATACAGATAAGCGCTAAAATTATCCATGTATCATTAAAATTAATAGAGAACTAACAAAAAAAAAAAGGATTTCTTTTGTGGAAAAAGGAGGAGCCGGGCTAGAAAAACAATTATCCTGTCCCAAACTAGATATGACTGTTGATACCTTTTCTGAAATTCTCCAGTCATAAAGTGTTTTACAAAAAAAGAAGATGAGGTATGGATGCCAATGAGACAGCACTGCACAAGAGACCAAAATGACACCGAAATTAACATTGAAAGGTCACCTTACGGCCTTCAACAATGTGCAAAGCCGATACTGCAGTCTGATATAAAAAAAACCCGAAATGACAATGTAAAACAATTCAAACGAGAAAACTAACAGCTTTATTTATTTACAAAAAATGAACGAAAAACAAATATGAAACACATAAACAAACGACAACCACTGAATTACAGGCCCCTGACTGGAATGTTCATAATATATTACATGTATGTTCATAATGAAATTAACAGAAAACAAAAAAATAGGAATTTTGAAAATAAAGAAGGAGGGTTAAAAAAAAAACATTTTCCTGTCCCCAAGTACCTATTACTTCTGATACTTTTCTTGAAATTCACAAGTCAGTAAATCTTCTTACAACACTTTACATTCTTTCAACCACGCTCTAAATGGCCGCGATTTCTTGGAAGTGTTTTAGTTATAATAATAATAATAATGGCTTTATTTAAATAATGTGACTCAAGTAGAAATTCACTAATCTACCTTGAGACCCTCACAAATATAATAATACAGAACAAATATTACAGATATTATATTTTTATTAAAATTTTTGACAGGACGTTTTATGTTTTACAAATGTCCGGTGTCCGTCCGTCTGTCCATGTGTTTGTCTGTCTGCCCACCGTAACTTGAGAATGACTTATCAAAATTTCATGAAACTTAATATAGTTGTTTTTTATGGTCAAATGATCTGTATACTTTTTGGTGAAAAAAAAATAAAACTCTTTGAGTTACGGCACTTTGTAAATAAAAGAGGTGGTTTTTTTCACATGTCGCACGGTTTCTCAATAACGATTTTTGATTATTGCTTAAAACTGTACACACTCATCTTTAGATCTGTATACTTTTTGGTGATGATTCAAAATTTTATTTTTGAGTTATTCAAAAAACGTATCTTAAAAACGATTTTTGATTATTGCTTAAAATTTTAAACACACTTCTTTGTTATATTAATCAAAAGGTCTGTATACTTTGTGGTGATAATTCAAAATTAAAAAAAAAACGGGAGGGGGGTTCACATGTCCCGCCGTATCTCATTAACATCATATGGTTATTGCTTTAAACTTTCTCAGAAACTATTTATGATTATTGCATAAAACTTCCAAATAAGGCAACGGGCGTATCATGTGCTCATGGCGCAGCTGTTTATTTATACTTAAACTAAACTTAAAAGTTGTTTATATATACGCTTTGGTCACACACCGTATACCGGATAACACGAACGGACGACGAACGGATGAAAAAAATTGTCCGCTGACAATATTTGCTCAGGTGAGCCTCAAATTTTCCTCCGTCGGTACATTCACTGATATATATCACATGAATACCGGATATGTAGGCTACAGACGTTTTCCGGTACGGTGTGATCAGGGCACGGTCAAACGATCTGTATATACGTTTTTGTGAAATTATGATTGTTCGTTCCAAAACTATATGGGATTTTGTTGTCAGTTAAAAACAAAGGGATATATCTTTCACATATCTTTAAAATGCTATATCTGATTGGCTTCAAACTTAACACAATTCTTTGTTATTAGTATTATAGATTCAATTAAGGTCTGTTTACTTTTTGGTGACATTTTTATTTAGAAAAGAGATATGGTCTTTTTTTTTTATAAAAAAAATTATTAAGTGGGGGATATATTTCCCACATGTCCTGCTGTATTTTGAAAATGCCTCTTATAATTGGCTTAACACTGTACACAGTTGTTTTGGTGACACTAAGGTGTGCAGACTTTTTGGGGACATTTTTAAAATATTTCACATGTCGAAATGCGTCTTGAGAATGCATTGTTTTATATACCTCCGACTTTACACAGTTATATGGTGTCATATTCTGTGTGTATACTAATTACGGCCGGGCCATGTATGTATGATAGGACATTTACCAGCTGGACCATATGAGTATCACCACCATATAGGTATTTTATACATGTATCAGAATTTCTTTAAAAAAAAACCTTCAAAATGTAAAATTTATATTTCACTAAAACAATGAAATATTTCAATAGTTGAAATGTAAATAGCTAAAGAAATTGAATTGTAAAGGATCAAAAATTTGTATATGTCCGTTTAAAAAAAAACTATTACGGAATTGTTGTATAACCGTTGTCCGTCCGTCCGTCGTGCACACTTCGGACAATATAACTCAACAACGATTTTTGATATTTTAAAACATCCGACCAACCTTGCATCATAATTTGCCTGATAGGACCCGGCAAGGTGACGTCGCGTTAGTCCTACAGCCATTATTCCGACATCCAATTATTCCGACAACCCGTTACTCCGACATCTCATTATTCCGACAGCTCATTTTACAGATTTTACAATGCATCTGCTATAAATTTATGTGTTAAGTTTCCCTAATATGACCAACTCCATTCTCCATATATATTGTCCGTTTTTTTCTTTTTTTCTCTCACTTTAGTCTTCTCATTTTGGATATTGGCTGTCATGGATATTTGTATCAGTTTCTTGGAGATACACAATTGATCCCGTAACAATTTATTGCCCTTTAAAGGCATTTGTTTGCAATGTTTTGTACATTTTTGGTAATCTTTTACAAAATTCGTATTTTCAGAAACTTCAGGGCAAAATTAAACCAAACTTAGCCTGAACCATTCTAAAGGAATGTTGTTTATCACACTATATCTAAAAACCTCGCCCATCAACCAAGATGGTCGCAATGGTTACAAATTGAAAAATGGGGGGGAGGAATAAGGTTTAGCTTATATCTCTGAAACTAAATAATCAAGAACTATCTGCCGTGGATATTACCACACGCATCAGACAACCTGCTGTTTGATTACTTCCCTGAGGTGGTAATTTTTAGGAAATTTAGCAGTTTTGGGTTATTTTCTTGAATATTTTTATAGATAGAAATAAACTTTATACACAGCAAAAATGCTCAGCACGGTAAGCTCTACAAATTAGTCAACATGATCTTAATTGTCAAATGACTCTTTCAGGTGTTATTGCCCTTTAAGGTGGTACCCAAAACCTTCACTAAAATTTATATGGCTGGTTTAATTTTCATAAAATTTTGACAAATGATTTACTTTGTCTCTATGACAGAAATATAAAAATTTCCAGAAATTTGAACCAATCATTTTATCAGAAAAATTACACTGGTTACATAGCAGTTTGACAAACACTAATTTTGATCATTGAGAAGCTTACTTTTCCCTTAAAAACACAACGTAATCAAAACGTTTAGCTGAATTTACAGAGTTATATCCCTGTAGTGTTAGGTACCACATTATTTTATAAGTCAATCAAGGATTTGTATAGTGTCACTATACACATCCTTGAGTCAATTGTTATCAATTTTTCGTAAATTGTTGTTATTTTTTTTTACAAAAACTTTTACTCTGAAACTACTGGTCCAAGATAATTAGATATGTCTCGGTTATTGTATAGAAAGGTATATACTATGAAAATAAGAGCGTGGGGCTTGGCCCCAAGCTCTTATTTTCATAGTATATACCTTTCTATACCATATTCAATTTAGCACATATTTACAACTTGAGTAATTCTGTAATTAGTCTATTGGTATGTTTTGGCTGACTAGCTGTAGCTCATTTACATAGTTTTGTAAATCTACTCACTATCATCATTGTAAGTTATTGACTTCAGAATGAAAGATTGTAGTTTCTGGTGTAAGTATGTTTATTGGTATATTTGTATAAAGCTGTGTTTTACTATACATGATAAATTTCAAAACATATAGATAGTTTGCAGTGGCAGATCCAAAAAGAGGGTGGTGGAAAAGGCTTAGTTGGGGGATGGTCAATGCTTAGAATAAGAACATGAAGTTGAACTTCCCCTTTATTTTTGGTTAGAACCCCTTTAAAAATGAATGGATCTTCCCATGGTATGTACCCATAGGTAGTCTAGTGAATGTTTACATGCGTGAAATATCGGTCACTGGACATTAAGCAACCAATAATCAATCCATTCATGACGAAATATATCAAATTGCTTTTATTTCCCTTTACAAGGTTTCATGGTTCACTCTATTTTTGTGTACAAAGTAATTACATGCAAGATACTATAAATGATTACCAATTTAGATGGCATTGTACTCTAATCAAGTTATAATGAACTACATTGTACATATTTGTTACTCTTTATTTAATTGACAGAAACTTTTAATTGTCAAAAACATTTTTTTATCCAAAGATTAAATAGTGGGATGTTTAAAAATTAATTTGAAAACTATAATTACAAACTATTTAGTATAATTTGGAACACAACATTTTTTTTCAAAATAGCCAGTAGCAATTTGTATTTCAATATCTTGATTACGATACAATGAAATCTTACCCATGTGGTCATTCATGCGTATTTACTTAGTACACAAAAAAGTATGTACTATGAAAGTTAGAAGACAACTTCAAGCAATTTGATTGGACGAAAAGTTGTAAGCATGTGCTAAAGAGATAACAGTTACTGTAAACAGTAAAAATGTTCAGTACAGTTAAATCTACAAACACGTCACTAGCACCAAAACAGAGAATTTTGTTTTGTTTTGTCATCTCTTCTTTACATATGATCAGTAATTAACACCTCTTTCCAAAAAGTGTGTTTGGACCTTTGATTATGACTGACTATAGAGATAACTTTAATAACTTGTGTATGTTCCTCCTAGAATCAGATGTTAAATAGAATACCATAAAAGTCATAACTTAGATATATAGGCGTAATGCAGGTTTTGATTGATTTGACTACTATATCCATTTTACTAGACGTTGCAGAGTATTAAAACATCTAAAACGTCAAAACCGCTTATACCAAATTATTAGGTCTGGGAAAAACAACCTTAGTCTTTTAAACAATGTCTGGAAATTTTCGTCGGATGAATCGGGGTCAACACCAATGTTTTGTCTTTTAAAGAGGGTCTACTTGGGGAGTATGAAATCTGCAACAACACACAGACGGATAGTTTTAGATACGAGCCTGATAAAATGATGTTTGATTTAGGTCAGTACTGTAAAAATATCATTATAAGACACGCATCTATTGGTTTTATAGTGAAGATGTCCACCTTGATTCACACCTTCAGTGAAGAAGGACAGATTAATATAACTTTAAACGGTTGTTGCTTCTTCTTTTTTCGAACAAGATAAATTCGGGGTGGGGATGGGTAGTGTTTATATTTTCGTGTAATTGACATATTTCTAGGGAGTTAATATACTTTTTTTTTAAAGCGTAGGGTTTATGTTTGGAAGGTGATAAGGGGGGACATTTTGAACCAGACTCTTACAGGGGTAGATTCTTAAACAGCAAAAACACAAAGATATGAAAAGCAACCCCCTCTATAGATTATGGAAAACAAAATAAATATAAACTATTTATGTAAGGTGGGGTAGATAATTACATAAAGGCAGGCATACAATTTTCATATCCCAATTAAGACATATATCTATTAATACAAGATAAAATTGAAAAAGGAAAAAGGAAAAGGCGAATGTGTCAAAGCGACAACCCGACCAAAGAGCAGACAACAGCCGAAGGCCACCAATGGGTCTTCAATGTAGCGAGAATTCCCGCACCCTTAGGTGTCCTTCAGCTGGTCCCTTAAAAATATGTATACTAGTACAGTGAAAATGGACGTCATACTAAACTCCAAAATATACACAAGAAACTAAAATTAAAAATCATACAAGACTAACAAAGGCCAGAGGCTCCTGACTTGGGACAGGCCCAAACTTGCGGCGGGATTAAACATGTTTATGATATCTCAATTATTCCCCTTTACCTCTAGCCAATGTAGAAAAGTAAACGCATAACAGTACGTACGGGGCGCCGACTGGGACTCTTGTGGTTTTGTACTCAAAATTCAATTTTGTACGGACAAAAGTGACTTTTGTTCAACAAAAATGAGTTCAGTTTAACAAAATTTGTATCATACTACAAATTTGAAATTTTGTCATACAAAATTATCTATTTGCGGACAAAAGTCACTTTTGTCATGACAAAATTCATTTTTGTTACACAGACTTGACTTTTGTTACCTAATTTGAAAATTGAGCGACAAAAGTCAATTTTGTATTTAAATAAGTTTAGTTTGGTTTCTGTGAACTAATTTGCATACAAAATCGACTTTTGTTACACAAAATTGACTTTTGTTACCCAAAATTGACTATTGTTACACAAAATTGACTTTTGTTACACAAAATTGACTTTTGTTACACAAAATTGACTTTTGTTACACAAAATTGACTTTTGTGAGACAAAATTGACAAAATTGACTTTTGTCTCAACAAAATTGACAAAATTGAATTTTGTCTCAACAAAATTGACAAAATTGAATTTTGTCTCAACAAAATTGACAAAATTGAATTTTGTCTCAACAAAATTGACAAAATTGAATTTTGTCTCAACAAAATTAACAAAATTGAATTTTGTCTCAACAAAATTGATTTTTGTCTCACGAAAGTCAATTTTGTCTCACGAAAGTCAATTTTGTCTCATAAAAGTCAATTTTGTTGTTACAAAATTGTATTTTGTCATCACAAAAATAAATTTTGTCGTCACAAAATTGACTTTTGTCTCAACAAAATTGACAAAATTGACTTTTGTCTCAACAAAATTGACAAAATTGACTTTTGTGTCAACAAAATTAACAAAATTGACTTTTGTCTCAACAAAATTTACAAAATTGACTTTTGTCTCAACAAAATTAACAAAATTGACTTTTGTCTCAACGAAAATGACAAAATTGAATTTTGTCTCAACAAAAATGACAAAATTGAATTTTGTCTCAACAAAAATGACAAAATTGAATTTTGTCTCACAAAAGTCAATTTTGTCTCACAAAAGTCAATTTTGTCTCACAAAAGTCAATTTTGTCTCACAAAAGTCAATTTTGTCTCACAAAAGTTAATTTTGTTTCACAAAAGTCAATTTTGTCTCACAAAATTGAATCTTACCGTACACAATTGACTTTTGTGATTTAATTTCCATATCAGGTAACAAAAGTCAATTTTGTATGCAAATATGTTTATATTTGCATACCTTTAAGACAAAAATTGACTTTTGTCATGACAAATATGAATTTTGTCTACAAAAATGAATTTTGTCATGACAAAAATGAATTTTGTCATGACAAAAATGAATTTTGTCTACACAAATGAATTTTGTCATCACAAAATTGAAGTTTTCACAAAACAAGTCTGTAGCACATAGTTTTGTAAGACAAAAATGATTTTGTTATGACAGAATTGAATTTTGTACAAAACCACAAGAGTCCCATTCGGCGCCCCGTAGTACGCACATTAAAATTCAGTTCAAGAGAAGTCCGAGTCCGATGTCAAAAGATGTAACAAAAGAAAATAAATAAAATAACAATAATACATAAATAACAACAGTTAACTGACATGCCAGCTCCTGACCTCAATTAAACTGATTGAAAGATTATGTCTTCATCATATGAATATCAGGCACAATCCCTCCCGTTAGGGGGTTAGTATCATATTATCATAAAATGTATGAGAAGAACATTACCCGTGTCATATGTATGTTATAACATTTGATAAAAATGATTTCCAAATTCTAAATTCTGAATTCTGAATGGCGAATTCTGAATGCTGAATTCTGAATTATAGGTGAGCCTTCTCGGCTTTCGTATGTATAACACCCCTACTTTTGTTGTCGGAATCATCAATATCAATACTACCCAAGTATGGCAATCGTATTTATTTCGCCTGCATAAGCCAAATTGGAAACATGCGTCTCGAATTAGAAGGTATCTTTCCGCTCTCGGTTTCCGATTTATAAAATTCTATATGAAGGTCTAAATGTTTCTCGGAGTTATTGATCTTGATCACAAGTACAGTATACGTAAACTTTATCACAGGTACAGTTTGTGTCTAAATAAACTTTATCACAAGTACAGTCTAAGTAACCTTCTTAAATAATATAGTTTTTAAGTTATCATCTTACTATTTTATGACTTATTACAATGTAGAACTTAAATTAATTTTTGTTTTTAAGGTATAAAGTACATTTAGCGAACAATCCCAAGATCACAAAATAGTTAATTTTTAAGTCATACGAAACGAGTTGCTGGTGCAAAATATTGTTATCAAATTCTTGAACCAATGCATGTATATATACAACACATGTATGTTGACGGAAAATTAAAAAAAAAGTATTTGTATGACTTTAGAAACAGGACGAAAAGCGAGGCTCTGTCGAGCTTTTTTCCTGTTTCATAACGAATACAAAAACAAATGATATTTTCCGACAATGTACATATATTGTATTTATCCTGAAACTACTCTTAATACTTAATATTTAATTATTAAAGCCTAAATCATGGTCTTCGGTTTCTTAAAGAAATCGACACGGTTGAAAAGCGGACCGCGACGAGGACACCAAAATGAACTGATTTGAAAACAGAAACATTCATGTTACCGCTTACTCAACTTGGAAGCGGGATTATAGGCGACCTTATTTGTATACCTGAGTGTTGTTTGTATAGTTGGATAATTGCATGATACATATCATAAACTTAGTCTTCTGTGCACGAAAACATACCGTATAATCGTCATTTTTTTTTCTCTCTGTCTGTTAAGATGTGAAAATATGGCAGATCATTACTTGTTGTGTTTTGAAGCCAAATTTTACCGACTGTCACCTTATAATAAACAATCAACAAAGAAGCATGGATATTGGGCACTTGTTTAACATGAACAATCACAGGATTTTTATGAGAGGGTCACGCTGAGGTCACTTTGCATACGGAAAATATGTTGGCGAATTGCTTCCTCGAAGCAAGCAATTAAAAAAAAGTAAACTGCTTTTAAATTTGAACAAATTAACGATTTTTCCTTAGAAAAAAGTATATGTACATAATTTTTATAATGAAAACTATCCATTTTGTAATAAAGAAAAAAACATATGCATCATTTATTTATTTTTTAATTTGAGGTTTCATATGACTTTAACTAGTATTAATTTTGCATGTTAATGGATCTAAATCTTCATCCGAAATGTTTGAAACGTTGATTTGTTTTTAAATTGCAATTTTGTTTTTTTTTCTCTATACAATTACTTTTCATTAGGGTATCATATTTTATGCATGCCAATTCTCATATTGATAAACCATGTGCTTATTACGTGAACAATGTATATACAATGTATGTAGAAAAAGTGAAATCCATAATAAAACATTTTCAGTTTTTTAACAAAAAAGATACAAAATTATATTTGAAATGTACTTCAACACAATGTTGTTCTTTGCTATATAAGCAAAAACCTGTTTTAAAATCGCAGCAAACAATATGCAGACAGTAAAACAACTACATTATACTGTACTCTATTCAACGTGGTTGGTAATACTCTCGAGAATAGTAGAACACCAGCTTCTTCTTCTTTTCTGTATCTTCCTCTTGCTAATGAGGAGCACATCCAAACGGATTTTAAGAATTAATTGGCTTACATTACACGGGCACAAATATCAATATAGAATGTGAGGCTTATGTTACACGGCACAATATAATCCATTTTAAAAGTATTACCCATAGAATATAAAATTGAGAATGGAAATGGGGAATGTGTCAAAGAGACAACAACCCGACCATAGAAAAACAAAATCAGAAGGTCATTAACAATCTTCAATGAAGCGAGAAATTCCCGCACCCGGAGGCGTCCTTCAGCTGGCCCCGAAACGAATATATAATAGTTCAGTGATAATGAACGCCATACTACATTTGTACTTATTTCAAAATTGTACACAAGAAACTAAAATTAAAAAAATACAAGACTAACAAAGGCCACATTTAAAATTCAATTCAAGAAGTCCGAGTCTGATGTCAGAAAATGTAACCAAAGAAAATAAACAAAATGATTATTATTTTTAAAACTTCTATCATAAAACTAAATGTTAATATAAACAGACTAAAAATTTCAGACTGAAATCTTTGAAAGCTAAAAAAGATATAATATAAGCGGTTTGTAGAAACCTTTAGAAAGTCGTAACAAACATTTAACGACTGTCCCAACTTTGACTGCATCAACGTCTGAAAAGTTGACACAAACAAATTTGAACTGTCCAAACTATTAAAAGGTTGGGACGGACATTATGCAACTGCCACAACTATTAGAAAGACTGTAATAAATAGATTTTGACTGTGACAATACCGTAAACCACTGCAACAGTTCTGAAATGACTGATGGTAGCATTTTTTTTACTTTTACAACCCGTAGAAAAGTCATAAACGAACTGTTGCAACGAAATATGACCGATTTGACAGTCATAACTTGTCTTTAATTACAGACTAAGACAGTCATACATGTACAACGACTGTTACTGATAAGGACAGTTGTTTTTTCGTCCATTAGTGACAGCACAAAATAGCAGGCCACTAGCTACGGTAGCCAAACAGAGCGAGGAGGAATAAAATTGCACTTTAAAATTTGTTACGCAAAAACAGATTTGTTGTATTTACATCTATATATAGCTCAAAGGCAAAGCTTCCACAGCCGAGTATGTAATAATTTAGTGGTACTTGAAGCAATAGTGTAACATAACAAAATAGCAAGGGACATTATAAAGCATCAAATTAACATACAATTAACAAATACATTTTATGTATGACACAATGTAAATACAAAATTTAATATATACCCAAACAAAAAAAATTGAGCAACAAATCATGGTTACAAACGATAAACAAATCGTTTGATTTCTTTGTGATTTAAAAGTGATAAAATTTCAAATGCAAAGGAGCTAACAAATCACAATAACAAATCACGAACAAATTGCTTACAAATCATAAGTAAATAATAAACAAATTGCCAAGAAATTGTATTCAAATCATTTACAAATTAGAAGCAAATTGTTTTCAGATCGTAAAGATATTGTTATCAAATCTTTAACAAATCAGAAGTAAATCATGTTCCTACCACAAGCAAACCATAAACAAATTATGAAGAAATTATGAAGAAATTATAAACAATTGTTATCAAATCTTTAACAAATCAGAAGTAAATCATATATTCCTACTCCAAGCAAATCGTAAATAAATTGGTATCAATCATCAATTAACAGATTAAATCATTAACATCCAGATCAAAAATAAGTTCTGCCCCTGAAACCCCCAAACTTTGAAGCGCAAGTGTCCTCATTTACCCTTAATAGCTACTCCACTAATTATAAAAAGGAATACTATCCTTTGGTTGCGACGAGGGACAAATTGTTCTCTGTGAAGTTTCTCTTACCTGAATTTGACGTCAAGAAATTTGAAAAAAAACATAGGCAACCACGTGTACTTTGTAGAATAATGTCGAACAGGTGATGGGTCTTAGTCTTGATCCAAATTTGCTACATTGTAATATAAATATATATATAGCTTTGTCCATTTTGCCTGGGACCTGGTCACTAAACAGCAATTAAAACATTAAACTTCCCAATGAGTTTTATCAGCCGGCTCGGGAAGCAATTCTTGAAATGCTTTAATCTGTTTTCGATTTGAAAGCAATTTGTTCATTTATTTTTTCTGTTTGGGTAAGAAAGAAGATGAGGTATGATTGCAAATGATACATCTATTCACACAAATGTATGTTTCAACCTGCGTGTATTTCAGCTGGACCAAGTGAATAGCAAAACACATTAAACATCATCATTTTATCGTACTATTATGATAAAACGATAATTTAGGTGCCAACACTAAATGATAACTTAACTCTGTATATAAGTTGATGTAAATGTGTACAACATTTAAAATGGTATTAGTAATTGTAAAGAGTTTAAACAGATGCGAAGTCAGTATAAAAGTGTAACATTCATGTATATTTTAAATTTGACTTGACGTTTACAAGATTTGCGTGTTTTCATATCTATCTATATCAATTGTTACAGGATTTGTATCAATTGGAATGTCAGAATTATTGCGGGACTGCGAGGCTGTGTTGTTTAAACGCTGTTGTGTATTTTCATTTTGTTTGACATTGACGTAGATTTGATTGCACATTTCCTTGCATATGCGATCATCTATTTTCCCGTCGGAAGACGAAACTACAGCTGAAGTCAAGCTGTATGTGTGGGTATCTGTGTTGTGTATTATAGGTTGGTATGGATTAAGGTAACCTTCGTTGTTCGACGTACCACTCTTGGTTGTACCTACCGAGTTGCTAGAATCATCTTCAATACTAAAACTAAAGCGGTAAGGCTGTTGATTCATATCGTCCAAAGCAAATTCATCGATTTCGTCATAAACATTTTCAATTTCGTTCACCTCTGATGTGTGATTTGTTTCAGGAACATGACTGATGATTATATTTTGAGACCTATAACACTTTATTTTGTAATAAAAGCCGAGTAAAATCATACCAAATACAACAGCACCTCCAAATGCATATACATATATATACACATTTTCGTCATTTGATACATCTAGAAAAAAACAAAACATATATGATAAAATTATTTACTTGATGAAATTGTTAACACAATAAATATATTCCCAGTAGTTTAACTACCGCTCAATGTTGAATTTTATTATTAGGTCAATCATACGTGCTTTCTTCGAATAAATTATCTAAAATTGCAATAGTTTGACTCTGTATCTAAAGAGACACCGATCTTTTGTTTTTTGTATGTTTTGTTATCATTTAAATACATCCTTTTATGTCCTGTAAAGCTGGAAAATTATGCATTTGTATTTGAGTTTTATAAAATGATAAAAACACAGCAAAAAGTGCAAGGCATGTTCTACGTACGTTTAAAAAAAAGTCTGGAAAACGCATGTTTTAGATAACATGCGTTTAACGCTTGTACCAGAACGGGTGTAAAACACCTGTTTAGAAACGTACGTAATACATGACGTACGTAAAACATATGTTTTAAAAACGCATTTAAAACATCAGATTTAAAAGTGTTTTACGTGGGTTTTCATTATATATTTTTCTGTTACGCAGCATTTTTTTTTATAAAAAAACACTCATTTAACTTCAACAAAATTTGACGTCAAATTGGTGAGGTTATAAAAATTAACGTTGTTTTTTTTCGCAATTTATTTTCCATTGATTTTCATTTTTAAAGAGCATATTTATAAAAGTGTATAAGCTGATATAAAAATAACAACACCATACTGCAAACATGAACGGTAACAACTATCTGTTTATGCTTAGTCTTTTAGTACAAATCCACCTTTCGTAAGATTTATCAAACTTGAATTTTACACATATAAACATTTCATTCATATGAATCTAGAGTTTTAAATGGATGTGCAAAATTTCTGGTGAAGTAATCTTATTTGCAGTCATTCCACATCTCCTTATTTTCAAATCAATCAAAGAAATAAATGTAAAAAAGTAAAACCATTATTTTACACGATAAATTTCACACACATTTTAAACATAATTACCAAATTTTTATTCTACAAAAAAAAATTATTTTTTCAAACTGTCCTTGTTACTCAAGATTAATGTTATTTTACTTAAACGGTATATATATATAAAAAAAAAGAAGAGGTGGTATGATTACCAATGAGACAACTGTCAACAAGAGACCAAAATGACACAGACATTAACAACTATAGGTCACCGTACGGCCTTCAACAATGAACAAAGCCCAAACCACATAGTCAGCTATAAAAGGCCCCGATATGACAATGTAAAACTATTCAAACGAGGAAACTAACGGCCTTATTTGTATAAAAAAATTAACGAACAACAGATATGTAACGCAAAAACAAAGTTATATTACATCTCTAGGCATACATGTACATGTATAATGTACAACTGTATTACAATATATGTTTTGACTTGATACAAGTATTTAAATATTTGTATTAGATCTTTTTCGTTGGTATGAATCATTTCCACATAAGATTAGATGTAACTGTTGAGTCAATGGGAGTTATTTTAGAATAATATTTTCTATAACTGATTACAAATCATACTCATATTTAGATAAATTTGTTTTATTTCACATTGCTCCCCCACCTCCACCCCACCCCACCCCCTTAATTTTTAACTTAATTATTGAGCAATAAGAAGATGGCAATGGAGAAAGAATGGCCAGAACACTAAAGATATATGTACTACCATGACTACAACAGACCGTCACATATATGACATGTATAATACAATATATATATATGCATCTTTTATATTTCTCTGATAAATCAGGTTCTAGTACTACAACATCCCCTAACCTTACTCAATCCTGATCTTGTTATTTTAAAGCTACTGGCCTAATTACCATTTAAACAATATATTTTTACTTGGATCTTGTTTTCTTTGAAAGGGATAAGTTAGTACAGGGGAGCGATACATAGTCTTACCCTATAAGTTTTTACATGCAGAGAAAAGTAAAAGACGAACCTGGGACTAATCAATTATACTTTATGATAGTCACAAGACGAACACAATATTCTCTTTGACAGTAATTATTAATTTGAAAAGGAAAAAAATATCAAAAAATTAAAGGACATTCAGAAATTATCAGCAAATCAATTAACATTGTCAGAGACACATGATATTAATAGTGGAGCGGCGAAAGTTGAAAAAGTCGCTTAGTTAACGATTTTAAATTACCTAAATACCTCTTGGAATTTTAAGGTCTTAAATTGTCTATTGATTATTCAGCTTTAGAAAATTGTTTGTCGTCAATATCAAATGTGGTACAAATGACTTTAAAAGTAGCATTAACTGACGTTACTCTAATGGCATCGAATACCCCACTACTGATTCGGTAGACAAATTTCATAGCAAACCCGTTTTAAAAATAATTTGTGAACGAAATTGGTAAATACAGTTCTTCTTGAACTTCATGCAATATAAGGGCATTTCCAAATAGTTATACATGTAAAGCACACTGTTTCTGACAACAGTTGAAAATAACACTGCAAAATCATCGTTTGTCACCTAGCGTTATTTGCACGTGCAGTATATGAGTATTTAAAAAATGGCCAACAGTAAAGCCGCCTTATAATACTTCAATCGACCTGATTTACTTTTTGAAATTAAATCCTAACAAGATAGATATTTGGCTAAATATCTGCTTTTTATCCAGATTGTAAGTCCGAATATTTGTCATAGATCTACCGACATTGTTGTGGTTTCTAGTCATAGTCCCACATTCGGCGATTTAACGAAGGTCATTCGTAGTAATTTTCAAGCATATTTTTTGTTTATTTTCCTATTGTATTATCTGCGATTCTGTTGTTGACGAAATTTTAATAACATCAACAGAATCTGGAAGAAAAAGTGTGATAAATGCTGCTGCAAAGAGACGTGAAAATGAGTCCAGTTATTTGAATAAATGATGCAATGAAACAGCAAGTCAGTTATCCGTATTTAGGTATCATAGGTCATGTTATAAAAGCTACACAGTTAAGTAAGCAGAATTTAAAACCAGTATCATGTTCTTCAGCTGAACAGGAAACACCTGATATTAATTCCGATGTAACTTATTCGTTGGTGCCTGACAATATTGATCACAATACATCAAAGTGTATTATTTGCAAAACAATGTCCCATAAAATGGTGAAAACTTTACATTCAAATTCATCCGCTGAAAGGTTAGTCAATCTAAAGATGCTGCTGTTAGAGTATGCGACGCTGAAATGATTCATCGAATAGAACAAGACAATTTCCTCAATAATGTAGAGTATCACGTAGCATGTCTGACCACATACTTGGCATATAGACCAAATTCCACTGATAAATCTGCGTATGATTCGGCATTTAAAGAGTAGTTGAAATTATAGACAGAGACCTTATTGTGACAAAAAATCTCTGAAATAGTCATTTTTTTTGACAATGTACCAGTCTTTTTTACCTGATAAAGTAAGTAAGACATACTGTAGTTCCTCTAAACTTAAGGCCAAACTTGAGAAGCAGTACGGGGATACCATTGTATTTTTTGCTCAACAAGGACAAGGTAAATTTAGCATTGTATTTGCTAGCGTTTTCCATTGAAGTCGCTGTTAAAGCAGCAAATAACATGTAAGCAGAATTAGAAAATTACAATTTAATACGATTTATTATCTTGTGGGAATATATAAAGTTGGTCTAAATATTCGATCGACGACATTTAGAGCAACGGTCAGATGAAAATTCAAAAGTATGTGCAAATGTAATTTACTAACATTTTACTTCTCTATAATCAAAGTTCATTTAGTCTTAAGTTATGTATATGGTGCAAGGCTAAATGCAATATATAATTTTTAATTTTACATAAACCATATACAATTTACGTTTTTATCTTTAAATCAATAAGGAATAAAAATCCGCTAATTATTGACTTTATTTTGCTTCAGTTTCAAGAAAATAATGTCTACTGCCAAAAACAGGAATAATGTGCTTCAAGTGACAATTCATGACTTGGGATTTTTAGGTTTATTTAAAAAAAGTATATAAACTGAAATTCACAGGAGTATGATCATGTGAGGGAATGTTTTATACTTTTTTTGTATTAACATCACTGCTAACGGTAATTTACATAACTTTTACAAATCATGTTCATTTATCATAAAAAAAAAGGGGAAAAAAGGAACAACAGGTTTTTAAAAGGAAAACACATAAAACATTTCTGTACCTTGTCAGGTATATGACAATTGTTATAAAATGGTTCGTTTCGTTGTACAATGTTGTAATTCGTTTCGTTTGATTTTGTTGCTCTTTAGTGTAACTGGTGTTCCATTGGTTTCCTTTTATAGTTGATATGCTTCCCTAAGTTTTAGTTTGTAACCCGGATTTATTTTCTTTCAATCGTTTTATGACTTTTGAACAACGGTTTCGTACCAATGCCTTTATATGCAGATAGAAAGTATAATAACAAGTATAACGAACTCCAAAGAAAAGGAAAGTCCCTTAACAAATTACAAAATCAAAATTTCAGTAAGATATCTCTGCCGTAACTACAGTATTTTTTGTTGTTGTGACATGTTTTTATTATGAATCAGTCCGTTTGTCTATCCGTTGAACAGTTTTTCATGTTGTTATGTGTTTATAAAAAGTTGATCATTAGGTGTCCTTCTTCTTTTAATTGTTGTACCACCTCTGTGTTCGAGGTAAATGGATTCGAACTCCTAAAGGGTCAAATCAAAGACTTTACAATCAGAATTAACTGTGACTACGCCAAGCACGTTTGGTTAAGGCTCCGACTTAGCATGTCGATTAAGTACAAAATATATTGATATTACATTATTGTGTTCTCTTCCTGCATATGCATGCATATGAATTTTCCGCAGTCATATATCATCAATCACAATCATCAATTTTATTTTTTCAAAAAACAATTATCACTTAGAGACGTTTAATTGTCCATTCTTGTTCTTTTGTTTCGAATCATTACTTAATATCAACATTAGTAGGTGTTGTATAAATAGGAATTCACATTATATAGATCAAAGCAGTAATAGTTAATCGCACGACCTTCACCAGTTAAAAATCCCATCCGTGTAGTCGGCTTTATAAGGCCAAAAACAAGAACACTTACGGCCTAATTCATAACAAAATAATTTGCCACAAGACCCCAGCCTAAAATTTAAAAAAAAACAGACATTCATTAATTTCATTATCCCTTCGGGTAGAATTAAAATTTGAAAAAAAAAGTGCGCTGGATTTATTTCCTGATTTAAGCTAATTAATTTCAGTCGACAATTAAGCTGAATGATGATATATATCAATAACAATTGCAATCGTTTACTATGGAATGTGCCACTATTTGTATGGAACTAGTCGCCTAGTAAATTTGCGATAATTAAACTATAAATGGATTTCCACAGAGTTCTTAGTTTTAATATATTTGTATGTACAACGTAGTATTCACATGAAGAAATAAAAGTAAATACCTTGATACAAATCTACTATTGTTGTAAGATCCACACAACCAATGATGTGGTCACATCTGTGTTTAGAAAATTTGAATATGAACTAATATAGAATAAATGTTAAAAAATCAACCTCAACCATAACCCAACATCTTAAGGTACATGCATTGATATTAGGTGTATTTGTTCATACGCATAGTTGTATACACTACCAACAATTTGACTAGCGGTTTTCATGTACATTAAATGCCGCTATCAACAGTACTTTGAGGAAACATCACTAGTCAGTACATTAAATACCACTATATAAACAGTACTTTCGGAAAATCTCACTAATCAGTAAAATAAATGCCGCTGTATAAATAGTTCTTTTATGAAACATTACTAATCAGTACATTAAATGCCGTTATATACACAGCACTTTTAGGAAACAATACTATTCAGTACATTAATTTTTATTTCATTTTAAGTAATGTTGAGAAAAAGTTGTTTACAGTATTGAAAATTTCAGCCATTTTTCAGTACTGAAAATTTCAGCCATTTTTCAGTACTGAAAATTTCAGCCAGTTTTCAGTACTGAAAATTTCAGTCATTTTTAAGTACTGAAAGTTTCAGTCATTTTCCAGATCTGAAAATTTCTGTAGTTTTACAGTACTGAAAGTTCAATCGTTTTTAAGTACAGAAAGTTGTAGTCAAATTTAAGACCTAATAAAAAAAACTCGGTTATGCTATCACAAATATCATAAGCCCCAAGGGTGAGTTGGGAATAGAATTATGCTCATTTGGTCCTATTCCGACTGGCACTTAAAAGCTTGCCAAAGTGGGGCGTCCGTCTGGCTGTGAAAGATGTATCAATTTTGCAGCTACGTCCTGTCATAATGCATATATCGAGGTTAAATCCAATGCCTCGTGTAAAGAGAGTGACAAGATCTCTTCACGTTAAGAACCTCCTGTTGCATGGCAAAATTTCTGTCCCTTACTTATATACCTTTATTTTCCAGTGAAAGTAAAAAAAAAAACAGATCATCATCCCGATGGGCCTATATTATTACAAGACCTACTAGTACCTGTTGTATTTATTGTTAACTTGTTCTCGTCCTGAACCATCGTGAAATATTTGCCACAGGCCATAAAGCAATTAACAATCAATAAAAATGAATCATCACCAAATATCATAAGTTGGTTTAGGATAAAAACAAGAATTTTATTTCAAAACTCCATGGCTATATGTATTCTTTCATTTCAACACATTAATACATTGAAGAGGATTCTTTTGATGAACTTTATGACCACATTCTTTATGTGCCTGTTTCAAGCCACGACTTCTCATTTTTGATTGTCGTTATTTGTTGTATGTCATCATTTTTTTTTGGTGTAGAACAGTGCGGGTTTTTTTTCCCTGACGATTAGTTTCGCTAGTTATCAAGAAGACTTTTACAGCTTTCCATGCGCAATGATGTTTTCACTGTTGATTTATTTGAAAGGCGGAAAAGGAGCTGTCATAAAGACAGTCAAATTCAAAAATCCGTATTTTTATGCCAGTTCCGAAGTACTGGCTACTGGGCTGGTGATACCCTCGGAGACTAATAGTCCACCAGCAGAGGCATCGACCAAGTGGTAGTAATAAAATTAACGGTACCAATTTTCTTGCACCAGATGCGCATTTCGACAATACATGTCTCTTCAGTGATGCTCGTGACCAAAATATTGGAATCCAAAGCTTATATAAAAGATGAAGAGCAATAATCCAAAAGGTCCAAAAAGTAGTAGCCAAATCCGTGAAAGGAATCAGAGCTTTGCATGAGGGAGATACATTCCTCAATTTATAATAATTTCTAATATTTTGTAACAGCAAATTTTAATAACACAAAAAAACGTATTTTCATGCCAGTTCCGAAGTACTGGCTACTGGGCTGGTGATACCCTCGGGGACTAATAGTCCACCAGCAAAGGCATCGACCCAGTGGTAGTAATAAAATTAACGGTACCAATTTTCTTGCACCAGATGCGCAGTTATTGTGCGAAAACCAAGTAAAATGCTATTGTGGGCCCTTTTTGGTCCCCAATTCCTAAACTGTTGGGACCAGAACTCCCAAATTCAACCACAACCTTCCTTTTATAGTCATAAACCGTGTGTTTAAATATCATAGGTTTCTATTCACTTATACTAAAGTTAAAGTGCGAAATCACCAAATGTCTTCGGACGACGACAACGACGACAACGACGGCGACAACTACTACAACGCCAACGTCATACCAATATACGACCGAGACCACAATTTCGTTGTTCTGTTCGTTGTTGTTCGTTGTTCAAACTAATATGATATGTGCTGAAAATTATATTTTTGCAAAGCCAATACATTAATCTAACTTTTTTGCCAGGTCGTAGACATTTCGTACATTGCAATTGTTTTTTTTAGAGTGAAAAGAAAATGAATTTTCGATTTTAACTTGAAATGCATTCCAAAAACTTATTTAACATGATTTTATTTTTATAATCCACAAACTCTTAATTTTGGATTTTATTAAGAGAGTAACTAAACATGTATATTATAAACTGAAAATTTGTTCCTTTGAACCTTATTTTTAACTTTTTTATCCCCTTTTAAAAATGGATACTCTTTTTTTTATTTCAACGGAGAGGTTACAAAACTTGTAATTCATAATTAATCGATATATTACATAGTTTTTTATGTGAAAAGTAATAAAACTTCATTTTCTAAACTTATGAGACCAACTTCAGCTCATTCGGATGATTATATCTATATTTTTAGCAATTTATAAACATTGCTATGAAATTCATTGAATTTCCGGATTTTTAATTCCTTACCGATACACGCAGTATTACATGTATTACTTTTGATTGATTCACCTTGATAAATCACATCAACATTTTGTCATAGTATTTTTCGTAGTTGTTCCTTTTCAAAATCGTTTTATAAATATGTTTGTATTATAGGGTTATTAAAAATTGTTAGTGTTTAATTGTTACTGATTAATTTTGAGTCAAATGGTTATTAAAATGTGTTTTACTTTGACAAATTAATAGGTCTTTTATAATTTAAAAGTTGAATTGGTGCGGATAAGTTGTGTATCCGGAAAATGTCTACTTTTAGTACATGTAGCCCATTGAAGCGTACGGCTTCGCAAGCTTAAATTCGCAGTAAGCATTGTAATGCCTGATGTAAACAATCTTAAAGACACTTCTAATGTGAATCAACCAAGTTGTTCCATCCTGTTCAGACCAGATCAATCTTCACGCCGTTTGATTGGACTACTTGCATTTTCTGTAAGCACAAGTCGTATAAGTGCGACAAAAACCTACGACACCAGTCAGGGGCATTACTTAAACAAGAAACAATTAAAATTATCTATACAAGTAATGTTGAAAACGAGGCTAATTTAAATATAACTTATATAAGTTATTTTTCTGAATATTATTTTTATAGGTGTCCAAGAATACAGATTTTACTAGCTTTAAATAATTTTCACAGTTATCTAGTTATTTTTCCCTTGATATATAAAAACTAGTTCTTCAGAAACACTAATTAACTTTCCGACGCACTTATCTTTCATGCCGACGCTTCTGGCTCAAAGATTGGTCTCTTGGTACTATTAAATTATCATTTTTCTCTAAAATCTTGAAGGTAGACTGATATAAATAGATAGATACTTGTTAATTAATTAAGACCTGAAGTTATTTATAATTTGTAACCTAAATCAGTTTCATATGTGCCTTTGATAAGTGTAATTGATTTTTTTTTTTAAATGTTTAAACTAACTTATTCAAGTAATATTTTCATTATTTTCAAAGTAACCCTTTATCTCTAGACTCCTCTTAAATCTGATAAATTCTTTATTTTATGATATAAAATATTGTTTAAAATCATGAAAACTACATTTAGTCAGTCTTTTTGACAGTCTCCCGAATGACCAAATTATTAGAAAACCGTACAGTCCCGTTTCCACACTATGGAAGTGGTCTCTCCGAATAGAATCACGCTTTCGCTACGCTCTCGCTATAATGATACAGCGACTTTTGTGATCTTACCACGACCTTAGTGCGAACTCACTACTACCTGATTCCACCACGACTGTTTTGAACATGTTCAAAGTTGTATAGCACGCTCATCACGAACTTGAAGACCTCACCACGACCGTGATATGACCTTACTGTGATCTACAAGATTGCACTACGATCGTCAACATTTGCATTTTTTACAGATCGTAGTGCGATCGTGGCCTAGTCAGACTGCGGAATTAAACTTTATTAGTTCAATAGAGTCACATGAGCTTAACAAAAAATATTACTACCCTTAGCCCCATATGTTTACCGTGTCCTTGGTAACATGACTCAATTTGGCAAAAAAGAGGGAAAGTGCAGAGTTTACAAATTAGCCAAATTATGTCTAATAAAAACAAAATAATATAGATATTCAGACATTTCAAACTTTTTTTCAGTTTAAAAAAAACAATAATAAAGATAGTGTTCAACAGTAAACTTTCGTTAAAAAATATGGATTATTTGAAGAAAAAATAATAAAACAAATTGCACACATTTAAACTACATTTTATATATAAAACAGAATTTACAAATAATTTAACATACAGGAATACAAAAAAGTTATGTATTCCTGTCGACAGGAAAAAAAACGAAATTTTGAGCAAATATATAAAATTTCGACCTTTATATATTTTACTTAAAAAAACGTAGCACAAGAAGGTGTATTTTTTATTACGTATTTGATTTAATCACGCCAAAAAATAGCCTAAATGCAAATTGTCAACAAACTGTCAATATGGAATCTACTGTAAGACAAAATAATGGTTGGAAGAAATTGTTGTGTACGTGGTATTTAGTTTGTATGCTTTCCTAACTTATTTAAGATAAACAAGCGTTTTTCAGACTGTTTATGACTAAATCCGTATTTTGTGTAATGATTGACAGGTCACAGAGGGAGATTTAGAGGGCGGGGTTGAAAATATACTGAAGCATGATTAGAGCGAGTATCCTCTTGCCAACTTCCCCTTATGAACATTTCTTGAGCCGACAGTGGTTGATACTTTAGTCTGGAAGAGCATGATTTATATGCTGGTTTTAATTGTCCTTTTACTACTAGTAGTCTTCAGTTACTACAAATACTCTTATTTTGGTGCTTTATGTTTATAATCTTCAGTAACTGTTAGTTGTTTTTTGTGTCTCCTATCGATCTGTTGGGTTAATCAAATTGCAACAGACTTTTAAACATTGTTTTTATGTTATACTATTACAACACTGGCTGTCTAAGTTTAGGGGTTGAACGCTCACACACATGTTGAATCCTGCCACATTATCATGCGCATGTAGTTGAGTGGTTATTATTAATTTTGTTAATATCTGTCGACTCATATTTGATGTTTTTAGAATGGGTTTGCCACGTCCACTTGTATTTTTTGTCTATCTGATGAGTTGAGTCGTTTTCAAGTGATTTTTATAGTTCGTTCTTATATTGTACTGTTAAACCACTGTCCCAGATTAAGGGGAGGGTTGGGATCCCGCTAACATGTTTAACCCCGCCACATTATCGATGTATGTGCCTGTCCCAAGTCAGAAGCCTGTAATTCAGTGGTTGTCGTTTGTTTATGTGCTACAAATTTGTTTTTCGTTTCAGTTTTAAAGGGCCAAGTGAGCTTTTCCCATCCCATTGCGTCTGCGTCCGTCGTCGTCCGTCGTCGTCCGTCGTCCGTCGTCGTCCGTCGTCGTTGTTAACTTTTACAAAAATCTTCTCCTCTGAAACTACTGGGCCAAATTAAACCAAACTTGGCCACAATCATCATTGGGGAATCTAGTTAAAAAAAAATGTGTCGCCATGGCTAAGAATAGAACATAGGGGTAAAATGCAGTTTTTGGCCTATTACTAAAAAACAAAACCATTTAGAGCAAATCTGACATTTTAAACTGTTTCTCAGGTCAAGATCTATCTGCCCTGAAATTTTCAGATGAATCGGACATTCCGTTGTTGGGTTGCTGCCCCTGAATTGGTAATTTTAAGGAAATTTTGCTTTTTGTGGTTATTATCTTGAATATTATTACAGATAGAGATAATCTGTAAACAGCAATAATGTTCAGCAAAGTAAGATTTACAAATAAGTAATGTGACCAAAATGGTCAATTGATCCCTTCAGGAGTTATTGCCCTTTATTGTTAATTTTTAACCATTTTTCGTAAATCTTGGTTATCATTTACAAAAATTGTCTCCTCTGAAACTAAATAAATCCAAACTTGGCCACAATCATCTTTGGGGTATCTAGTTTAAAAAATGTGTCCGGTGACCCGGCCATCAAATCAAAATGGCCGCCACAGCTAAAAATAGAACATAGGGGTCAAATGCAGTTTTTGGCTTATAACTCAAAAACCAAAGCATTTAGAGCAAATCTGACATGGGGGTAAATTTGTTAATCAGGTCAACATATATCTGCCCTGAAATTTTTAGATAAATCACACAACCTGTTGTTGGGTTGCTGTCCCTGAATCGGTAATTTTAAGGAATTTGTTCTTATTTTGGTTATTATCTTGAATATTATTATAGATAGAGATAAACTGTAAACAGCAATAATGTTCAGCAAAGTAAGATTTACAAATAAGTCAAAATGACCGAAATGGTCAATTGACTCCCTAAGGAGTAATGTCCTTTGTAGTCAATTTTTAACAATTTTCATAAAATTTGTAAATTTTTATTAACATTTTCCACTGAAACTACTGGGCCAAGTTCATTATAGATAGATATCATTGTAAGCAGCAAGACTGTTTAGTAAAGTAAGATGTACAAACACATCACCATCACCAAAACACAATTTTGTCATGAATCCATCTGCTTCCTTTGTTTAATATTCACATAGACCAAGGTGAGCGACACAGGCTCTTTAAAGCCTCTAGTTTACATAAATAAGGCCGTTAGTTTTCTCGTTTGAACTGTTTTACATTGTCTTATCGGGGCCTTTTATAGCTGACTATATGCAGTATGGGCTTTGCTCATTGTTGAAGACCGTACGGTGACCTATAATTGTTAATGTTTGTGTCATTTTGTTCTTTTCTGGATAGTTGTCTCATTGGCAATCATACCCCATCTTCTTTTTTATATTGTTGTATACCGTCGGGAACGACAGTAAAAAAACTATGTGAATTAAGTTTTTTAGATCACCTGGCCCACAGCTTTTCTCATCACTTGGCGTCCGTCGCCCGTCGTTCGTCGACGTCCGTCGTTGTTAACTCTTAAACAAATTTTCTCTGAAACTACTGGGCCAAATTTAACCAAACATGGCCACAATCATCATTGGGGTATCTAGTTTAAAAATTATGTCCGATGACCCGCTAAACTTACCAAGATGGCCGCCATGGCTAAGAATAGAACATAGGGGTAAAATGTATATTTTGGCTTACAAATCTGAAACCTAAGCATTTAGAGCAAATCTGACAAAGGTATAAAATTGTTAACTAGGTCAAGATCTATCTGCCCGGAAATTTTCAGATGAATCGGACAATGGGTTGTTGGGTTGCTGTCCCTGAATTGGTAATTTTAAGGAAATTTTGTCCGTTTACGGTTATTATCTTGAAAATTGTTATAGATAGAGATGAACTGTAAACAGCACTAATGTTCACCAAAGTAAGATCTACAAATAAGTCAAATGATCAAAATGGTAAGTTAATCCCTTAAGGAGTTATTTCACTTAATAGTCATTTCTTATCAATTTTTCGTAAATTTTTGTTTTCCTGTACAAAAATTTTCTCCTCTGAAACCACTAAACCAAATTTAACCAAACTGAGCCAAAATCATTATTAGGGTATATTTAAAAAAAAAGTGTACGGTGACCCGGTCAACCAACCAAGATGGCCGCCATGGCATAAAATAGAACATAGGAGTAAAATGTAGATTTTGGCTTATAATTCTGAAACCAAAGCTTTTTATGCAAATATTACAAGGGGTTAACTTCTTTATCTAGTAAATATATATCTGCTCTAAAATTTTCAGATGAATTGGACAACTGGTTGGTGGGTTACTGTCCCCAATTGGTAATTTTTAAAGAAATTTAGCCGTTTTTGGTTATTACATGTATCTTGAATACTATCATAGATAGAGATAAGCTGTAAACAGCATTAATGTTCAGCAAATTACTATCATGTTCATTTGCCCCCAGTAGGAGTTATTGTCCTTTAAAGTCATTTTTTAACAATTTTCATTAATTTGGTAAATTTTGGTAAGTTTTTACAAAATGTGTTCCTCTGAGTTGATGGTTGCCAAATTGACAGTGATACTACATCTCCTTACTTGTTATGATACTGTATACATTTTTCGTACATGACTTTAAATTTCGCGTCCTGTCTAGACATATATGAAATATTAGTCGCTTGACGTTAAAAGCAAACAACTAACAATCAATCAATTTAATATCGTGTTCAATAAGTAGAAAATCATTTTATTTTTTTGGTTAAAAGGGGGAGGTGGCAGGAGGTCTTTGAATATAAATATGGTGGCCTGGTAAGAGCTGGAAACAATAGGCATGCTTAGGCAGCAACCATCGTTTTGGGGGACAAGTCGCAGTGGCAGCTGAGGGTGAAACAAACATTTTTTTTCTCAGGGTTAAAACAATTTTTTTTTTCTTCTCCAAAAACTGCAAACAAACTTTTGTTTCCAAAAAAATCCATAGCCCTCCCCCCTCCCCGAAAATCAAATGGTTTCTGCCTTAGCGACAAGATAAAACTTTTAAAAAAAAATAAAAAAATCTGCAAAAAATCATCCTGCCCCATTCCCATCCTTAGAATAACAATAGGTCGTACCCTTACTGTTATTGTCCGTATGTTTTATTATTCATCCAGATAGTTGTCTACATAGTGTCCTACTAAGGGGGCAACTATTCACTACTCTGGGGGAGGGGGCGGATTTTGAAAATAAACCTCAGCCTTGATAATCACAAAAATAAATGGTTTGTTCTATGGTTGTTTCAAAATACATAATCTGACTTACAATGTATTAAAAATAAATAAATCTGCAGGTCTATTCGACATTATTATACTTCACTTTAAAATGCCATATTTTGATTGGCTAAGACGAGGGTGTCAGTTTACTCTATCACATGGCAAGAACAAGAGCGGGTAACATTTTTTTTTAATGTTACCCTCTGTTCTAGACCAATCAGAAATCGATAATTCAAAGAACAATGAATTGAATTTACATCTAGGAATTAAATACAATGCCTAAGTTCTACGTTTTGGCTCAGATTGTATTATCGACTGTTAAAATAGATAAAATAAAACATCTTGCTTGACTTTTTTTTTCTAATGCCCGTAACGTTGTTATGAACGTGACGTCATAGAAAATACGTTTAAAATAAAAGTAATCTGTAAAAGCCAATAATGATAGGACATTCAGTATAATAAATTAAATAACACATAGCTGAAAGGGTGATAGAGCAGATTGGAACCCCTCGAAAAGGCATTGTCAACCTTGGCTTCGCCGCGGTTGACAATGTTTTCTCGAGTTACCTATCCGCTCTATCACCCTCTCGGCTATGTGTTATTTATATAGTATTGGATGGCAACAGATTCTTCTTAAAATTCAATTTTTTTCCAAAAAAAAGTCGTGAAACACTTTCGAAAACTTCATATGCATCAAATAATAAAATTATAAATATTATTTAAATATACTTGAAATGTCTGAAAAAGGGTTTCATTATAAGTTATATGGTTCGCTACTGACCCCCTACGGATCCATAGAGGGTTAGTAAAATCCATAGGGTTGAGGCCGGAGGCCGAGTCCCCTATGAATTTTATTCACCCTCCATGGATCCGTAGGGGGTTACTAGTTAACCATATAACGAATTTATCGGACGCTGGACTTTTTCTACGGCGTTTTGTTGAAAAATAAACAATGAAACACAACAACATTAATAGATGACGTCGCCATTAACGCTTCATGAACCCCATATGAAACTTACTGACCCCATACGGTCTCTTATCGCACCTCTAGTAAATAGTCACATTGTGATTGGTTTAACGCCGTCACGTGGTGACCCCCTATGGGCCCGTAGGGGGTTAGTAGAATTCATATGGGGTGTCATGGCGGCGATGGAAGATGACGTATGTGCCGCTTTGAATTTTCAAAACGGTACATTTGTTAAACGCAAACCTTATCGATTCAATTAATTATTTGGGAGTTGTCCCCCGTTGATCAGTATACAAAATCAGCCCTTTAAAGAAGTTATCTCCCATTGCAAACAACATGTGACGTCATATTTTCGTCTGCAACAAAATGGAAAGATTCGGGACGTCAACACGTCAGGACATTGACGATAAAAGACGGAACATTCACGCCGACAAGACACAAACGAGTAACATCCTATCTGCAAAATTGTTCAAGGAATATCTTACCAGTAAAAACCATGAAGCGGACTTTGAAAGCTTTACAACACAACGTTTGGATGAAGCGTTGTCTCATTTCTACCTTGATGTTAGAAAAATAGATGGTTCAATGTATAAAACCTCTTCCTTGGAATCTATTCGACATGGCTTAAATCGCCACCTTAAAGCACCTCCGAACAATAAGGTATTTGACATTATAAAAGATACAGCTTTCCGATATGCAAACATGAGCTTCGACGCTGCGAGGGCCGTACTTAAACAAGCTGGAAAGGGAAACGTACAACACTATCCAATAATACAGGAATCTGACAGGGAGAAACTAAACAAGTCAGTTTATTTTTCTACACATACCCTCACAGGACTATTTAATAAAGTCCAGTATGATATAAGACTGTACTTTTGTCGACGAGGTACAGAAAATATGCATACAATGACCAAGTCAACCTTTGCTCTGAAAACAGACCCAGATACTGGAATGAGATACATCAAAAGATTTTAGATGAATTAACCAAAAACCATAGTGGAAATGACAAGGAGACATCGAGTGGGGTCATGCCAGATGCTACAGGTACATTAGTTTATATATTCTATAAGTATCAGACTTTGTTAGTTATACATGAATCATTCATCCCAATTTTTTTTTTTTATTAAAAATAACCTCAAATTAAAACAAACACAAAATAAAAATGAAACCTGATTATTCACAGACAATCAATCTATAAATATCTTTAAAAAAGCATAGTGTGGTTTGTATTTTTACTTGTCAATAACTGCAGCACAAAAAAAAATATCAACATTTTCTCAATGTTAGTATACTTTGAAAATGTATGTTTTACTATACCTAGATCTACATCAAATAGAATTTTTTATTCCAGATGTATTGTCCAGTGGATTCCTTTATAAAATATGCAGACAAACTGCATCCTGATTGTGATAGGTAAGTAAATCTAGCAAAAAAAGCTACAATCTTCAAACAATTTTAAACACAATCATAAGGACCAAAACAACAAAAATATGAAACATCATTGGTATAAGAAAAAAGCTGAAAAAAATCCACTCAAAGTGTATTTAAGATCGCATGTGTAATAATTGTTCTAAAGGTAGAGAAAAAACAGATTTTTCAATGTTAATTCTTCATTTTATTCTTCATTTTAAAATTTTCAGATTGTGGCAGCGTCCAAGGGATTGTTTTGTTGATGATGACAACGAAATATGGAATTACAACGCACCTGGAGAGAAAAAACTAAAAACATTTATGAGTGACTTGAGTTTGTCATGTTAACTTAGCCAGAAATACACAAATCATTCAATCAGAGCAACAGGAGCTTCAATTTTGTCAAAAAATAAATTTAATGATGCTCAGATAATGTCTGTTACCGGTCACAAATCCGTACAATCTCTTTCCGTTTATCAACGGGTAGACACGCAAGAAAAGTTAGAAATGGGACAAGCTCTGGGAGTAACTATGGGAGCTGTGCCCGCCCAAATAGCGGCTTTACCAGCACCTCCTATAAGACAAGCACTAACAACACCTCCCACAAGATTAGCACTTACTGAAAATGGATCTATGGCGCCTGCTCTTATTGAAGCAGACACTCCACAGACTTTGCATTCCGATTTCGAAGGATTTGATTTGAACGCTATATTAGGAGACTTTGATTATAATGAATCATCAATAAATGTTAGCAACACAAGACAAGCTGCCGGTCCTCAGTTATTTCACAAATGTAAAGTGACAATCATTCAAAATTTAACATTGAACAAATGACTTACTTTCCAAATTCTATATTCATACTAGAAAATACTTTAAATACTTGTAAAAAAAGGTGTTAATAAATTCCTCTTGTTATTGTTATTAATTTGATATTTTATACTAAACTTGCCACAAAACGCTCTCAGTGCGATAAATGCGTTATACGGTTCGCTACTGACCCCCTACGGATCTAAAGAGGGTAAGTAAAATACATAGGGGACTCGGCCTACGGCCTCACCCCCTATGGATTTTACTTACCCTCTATGGATCCGTAGGGGGTCAGTAGCAAACCATATAACTTATAATAGGGGGTCACCACGTGACGGCGTTTAACCAATCACAACGTGATAATGCATCTGTGGTCCGATAATTAACTTGAGCTATACTGTGTCAAAACACATACCTCACTTTTATTACAGGGCAGTAACTACATTGAGGCAATTCAATGCTTACGTTATAATTTTATATAAAAAGAAGTATCAATTTAGATATTTCTCATCAGACTCGTTTTTTTCCTTAAATCATTTATTTATTTATTTCAAAGTCTAATGTTTTACTTCAACTTTGTCTGAGTTGTCATTATAGATTTCCGAGCTGTCTTTTTTAGACGGTCCGAGTTGTACCAGGACGGACATGTTCTGCAACCAACTAAAATGTCCCAAGTTTGAATTAACACCTAATTTGATTTCGTGATCACCATACTAACAAAATGAAATGTGAACTACTTTCATATATTTTGTAACTTTTTACCTTAACGAATCCTGGTCCTAAGTAGATTTGGCAGTTGTCGTCAGCAAAAGATTAAAACACCGTTCATTGCGGGCTTCCATTGTCGTTGATTTCTATATTTTATGCCATGTCAATTTCATCATGGATTACTTTCTCCACAATCAGAGGTTCATTAAGGGATACAAAAAGATTAATATTTATGCTTATAATATAAAACAATTACGATTTGAAAATCAATTTTGATTTAGGTTACAGTAAAAAAAACACAATATTAGGTCAATGTCATAAAGATATAAACTTTTTAGTATTCTGAATAAAACTGGGTAAAGGAAGGGCGCAGTAAAATCTCGCCCTTCCCCAGTTTCGCAGTCTCATACACATATTTTGTATGAGGCTAATAAACTGGAGAAGGACGAGGTTCTACCGAGCCCTCCCCCAGTTTTGCGCCGAGTACAAAAAAGTTTATTCTTTTCTGACATTGACCTAATATTGTTTTCATACTGCAACATAAATTAATAAATTGATAGCTATTCAAATCGTAAAACAAACGAGACTTATTTGCATCCCTTAATGGACCCCTGATTGTGGAGAAAGTGTGCCATGATGAAATTGACATCGTACACAATATAGCTTTGTTACAATATTTAATATGAAATAAACACAACTTGTTGCAGTATAAAACACATTTTGTATTTTTCGGACATTGACATTATATTGAATGTGTAGCAATGATTATGATTAAAATTTTCAGTACTGAAAAATGACTGAAATTTTCAGTAATGAAAAATGACTGAAATTTTCAGTACTGAAAAATGGCTGAAATTTTCAGCACTAAAAAATGGCTGAAATTTTCAGTACTGAAAAATGACTGAAATTTTCAGTACTGAAAAATGACTGAAATTTTCAGTACTGTATACAACTTTTTCTCAACATTACTTAAAATGAAATAAAAATTAATGTACTAAATAGTGTTGTTTCCTAAAAGTACTGTTTCTATAGCGGCATTTAATGTACTGATTAGTAATGTTTCCTAAAAGTACTGTTTATATAGCGGCATTTAATGTACTGATAAATGATATTTTCCGAAAGTACTGTTTATAAAGTGGCATTTAATGTACTGATTAGTGATGTGTCCTAAAAGTACTGTTTATAAAGTGGCATTTAATGTACTGATTAGTGATGTGTCCTAAAAGTACTGTTTATATAGCGGCATTTAATGTACATGTAAAGGCTAGTCAAATTGTTGGTAGTGTATGCAGTACCCTATTCAACTAGACTTTACACTATTTACAAATAACATTTTCTATGTTACATATCTTGAACCAATCTCACGTTTATGAAAGACAATTCACCAAAGGTAGACCTTTGATTATGATTACGCAATTGTGAAACTTTGAGAACATCTTTCATAACAAAAAAGATAAGGTACAGTATAAATATGTTTTGCTTGCCAACGATTACGACCCAATTCACTACACTGCACCCCTCACGAACTAAGTTAGCATTTGTTTTTATATTGCGCCATCTAACGTGAGATAAAAGTAATGCCATCAATGTATCATGGTTGACCAATAGCAGCAGATGAACTCTCTTTAGGATAATGGTGTTAACAATTATGTTGTCTAGTGTTGTCTAGTACTAACAAATGTCGTGAAGCAGAAACCGAAACGTTGTGCTGAAACTTAAACATTCTTACAATTTTCACTAAATATATATCGTCTTACATTTTGTTGGTAAAGACTTGTGAATAATTGGAACATGTAAATTGTTTTTTTTTTACATTTTCTTTATTTACACGTGGTCATCTTAAAGTTGTATTTTTAATGGATGCACCGAGTTAAAACTGTGACGAATTGATTTCATTCCCTCGTGGACCCAAACATTTATTTTTATTCGACAAGGGTGGACAAGAGGACACTTGATTGTAACTCGACAGAGATGAAATTATATATTGCAAATGCTATTATATATGTATATGTAATAAACAATATATAAACCAACGATGCAGTATATGCTTTAAATCAGGATCTTAATGGTGATGAATTTTGTTTTTAACAGTTCATGCACTTGTACCAATCTTAACATTGAAGACCGTACGGTGACCTATAATTGTTAATGTTTGTGTCATTTTGGTATTTTGTGGATAGTTGTCTCATTGGCAATCATACCACATCTTCTATTTTATACATTCGAAATACGTAGGTAAACATTACCTCTGATTAGTGATACAACTACACCGATCAAGACATCTTTTTCCATAACTGTTGTCTGAACATGGTTTGCACAAAGAACGATTAAAGGACTCGAAACCATCTTTACATTCTAGAACCATATCAATAAAAAAAAAAGCGAAGCCGTTTACATTATATATTTGATATTCAAGATCTAAGTCTAAGGGGTACTAAATATATTATGATAAAGTAAAATGACAGAAGTAACGATATGCTTGAATTGTTTGCATGTGTATACGATATTTTGCATTATATCAAAATCTCAGAATTTGGTTTCTGTTGATTAAAGTAGAAGATTATAATCTTAAACTTCGAACATGTTAATGATTTTTTAACATTTCAATATCAAAGTAAGTTGAGACATTAAATTTGTCAAATATGTATGAATTGATGTTTTATTCAAATGAAATTATTATCTTAGAAATCGACCAGAAAAATTTTGTCGGATTTGATCTAATTTTAAATTAAGTCAAGCGTAGCATTGTTTTTTCAATCTGTTTGCAATGAATTTGAACCAACTGTTAGTGACTCTTCACTTTAATTGTGTGTGCTCTTTGTCTATATAATAACGCAGTCCTTTTCTGAAAGATTTTTCCATTTTTTCTTTAGTTGTACTGTTACGCTCATGTTTCGGGTTATGTATATGTTTCACATATTTGAGAGATCACAAACCCACTCACAACGTCCGTTGTGTACCTGTACAATGTCTTATACCTGTCTCAAGTTTTAAGCACGGTATTTAGGAACTGCCGTTGGTTGCAGTTTGCAAAAATCCATTCGTGTTTATTGATAGAAACATTTTTTTGCAATTATTTGAGTTTTCCCTTTTTCGGTGTATTGTATAGTTGACTGAATTTTTATTTAGGAATGTGTTAGCTCGTAACATTGGAGGAACGTTATTCGCTTCATCTTTAATCTTGTCAACCTTACCCACACATCCATTTTCTGTTTGCTGGAAGAAATTGCAGCAAAATTTTTCAGACGTTCTGTGAAAAAAATATTAACGCTAACAAATAAAACGATTAAAATTATAAATTATATGGTTTGCAACTGACCCCTTACGGATCCAAAGAGGGTAAGTTAAATGCATAGGGGGTGAGACCGTCGGCCGATTCCCCGTATGGATTTGATTCATCCTCTATAGCTTCGTAGGGGGTCTATAGTGAACCGTAAAACGAATTTATCACACACAGGACTTTTCATTTTGCGTTTTGCAGAAAAAAAAACAAAGAAATGAAATACAACTACATAAATAGATGTAGTCACCTTAACAGTAGACGTGACGTCATGAACCTCCTATGAAACTTACTATCCCCTACGGATCCATAGGGGGTCACCACGTGACGGTGTTTAACCAACCACAACGTGATAGTTTAACGATAAGCAGGATTATAATAATGAAAATGGCAAAAACAGCATAAACACTCTGAGATTAAATACAGAATTTACCAAAAGGGTATAGGAATAAGATATAAGACTATTTGGTAGTCCTACTTTATTTTTAGTAATAACTGTTATCCTCTATGTTAAATATCTTTAATTGACAAATGATTGAAGTATGTTCATGCTATCAATATGGTGGTTTTTTTTAAATCTCATCTAGTTCGTTTAATACTATATTATTTAGTTTAGATAATTAAAATGTTAACATCTTTTTCGAAGAAGCAATACAGAATTTGACAATCGAATCGCTAAAATATTTACTTCATATTTTTGGTATGCATATGAAAAGACTTACCCATCTTCACGTTCAATTCTACAAGTTCCATTGATAACCAATGCTTGACTGAATGTGCAAAACAAACACAGCAATGATATAACTTTTACTTTCATAGCCAAATCTACAATTTTGACGCGGAAGAATATTGTTACGCATATATAAAACGTATCTTATGATTAACCATAATATACTTGATTAACATATATGTAAACAACTTCAACAACGCCAAGGTAACTAAAAATAGAAAATACAGCCAAAACACTGCAATACAATCGATCAACAGATGAACATTTCAAACGCAATATGTTAATCTGTCAGATGTTTTGTTCGTGACAATAAACAATGATATAGTCGACAGAAATTTACAATATACATAATTGTTATTTGTTTACTTTTCTGCATTGGCTAGAGGTATAGGGGGAAGATTGCGATCTCACAAACATGTTTAACCCCGCTCGCCTTTTAGCGTCTGTCCCAAGTAAAGAGCCTCTGGTCAGTTAACCCCTTCAGGAGTTATCGCCCTTTATAGTCAATTGTTAACAATTTTCATTAATTTAATTTAAATTTTTACAAAATGTTTTCCTCTGTAACTAAAGGGCCAAATTCATTACAGATAGAGAAAATTTTAAGTAGCAAGAATGATCAGCAATGTATGATCTACAGTCACATTGCTATCACCAAAACACAACTTTGTCATGAATATGCATCTATTTCCTTTGTTTAATATGCACATAGACCAAGGTGAGCGACAGAGGCTCTTAAGATCCTCTAGTTATGTTTCGATTTATAGATTTATAAAAAGGCTTAATCCCCTAATTTCTCCATTTTCTTGCCTGTACCAAGTCAGGAATATGACAGTTGTTATCCATTCGTTTGATCTGTTAATGCTTTTGATTTTGCCATTTGATTCGGGTGTTTCCTTTTTGAATTGTTCTCCGAATTCAGTATTTTTGTGATTTTACTTTTTAAAGATAGACATTAAAGTATAATGTTTATGTTCTAAGCAGGTGTGTTGATCTTATCAATTATCATTCATTTAATCAGTATTACACAACATATACCGTTAATCATACGATTGTAAGGGTTAATATACTTAATTCAACATGTGAAATACAACCAACAACAGTGTGTTCTGAAATGATTTGATAAAACCAAGTTAATTTCTTTTTTCTCTCTCAAAAAATTTGATATAATATCAATGGTTTCAATGACATACAGTTTAACTATTTATCAAATTTTACAAATCGAACTTTTGGCCAAAATGCGCTTCCTTTGAAACCAACAGCACAATGACCACATGTCTTATTATTAGGACATCCCGTTTGAGTAATTGATTATTTATTAAAAACTACTTCAAGATATTTTCGAAAACTCATACAAACTGACTTAAAAATTAGAGGGACCGTATCGAAATGTCAAAACACGCGAAACGAATCACGTCGTAAAACTCAAGTTATATGACTTGTTATTCCAAATCTGCGAATGAAACACGAAATGATTTCGTTACATTTGAAATTCGTTATGTGAATAATAAGTTATATATAAAGAAAACAGTAGTGTACCGCTGTATGAAAGTCATGAATCGATTAAGAGAAACACAAATCTTGGTTAAAATAAAACGAGGGAGACACATCAACTATAAGTGAAAAACAACGAAAGACTGAGATGCAACAAAAACATACACAAAAACAAACTATAAAAGAGGGACGAAAGATACAAGAAGGACAGTAAAACTCCTAGATTGAAAAAAAACTAACAACGCCATGGCTAAGAATGATAAAAAAAAAACAGACAGACGAATAATAGTACAGAAGACACAACATAGAACACAGAAGAATATACAACACGAACCCCACCAACAATTTTTTTTTGGGGGGGATCGAAAGGGTGAGAAGATCTTTAAGAGATATAAGATGACATCTGCTAGTTTCGTTAATTGGTATATAACAGTTTCAGAAAAAATGATGAGTTGAATCTGGTTTTCTGGCTAGCCAAATCTCGAGCTTTTATCGCAATGTTAAGAATAACACTCAAATGACAACATTTCATGACAAGAATACAGTACAATGACGGAAACATATCCGGACTCCTTTTTTCTCGTTTTTCTCCCAAAATAACTCAATCTGAATAATCATATGAATGGATGTCAAATGCGACTATGCACTATACCTATAGGACACAGAGGCATGATGATTAATTTATTGTGGAAAGAAGAAATAGTATAGATAGATACATACGTATTTATGTTACTGTTTAAATATGTATTGCCTGTTTTGGATAAAGTTTTGCGGTAATTGATTATAATCCCGAAGATAATTCATGTTTAACAATTTTATTCAAAATGCTTATTTTTCCTCTTTTATAAAGCTATTTTTATTAACAATTTAAAAAGAACAACATTTTAGTACATATGCAAACATATTCAGCATTCCCAAAATAAGTGACAAATATTTTATATAAAAAAACCAATAGTTTCAAAATATTTTATTGTTCAAAATGACAAATGAATTAAATATAACTTTTACAACCAAGTAACGTCTTTTCAAAAAAAGAAAAAAAAGAAAAAAAATGCAATACAACTCATAAACACATGACCATTTCAAACGCGTTAATTATAGCCATAATAGCCATGAAACGTTGTATATTAATCCAACAGAAGCATTGCTTTGATTGTTATAATCCAATCAAAAGTATTTTATAATGTACAAATTAATTTCTAAGTCTACATGAAAATTATTTATTTCTATCAGGATGAGGTGTTGATATAATGAATTTAATACAGGAAATTAGGTCAATTCGAATTGTTATGAAAGGATGGACCGCAGACGGTCATTCTATTTGTTTTCCGTTGTCCTCTATTCAATAAATTAATATCGGATGCACGTCCTTGATAGTGATATGATTCGGAAATATGACAGGTTTTGGAACAGATGATTAATCTCCGGTTTTGTTTTTTTTTGGTTTTGTTAATTGAAAAAAATGACATATTCTGTTTAAAAAAAAAAAAAAGGCACGTATGATCATATTATGTATAACACCTGGTTGCCTGGTTACATGTTCATATAGCTGTCGAGGCGAGGCTCAAAAATATATTACTTTATAGCTGTATTTGGAAAAATTGTAAGAAAGTTGTGATCCCTAATCATCTTCAACATCGTACTTTATTTGACCTTTTTAACTCTTATAGTCGACCTTCACTTGTGAGTCTTTTGAAGACGAAATGTGCGTCTGGAGCAAATAGAAATTCCAATCCTGGTATCCATGATGAGTGTATGTGCATATAAACTTTAATACATACGTTCTAATTAGGTGTTTTGATCTTAACAATTATCATTCAAATTACCCATACCTTTGCTGATATCTATTATGATTATTACCGATACAGCTCTTATCACTCTTTAAGCATACTGGTTTGTTATTTTCAATAATACAAAACTTACGGACAAATATGGATGCATAATATGAAATATGGTGATCAGCCGAATGATTTTATATCAAGCTGTTTCTTATCCCATTTTAAAAAAATCAAATAGGTTCATTGAAAATGAGTGTACATAATAGTATAGACAAGGGTAGTTTTCCTAAAGTTAGGAGCAGAAGAAAAAACACTTAATTCTAAACAAAATGAAATCGCAATTAAGGAGAAATACAGAAAGCAAAATAAACGTGTACACAAATTTATTACAGGAATACCATTGATCTTTTACATCTCAAATAAACTTTTGTTTGGTTAATGCCGACTACGATTATAAAGTAAGCATTTTCAAGATTTGGTTAAATATAACTGTATTTTCATATTTTTCAATAAAACGATCTGTCGTTTCTGGACATTGCGTTGTTTCCGAATTCAGTGGAAGATTTTTGTACATTGCGTTTGCATAACGAACAATTGTTTGATATGGCGTAAGATAATCTTCTCCAGGGAAATCTTCTACACTGGCACCAGATTATGTGGATTCTTCTTTGATATGGTGGTTGATAACGACTCCCTGATTAATTATATCCCCCACTATAACATTTTCATCAATGTCGTTATATGCATGCTCTTGTATATTTGCATCTTCCCTTGAACCCATAGCTGCATTTTCGTTTGATATAATGTCATTACTGTGTGGTTTTATATTGCATGAAACCACACACATCATACACAACACCATGTTTATTTCTATGCCTCCTATTTTAAGTGCTAGATCTATAGAAAAGTCTCTTGAAATGTCTGAAATAATTCATGCTGAATAGATAATATAACATCAATGTGAAACTTCTTTTTGTATAAGATTAGGTAAAAAGTAAAAGGTTCCCCTCCAAAAGATAATGTAATCATTAAATAGTTAGGTATGCAATAAAGTTTAGAGGTGATTTTAGGCGTACACATGGCCATTTGTTCATTTTAGATAAAATCTTCCATAAAAAATTTGCTTTTGCTTAAATTTATTATGATTATGGTTTGAAATAGTTGAAAATTAAATTAATTGGTCCTATGAGTAAATATATCATCTACAATTATGTGGTATAATCCTTGTGAATGATACAAACAGACAATAAACATTTGGTCGTAGACTGTTAATGGTCCAAGCATAAAATTAGTGAAAATAAAACAAAAAATTATGTCACCAAATTTTGGGTTTCCTATGAAACACTCAAATTTTAAAATACTTTAAAGATATATTTATTTAGTACGTTAACTAATCCACTTCAAGTTCGATATTATAACTAAGCATAATTTCACGACAAAAATAGTCTTTCTTATGATGTCATCCACTAAAAGTGTCGAAAGATACATGTATATTTTCAAAGAAATCTTGCCTAGTCTGTAATTCTAAGTCATATTTCACATCTTTACATAAAGAATACTTCGGATTAAAAACAAAAAAAGGACCTTCCAAATAAATGAAAGAGTTCATACCATTTTGACTATCTGAGTGTTCAGTTGTTGTTGCAGAAGTCAAAGTTCTTAATGAACCTTTGAAGATTGTTCAATAAAATGGAAAGGACATGTTTATATTTCAATATCAATGTATTTAAGGGTTAAGTTAAAACTATATTAAAAAGAATCATAAAACAATTTCAATTAATTATGTTTTACAAACAATTAACATAATAAAAACAGTGGAATTGCATTGTGAGCAATCTTTTTCATGTATTCATTTGATGTATCTACAATAAAATTATTTGTTTCAGTTTCATAGTTCTCTGTGAGTTATGTGTTTGTTTATATTTTCTTGTTATCATTTACTTTTCCTTTGCAGTTCTGTTAGTAGTAGCTACATCACGAATGTAAACAAAAACTTAAATAGTATCAATGGTTTGCTATATGCATGCAGGAGTTTAAAACAAATAGTTATTTTCGTTCTTTGATTCTAACGAAATGTAGATCTTGCAAGTAAAATATTCAAACTCATTGGAGAAAAATGCTAGAAAAAAATTATAATGTTGTTATTTGATATACAAATGACGATACGACGTAAGTGCGCATTTTGGGCTGGAACCCTAATATCAGTTAAACAACTTAGCGTCAGCTCGGCTCTACGTGAGGTGCTTACCTATTTCACAACGGACTAGCTCTTTTAATTGTGTTAGCTTTACGTTTGAATATCGCGTACCGACTTGAATGAATATACAGAACTTGACAAATCTATGTTTGGAGATTGAGATTCACCATTATTGAAAGCCTCACCTGTGGGTCACTTATGGACTGTTCAAACGTTATTACGGAAAGTACAAGATTTTTCAAAATGCAATAATCTAGGACAAACCTCAGTATTTGTGACATCTATTAATCGTAGAACTGATGTTTTGAAATACTTATTTTCATCGAATTTCGTTAAATACATTTATAAAACTGACAATGAACGTCGATCTCCTTTGTTTATTGCACGCATGGGAGGACACCATGCAGTAGATCAATTCCTTATACAGAATCAAGTTGATTTTTCACAGTGTGATTGGAGTAAACGGTCGCCATTATTTTTTAACGTCTGCCGAAAGACATGCTAAAATTGTTAAATTATTAGTTCAGAACAATGCTGAAATAAATCATTACAACGAGGAAGGTATGACGCCATTATTTATTGCCTCTAAGAAAGGCCGAACAGAAATTGCCAGTTTTCTTATTGATAGTGGAGCTTATATAAAAATATAACGGATCATAAAAGACGCAACCCATTTTATGCAGCTTGAAGGAGAGGGTTCATAAACATAGTTCAATTGCTATATAAACACCATGCCAGCATATCCGAATGTAATAAATGGAGGGTTCAGCCTTGTTTGCCGCATGCAGGGAGGGTCATTTCGATATTGCTAAATTTCTTATTCAAATAGGAGCTGACATTTCTACACCGGATTGTAACAGAACCACTCCATTGCTAGTAGCATGTGAAAATGGAAATACTGAAATAGTAAAGTTATTAATAAACAGTGGTCCTAATGTTAATGACTGTGAAAAAGACAAAAAGACTCCTTTAAATGCAGCCATTCCTGGAGGTTTAACTGACTTGAGAGAACTTTTGTTGAATAAAGGGGCACATTGACAATATACCCCCTAGCAATGATAATACAAAAAAAAATTAAAAGTTACGTAGTACTTAACGTCATATTGTTTAATTGATCAATTGGATATAGACAATATATATCAAATGGTTAATAGGCTGGCAGATCTTTCAATTGTAACCATTCCCGGGACAATTTGTTGTTTGAAGTCGATTTAAAATGCCATCGATAGATGTATTATATAATATCGATTTTAAATTTTCTATCCCTATTTAGCTATTCAACATCTCTGAATATTATCACCGGTTTCTAGATATAATAAGGTTTGGTAAGGGTGCTAATCAGACAACTCTCCATCCAAGCCATAATTTCAGAAATGAAACATTATAGGTGAAAGTAAGGTCTTCACCACAGAGGCTTGGCTCACACCAGACAGCAAGCAAGGATCCCAAATATAACTAATGTAAAAAACATGCAATCGGAAAAACAAAAGGTACTGTAATAACAACTATATAAAAAAAAACTAGAAAAGACAAACACTTATGAACCACACCAACAAACGACAAAAGGGAATATATCAGATTTCAGACTTATGACAGGTGCAAACAATTAAACGTTTAAATAGAAACAAATCTTCATCTTCATCTGAAAAAAATTATTGTAATGGTAGTAGACGACGGCTTCATAACTAGACAATTAATAAGCTGCTATAATTTCACATCCAAACAGACCGAAAAAACGATATGAATGCGTAAATAACTGATAAAATCGTGCACAGAAGACTAAGTTTATGATATATGCATGCATTTGTTCAAGAATTGGATACAAATGTTTTTCACCAGACACTCATTCCATATAACTGTAACTCAATCAAACAACGTATTAACACAAGTGAACATGCATTGTACGATAATATTAAATCTATCACACAGTGCAATTACAAAATCAATAAAATAAGGGATACATAATTAAAGTAACAGTATTTTACTGCTGTGAAATTATAAACAATAAAAACTACCAACAAATCCCAAATCCCAAATGCCCTAGAAAGAACAACGGTCCATGTGATATGAGCGTCACTGATGAGTCTTATGTAGACGAAACGCGCGTCTGGCGTACTAAGTTATAATCCTAGTACCTTTGATAACTACTATAACCATTCCATCCATAAGCATTATATGCTGTTTTATAAAATTAAATATCATCGCATTACAAGTTCATTATGTCGTAGTCCAAACAACTGTTCTTGTATCCTGATTTTTGCCGTTATCGTAGTTGAATGTTTAAAATTTCAAATTACCTCACGGGCCGGTGAAGTTACTTTTACAATAATTGGTATTTCTATATATAGTTTAGTTCAAAGCTGAATGGTATTTCATATATCCTAATATGTATATTTTTCGGATGCACAATTCATGTTCATTGTATTGTTATGTACAGAGCTTAAACATTTGCCGTCCTTTTTGTACTCTGAAACTGTAGATTTCAGCCGTTTGAAGTATGCTAGTAGCTTGGGCGTTCACACATCTCGACGCTATAGAGCAGTTACGATAACCTGTGTCATTATAATGTTCTATGACAGTTGATATCAAAAAAATATTTGCAGCATGCGATGCTAAGAGATAAATATATGAGCTGTGAATCAAATTTAACTCTTTTTTCCATTTTTATTAATAAAAAAGATCACTATGACTTCTCTATTCTATAGTATTTCTAGATGGAACGCAAATCTATAGGGCTTTTTTCAACATAAATTTTGAACATTCCGTTCCTTCAACAATAGGATTGGGTAAGTAATCCAGTACCACCATGTCCGCAATGATATTTGTTTAGTTAGTTCGGATTGAGAAGATGAAAATCTGATTGAAATTGGTGTAATAAAAACATCTGGTGATTTGCAATATTACTTGTACCGTCAGAGTATACCTATTAAATTTCAAATAATTTGAACTTCATTATTTATGAGCCTGTCAAGTACGTTCAATGAATGACCAAGCAACGCCTTGGAAAACAGAGGTGGCATATTTGCATTTACACTATGAAAGAAGAGTGGAGTAATCAACTAAATCGTAAAAAAAATCACCTTACAACTTTTCACACAATACGTATGCTAGTTATGTGTACCTGAAAGGTTTCATTTTATCAAATATCTCTAGAAATACCAAAACCTAAATACTGATAAATATGTATTATAAAGTTTACGATACATCCTATCTTTCAAACCTGTCTAGAGTATTCCTTATCAACTACACGAATGATACACGATGGCCTTGAAGTAAATATTCTGGATACTGACGTTGATTATCATATGAAAAAACGTGTTATAATTTTTTGATTTGTCTTTATGAATAAATGTTTACTGTTTATAATAGTCTGTTTGTTTGTGATATTCATTTGATGTGTCTCTGTACTTATACATCTCGTTATTGTGCTAAGGTACTTATTGTATTATTGTCCTTCATTTTTGGCAATGTGCTTTTTCTATCTTCCTTTTTGTGTTATTTATGACGTGGCTCTGTACTTATACATCGCGTCATTGTGTACTACGGTAAATGGTTTAATTATTGTCCTTAATTTTTGCTTATGTTCTTTGTCTAAATGTGCTCGTTGCATTTTCGCCAATGTTTACATAAACTAATCTATAATTTGGACAACAAGATTATATTTCATGTACGCTCTAAAATAAAAAAAATAAATGTTTACCTCAATTTACAGGTACATATACATGTGAATTACATATCATTTTCAAAGTATTCTCCTGAATTAGTAAGCTCGTATTCACTGCGCTCTATTTGAACCATGTTGGAGAGTTGTCTGATTGGCAATCATACCACATCTCCATATTTTCATATAGAGGAAATGAGTCTGTATTTTTTTGTATGACCACACATACCGGTTATTCATGAGTATATAAATGAGTAAATCTGAGCCGTTCTTTACAAGTCTTGTGGCAGAACAATTTGTTACTTTACTCCCGTTTATTTATTTATTTTATGTTCACGAACTTATTAATTTAAAACATAACATTGTTTTAACGTTATACAGAAAAGTCTCAGTGTTTCGTGCTTTCATTGCGACTACGATGACTGATATCGGAGGAATATATAAAAAAAGAACATGTGGTATGATTGCCAATGAGACAACTATCCACAAAAGACCAAAAATGACACAGACATTAACAACTATACGTCACCGTACTGCCTTCAACAATGAGCAAGGGGAAATTATTTTTGTTTTAATGCAATCAAAACTGTACTTTAGATTTATTATTGAAAATCTCTTGTTTTATCATACTAGTTACTTGACGACTGCATTATTGGCGCAAATGAAAAGCTGTGGTTTTTTTTTTTTGGTGCAATTGAAATGTTTTATTTTGGTGCCAGTGAAATACGGTGTGTGGTGCAAATGAAATACCAATTGCAGCAAAAGCAAAGCACCTTTCTGTTTGCCTTTACATGTATGTGTTTCTTAATTACATAGTTGTTTGTTTTGTTGTGATTAGGATTATAGCTTTATACCTAATTCGGACTTTTTTCCCTATTATGTCTGTTTGTTTTGTGCACATATCATGGTCAATACAATGACATTTTATGCAACTGTCATACCGCATAGTCAGCTGAAATAAGATTTTTTAACTTAAGCATTTTAAAGATCCAAAAGTAAAGTTGTCAAGGATCTTTTTTATAAAGAATTGAGGGGACCTCAGTGAATTTCCATTATATACCGATTTATCGCTTGTCATCACCACTCAAACTTGTTATGTCGTAAATATAAATTGCATTTTCTACACGATGGTGTATAACACGCCTACTTTTGTTGCCGGAATCATATGTAGCAATCCTACCCAAGTATGGCAATCGTATATATTTCATCTACCGATGCCAAATTGGAAACATGCGTCTCGCATTAGAAGGTATCCTCTTACTCTCGGTTTCCGATTTATTAAATTCTATATGAAGGTCTAAATGTTTCTCGCAGTTATCTGACCTTGATCACAAGTACAGTATAAGTTAACTTTATCACAAGTACAGTCTAAGTAACCTTTTAAAATAATATAGTTCTTTACTTTATCATCTTACTATTTTATGACTTATTAGAACTTAAATTGATGTTTGCAAAGTTTTAAAGGGGCACTAGCTGTCGAATTCATGGTAACCGATTTGACTCAAATTCTCATATTTGGTTTATAACCATGTAAAACATTTATCCAAACTATCAAAAGTCTAAAATAAACAGTTTACAGAGCATGGGGTAGATAATATATAGGTTCGTTTCGTGTGTATTTTAGCCCAGACGCCATCTAATTAACTATCGATTTGACCTCAGATGACCATATAAGCGATGTAAACAAAAATAAAGATATGAATAGATTAAACCAACACGTGCAATTGATTTTATAGGTCTATTTTATTTTATTTTATAGATTAAAAATAGATGGTTCTCATTGTTTTTAAGCGTATAAGAATGATTTTATGTGCATCGAATTAGTAATCAAATGATTTACCGTAGTTTCACTTTCATTGTTGACATTCTTTTTCTTGAAATAACCAGTACACGTACAATGCATGCGTTGTCAATCTCTAGCTAGGGGTTAACTTGAAGTTCATATGAATACGGATTTAAATAGGTCGACTCATTCACTTGCAAGTGAATAACTAATTATCAATGTTTCGTAGCGTAATTTGACAAAATTGAACCGTTTTGGCTGCAAAAAGTTAATTGTTATTTCACTATTTCACTTTCATTATTGATTGAACCGAAACAAATCAAACTTTAGATTTTTTATATAACTCGTAGCTAGTGCCTCTTTAAGATATCAAGTTCATTTAGAGAATAATCCCAAGATCACAAAATAGTTAACTTTAAAGTCATACGAAACGAGTTGCTGGTGCAAAATAATGTTATCAAATTCTTGAACCAATGCATGTATATGTTCCGGACCATATGAGTATTTGGACCATACGCGTATGGTCATGACCATATGGGTACATACTCATATGGTCCGACCATACGCGTATGGTCCAACCGTACGCGTATGGTCGGGGTAATTAACACTCTGTTACAGTTTACTTTAAATACGTCTCAACTCTTCATATGGTATGACTGTATACTGTATGATTCAAAAGACGCTATCATATAGGTTATTTTATATTAATTTTCAAATAGTTAATTTTATTTACTTGTGAAAACTATAATAAACACATTTTATACCAATGGTCATTGCCGATAGTCATTACCGATGGTTATTACCGATGTGTTATAACGAGTTAAAGCCAATATGTCGACTTAAAAAAATATTTCAAAAAATTTCTTGATGAACTGTTACACAAGAAGTCAATTGAAAGTAACATAGTTTATTTAAGTTGTCTCGTAAATATGGTGCATTGCAGTCGTGTTACGATATTTGAGATCTAGAGCTTCTTAAAACATCGTAGATATCTCGGAATGGCACAAGACCTCGGTATGAATGTACGCAGCTGCAAAAAGGCTTACTTTTCATTCGCAAGCAAAAGATGTAAATGAAAAGGATCGTGCACAACAAGGACTAGTAAATGCAAAAAAAGCTATGATACCGTGTGGAAGTAATTGTCACCTCAAGCCTACATGCAAGAATATAATTAGCGATGAAAACTAACTAGGGCATCAATATTTAATTTTTACGTAGTCTTTAAAATTAATACATTTCATGTAACCATCATTGCTTTTTAGATAGTTTTTGAATTGATACGTTTATAATGTTATTTGAAAAAAAAATACCTATATGGTCAAAATACTCATATGGTCCGGCCCGTTAATAACCAAACGAGTATTATACTCATATGGTCCGACCATACGCGTACGGTCGGACCATACGCGTATGGTCGGACCATATGAGTATACGCATATGGTCATGACCATACGCGTATGGTCCAAATACTCATATGGTCCGGAACATATACAATACATGTATGTTGTCGGAAAATTAAAAAAAACTTATTTGTATGAGCTTTAGAAACAGGACGAAAAGTGAGGCTCTGCCGAGGTTTTCTTCTGTTTCGTAGCGAGTACAAATAAATTTTATATTTTCCAACAATGTACATATATTGTATTTATCCTGAAATTACTCTTAACACTTGAAAATTTAATTATTAAAGCCTAAATGATGGTCTTTAAATTCGACATAGTTGAAACGCGGACCGCGACGAGGACACCAAAATGAACTGGTTTGGAAACAGAAACATTCATGTTACCGCTTGCTCAACTTGGAAGCGGGATAACAGGAGACTTTATTTGTATACCTGAGTGTTATTTGTACAATAGTTGGCTAATTGCAGGATAAATATCATAAACTTAGTCTTCTGTGCACGCAATCATATCGTATAATCATCTTTTTTTTTTTTCTCTGTCTGTTACAATGTATGATGTGAAAATACGGCAGATCATTACTTGTTGTGTTTTGAAGCCGAATTTTACCGACTGTCACCTTATAGTAAACAATCAACAAAGAAGCATAGATATTGAGCATGTGTTTAACATGTACAATCAGATAATAGTTTCCAGTGACAGATCCTGGCGTATTGCGATCACCGTATTTTTATGAGAGGGTCACGCTAAGGTCACTTTGCATACGGAAAATATGTCGGCGAATTGCTTCCTGGAAGCAAACAATTACAAAAAAAGTAAATTTCTTTTAAATTTGGACAAATTAAAGAATTTTGCTTAGAAAAAAGTATATGTACATAATTTAGATAATGAAAACTATCCATTTTGTAATAAATAAAAAAACATCTGCATCATTTATTTTTTAATTTGATGTTTCATATGACTTTAACTAGTATTAATGGATCTAAATCTTCATCCGAAATGTTTGAAACGTTGATTTGTTTTTAAATTGCAACTTTCGTTTGGTTTTTTTTCTCTATACAATTATTTTTCATTAGGGTATCATATTTTATGCATGGCAATAATTATTCTCATATTGATAAAACATGTGCTTATTACATGAACTATGTATATATATCATGTATATCATGTTTATGTAGAAAAAGTGAAATCTATAATAAAACATTTTCAATTTTTTAACAAAGAAAATACAAAATTATATTTGATATGTACTTCAACACAATGTTGTTCTTTGCTATATAAGCAAACACTTGTTTTAAAATTGCAGCAAACAGTATGCAGACAGTAAAACCACTACATTATACTGTAATTATTCAACGTGCTTGGTAATACCCTCGAAAATAGTAGAACACCAGCTACGGTAGCCAAACAGAGCTAGGAGAAATAAAATTGCACTTTAAAATTTCTTACCCAAAAACAGTTTTGTTGTATTTACATCTATCTATAGCTCAAAGGCAAAACTTCCACAGCCGAGTATGTAATGCTTTACCGGTACTTACAAAGGTATATATATATATATAGCTAAACAGGTCCAAAACATAGAGTCGTATTGGCCTGAGCATTTGCAATATCAGTTTCTTATTAAATTCAAAATGTATGAACCGACTAAAGTGCTGTTAATACTCTATAGGACTTACAAACAACCATCGGTGGTACCGACCAAAGGTTATTTAAATGTCACCCACATTATATGACTTATAGGTATTTTTTATTCAAAATAGTCCTACCTGATTCAAGAAATTTATAAAAAAGATCATGTTGCCAATGAGACAACTCGCCACAAGAGACCAACATAATATAGAAATAAGCAACTATGGGTCCCCGTACGGCCTTCAACAATGCGCAAAAATCATACCGCAGCTATAAAAGGCCCCGGAATGACACATGTAATTTCAAAACAAGAAGACAACTTGTGTACACAATAATTAACAAAAACTAAATACGTAACACAGTAGCTAACGTCAACCTCTAAACTACAAGCTCCAGACTCCGGACAGCCACATACAGAATGTGGTGGGGTTATTAGATGCGGTATACATGTATGAGTGTAAGTGAAACAACTCTTTATCCAAGTCAAAATTTGAAAAATTAATCCATTATAGGTCAAAGTACGGCCTTCGATGTGAATCTTGGGCTCACACAAACAGCAAGTTATACAGGGACCCAAAAATGACTAGACTCGTGTGAAAATCATTCACAAAAGACAACAGTGGTACAGCTATATATGTACAAAGCGAGAAACACTTATGAACCACATCGGCAAACCACTGAAAAGTCCTAACTTAGTACAGTTTCAAACTAATGCAGCGGGTTTAATTGTTTAAAAGGCACCAACCTTAATCCTAACCTGAAGCAATAATGTATCATAACAACATAGCAAGGCACACTATAAAGCATCAAATTAACATACAATTAACAAATACATTTGATCTATGACACAATGTAAATAAAAAATTTAACATATAAAAAAGAAGATGCGGTATGATTGCAAATGATACTATTCACAAAAATGTATGTTTCAACCTGCGTGTATTTCAGCTGGACCAAGTGAATAGCAACACACATTAAGATAGAAAAATAAAGATTTGAAATCTAATATCATCATTTTATCGTACTATTAGGATAACACGATAATTGAGGTGCCAAAACTAAATGATAACTTAACTATGTATATAAGTTGATGTAATTGTGTACAACATTTAAAATGGTATTTGTAATTGTAAAGAGTTAAAACAGATGCGAAGTCAGTATAAAAGTGTAACATACATGTATATCTTAATTTGACATGACGTTTAAAAGATGCGCGTGTTTTCATATCTATCTAAATCAATTGTTACAGGATTTGTATCAATTGGAATGTCAGAATTATTGCGGGACTGCGAGGCTGTGTTGTTTAAACGCTGTTGTGTATTTTCATCTTGTTTGACATTGACGTAGATTTGATTGCACATTTCCTTGCATATATGATCATCTATTTTCTCGTCGGTAGACGAAACTGCAGCTGAAGTCAAGCTGTATGTGTGGGTATCTGTATTGTGTATTATAGGTTGGTATGGATTAAGGTAACCTTCGTTGTTCGACGTACCACTCTTGTTTGTACCTGACGAGTTGCTAGAATCATCCTCAATACTAGAACTAAAGCGCTGAGGCTGTTGATTCATATCGTCCAGAGCCAATTCATCAATTTCGTCATAAACATTTTCAATTTCGTTCACCTCTGATGGTTGATTTGTATCAGGATCATTACTGATGATTATATTTTGCGACTTATAACACTTTATCTTGTAATAAAAGCCAAGTAAAACCATACCAAATACAACAGCACCTCCAAATGCATAAACATATTCATATAAATTTTCGTCATTTGATACATCTAGAAAAAAAACATACACGATAAACGATATGCTTTATGAAATTGTTAACATAATATATATCTTCACTGTAGTTTAATTAGTGCAAACGTTTTATTATTAGGTCAATAATACTTGTTTTCTTCGAATAAATGGTCTAAATATGCTATAGTGTGACTCTGTATCTTAAAGTGTCACCGCTCTTTTCTTTTGTTTTTTGTATCTTTTATTTATTTTTTAAAAATACATCCTTTTATGACCTGTAAAGCTGGAAAACTATGCATCTGCATTTGTGTTTTACAAAATGATTAAACCACAGCAAAAAGTGCAACTCATGTTTAACGTACGTTTAAAAAAACTTTTTTTAAGTATGGAAAACACATGTCTTAGTCCGAAACGGGTGTAAAACACCTGTTTAAGAAACGGGCGTAATACATGATTTACGCAAAACATATGTTTTAAAAACGCATGTAAAACATCAGTTTTACAAGTGTTTTACGTGCGTTTAAATTATATAGTTTTGTGTTACGCAGCTTTTTTTATATACAAAAGCCACCCTCATTTAACTTCAACAGAACTTGACGTCAAATTGGAGAGGTTATAAAAATTAAAGTTGGTTTTTTCGCAATTTATTTTCCATTGCTTTTCATTTTTAGAAAGCATATTTAAAAATAACAACAACACACTGCAAACATGATTATTTGCATAATGGTTAAAATTAGCTGTTCATGCTTAGTCTTTTAGTACAACATCACCTTTTATAAGCTATTGTAAGATTTATTAAACTTGAAATTTACAAATTAAAAAATTTCATTCATATAAATCTAGAGTTTTAAAATGCATGTGCAAAATTTCTGGTGAAGTAATCTTATTGGCAATCATACAACATCTCCTTATTTTCAAATGAATAAAAGAAATAAATGTGAAAAGTAAAACATTCATTCTACACGAGAAATTTCAGCCAAATTTTAAACATAATTATCAAATTTTTATTCCACAAAAAAAAGGCATCTTTTCAAACTGTCCTTGTTTCTCAGGATTAATGTTAATTTACTTAAACGGTATATATATATATATGAAAAAAAGAAGATGTGGAATGATTGCCAATGAGACAACTGTCAACAAGAGACCAAAATGACACAGACATTAACAACTATAGGTCACCGTATGGCCTTCAACAATGAACAATGCCCATACCGTATAGTCAGCTATAAAAAGCCCGGATATGACCATGTAAAACTATTCAAACGAGAAAACTTACGGCATTATTTGTATAGAAAATTAACGAAAAACAGATATGTAACGAAAAACCAAAGTTATATTACATCTCTAGTCATACATGTACATGTATAATGTTCAACTGTATTACAATATATGTTTTACTTGATACTAGTATATAAATATTCGTATTAAATCTTTTGGTTTGGTATGAATCAATTACACACAAGGTTAGATGTAACTGCTGAGTCAAAGGGAGTTAATTTAAAATAATATTTTCTATAACTTATTACAAATCATACTCATATTTAGATAAAATTGTTTTATTTCTCATTGCTCCCCCACCCCAACCCGCACCCCCTTAATTTTTAAATTATTGAGCAATAAGAAGATGGCAATGGAGACAGAATGACCAGAACACTAAAGATGTATGTACTACCATTACTACAACAGACCGTCACATATATAACATGTATAATACAATATATGCATCTTGAATATGTCTCTAGTAAATCAGGTTCTAGTACTACAAGAGGGGGGGCAAGGGGTTTAACTGTTATGCTGTTATGGGGCGTTTTAATAATTTGTTATCTGTTATTCTGAAAATTTATTTACTGTAAGCTGTTATTGTCCTATTCTTTGTTAGCTGTTATAGAACTATTATCTATTTTGTTATCTGTTATTGTGAGAATCTATTTGCTGTTAACTGTTTATGAAAATTGGAATGTTAGCATTTTGACAGCCAATCATCTGTAGAAATTGAAGATAATTGAAAATTGTGATTTGAGTGGATAATAGTCTCATTTGCACGTTTACCACATCTTCTTACAATGTATATATATATATTGGGGTCTTTCTACTGGTAAAATCGGGTAGCCCTGTATTTGCAGAAGAATTTCAGTAACATACATCACATAAACATATTAAAATCAATTGGACACAGGACCACTCCAGTATAGATTATTATTATCCTTTGTAATAAATTCCGTTCTATGTGAACATGTAGCATTTTGTACAAATTATAATTCACTTATTACTTGTACAATAATTTATAGTATGGATTGTGTTATAAAAAAAGCATTGGTACACCCAATATATTTTTTTTATTCAATGACCACATACTAATCTTTATGTTGTACTATTACACCACTGTCCCTGATAAGAGGTATTTGACACCAACAAGCATGCTTAAGTTGACGCAGTCACATTCTGTATGTGCCTATTTCCAAGTCAGGAGCCTGGATTCAGTGGTTGTAGTTCGTTCCTGTGTTTCTAAGTTTCCTGTTCACTATTTTGTGGATAAATTAGGCAGTTAGTTTTCTCCTTTGAATCTCTTTTCATTTACATCAAAGAGACCCTGACCACCATATTTGTAAAAGCTTTTTAACTGCTGGCGAAAATTGAAGCTCAGAAACCATTGATGCAAATTAAAATTTGTCTTCGGTTTAATTTTTCGACAAATACCCTTTTAAAACTCCTACAGCTTCTCCAATGCTTCTGTACCCAAGTTTTCCATATTCTATTATTTCACATAAGATGCATGATTGGTGTTTCACTTGGTGTCATCCAAATTTTCACTAGGTCCAATTTATATGATACTATCAGAATTGTCACTTGAGTCAATTTCTATTATCAGAATAACCATAACCATAACTGGCATGCGTGTTTCAGTTACATGTCCTGTCTCCACTGATCTGGGTATTTATGTATTTTATAAGTACGTTTTATCATACGGTCATTAAATTAAAAAAATGTATTGTGCATCAATGTTTTTTTTTATTTCTTTTAATTTTTTTCTGAAATAAAAAAAAATAAAAAAATTGATAATAAAGTGTCACTGGCTGCACTATTTTCAAAAATTAAATAAAAAAATCTAAATCATTGAAAATTGATCCCTCGAATGCCCTAGATTAAAAATATCCCTAGATCAAAAACAGAAACTAGTAATTTCGTTCAGAAAAATTCAACATTCATACTATAACGTATTGTACAAGTTACGGAAAAAATCAACCAAGGCAGAACTGCCTCAACAGCAAACACGTCTTGTTTACACACATTACAATTGTTTAGGTCCATACCCCATGTTATATACTAAGATCTATGAGTCATCTACTGGATTGGTCCTGGACAGATTTATTTTCTTATTTCATTTACTGTTATCTGTTATTGTCCTTTTTCGATTCCTTGCTATCTGTTTTTCACCAAATTAATTCACTATTTTGTTGTTATGAGGACCCCCCTTGCACCCCTCCTACAACATCCCCGGCCATTAACCTTACTTAATCCCGATCCTGCGATTTTAAAGCAACTACCTTACTTACCATTTAAATAATATATTTATACAATCAGACCACTGTTTCAAGTTGGAAGCTTAACAGAGAGCATTCCAGCTTGGATCTTGTTTTCTCTCAAAGGGATAGACTAGTACAGGAAAGTGACACATAGTCTCTATCTATAAGTTTTTACATACAGAGAAAAGTAAAAGACGAACCTGGGACTAATCTATTATACTTTATAATAATTTCTGATGTTCTAATATTCTGTGGGACAGTTAATACAAATTTAATAAAATAAATAATAAAAAATTAAAGGACATTCAGAAATTATCAGCAAATCAATTACCATTGTCAATTACATATGATATTAAGAGGGGGACAAGGGGTTTAACTGTTATGCTGCTATAGGGGAATTTAATTCTTTGTTATCTGTTATTTTGAAAATATATTTGCTGTTAGCTGTTAGTGTCTTATTCTTTGTTAGCTGTTCTTTGGCTTTTAGTTTTATTGTTATCTGTTATTGTGATAATGTATTTGTTGTTAACTGTTATTGAAAATTTGAATGTTAGCAGTCAATTTTCGGTATCAATTGAAGATCATTGAACATTGGGGTCTACCACTACTAATATGTTTGTCCCGTATTCAGAGAAGGATTCCATTAACATTACCTATCATAGAAGTGAGGTTCAGGACAATTCAGGTATATCTTATGACTATCCTTTGTAATACATTCCATATTTTTATGAATGTGTATTTAGAATTATCTTAATGTCTTGTATGAGAATAATGTCCCTTGTTTGACGTACGAATATATTAAATTTAAACAATTCTAAATATGACAAAAAGGAAAGCATATGGCCAGGAATATCTGACAAGGTTCTCAATTAAGGAATAGTTCCTAACAACCACTTAACCTTTTATATAAAATGGCACATAGTCTTTGAAAAAAATCACAGAGCTGAGTCTATCATAGACTCAGCTCTGTGATTCTTTTCAAAAGCAGAACCAAATGCATTGTACAATGAAAGTTCCAACCATGTACTTGGGTCCGAAGCTGCACATAACTCATTACAAACAAAGATTTATTTCGTTTCAAGCCATTGTTTCCCTACTAAACAATGTATTCTACTTACTAGTACACTTGGTACAATCAAAAACCTCAGCTGATAAAAAAATGTTCAAATAAGGCCTTTGAAAATAGTGGAATACATTGCTTTTAGAGTGTCAAAATTCATTCGAAGTACTTGATAAATTGCATGTGTATAACTAGTGCTTTTGATTTTTCTACCTTATATACCACTTTGCCTCATAGTCTTATTAACAAAAAATCAAACACCTCATTAAATAGTCATTTAGAAAAAGTCATAATATTCAAACTCTTTTATGTCATTTGTTTTAATAGTAACAAAGGGAGCTTCAGCTAATATATATAAACAATACATCAACGTTTCATGAAAACTGCTGAAAGCATTTTTGAGTTGTTTTTGAAAACTAGAAAATACCACCTTTTTCTGATTCAGTACTTGATGATCTTTTTGTAGTCTGAAATGGTCTTGACCCACGCTCGACCTGTCTCGACCTGTCTTGACTAGTCTTGACCTGTCTCGACTAGTCTCGACGCAGTCTCAACCAGTCTCGACCTGTCTCGACCTGTCTCGACTAGTATTGACCTTCAAATTTAGTTTTGACTGGTGTAAATCAGCCCATCTAACTAGATTAAATATTGATCTTACAAAATTCAAGCTTATTTATAGGTCGTTTGATTAATGCTGTGAAATGAAAGATTTTAATTTTACAATAGGTAAAAATAAAAATAATGATATAAATTCAGATAGGCATCTTTAATTTTTTTTTTTAAGTTTTTCAAATCAAGTTTGATTTTCATCAAACTATGAAGCTCTTTCAGATATATATTAGGCTTACTGAATCCCATGTCATTTAGATTTTTGTTCTATTGCTGTAAAATTTAAGATTAAAAGTAATCTTGGTAAAAAAATCTAGGATTTGCAATTTGGACAAAATAGAGATAGTACGCTTTAATTTTTTAATACCTTTTTCAAATCAACTTGGATTTTCATCAAACTATGTAGGTATCTTAGATATATATTAAGCTTACTGAATCCCATGTCATTCAGTTTTTTGTTGTATTGCTGTAAAATTTAAAAATTAAATTAATCTAGGTTAAAAAAGCTAGAATTTGCAGTTCGAACAAAATAGAGATAGTACACTTTAAATATTTCAATTACTTTTTCAAATCAACTTGGATTTTCATCAATCCATGTAGGTATCTTAGATATATATTAAGCTTACTGAATCCCATGTCATTCAGTTTTTTGTTGTATTGCTGTAAAATTTTAAAATTAAATTAATCTAGGTAAAAAAAAGCTAGAATTTGCAGTTCGAACAAAATAAAGATAGTACACTTTAAATATTTCAATTACTTTTTCAAATCAACTTGGATTTTCATCAATCCATGTAGGTATCTTAGATATATATTGAGCTTACTGAATCCTATGTCATTTAGTGTTTGTTGTATTGCTGTAAAATTTAAAAATTAAATTAATCTAGGTCAAAAAAGCTAGAAGTTGCAGTTCGAACAAAATGGAGATAGTACACTTTAATTTTTTTAATATCTTTTTCAAATCAACTTGGATGTTCATCAAACTATGCAGCTATCTTACATATATATTAGGCTTACTGAATCATGTGTCAATTAGTCATTTGCTGTATTGCTGTAAAATTAAGAATTAAAGTTATCTTGGTATAAAAAAGCTAGGATTTGCAATTCGGACAAAATAGAGATAGTACACTTTAATTTTTTTAATAACTTTTTCAAATCAACTTGGATTTTCATCAAACTATGTAGGTATCTTAGATATATATTAAGCTTACCGAATCCCAGGTCATTTTATTTTTTGTTGCATTGCTGTCAAATTCAAGAATTAAATTAATCTAGGTAAAAAAAAAAGCTAGAATTTGAAGTTCTTATGAAATAGAGATAGCACACTTTAATTTTTTTAATAACTTTTTCAAATCAACTTGGATTTTCATCAAACTCTGCAACTATCTTTAGAATATATTGATCTTACTGAATCATAGGTTGTTATTTATTTTTGTGTACTTCTGTCAAATTAAAGAATTTAATTGATCTAGGTCAAAAAGCTACGGTATTAGAAATATATCTTTCCTCATATATTTTTTTTTTAAATCAGCTTTAACCAAATAAACACCTTTTTTTGGTTTAAAACAAAAATCTATTATCATGAACTTTCATTACAATCCTTGATAATCTTTTAAAAAAAGAAATGTGTTTCAAAGTTACAGTAAAAATTTATTTAAATCAAATTTTAAAATATCATTTTGGTCAAATTTAATGACATGGCACTATACATGGTTTAATTACATCAGTACATGTGAGTTTTACAGGTAAAAAGAAAGCCGATCTTTTCTTAAACTCGTGTTTTACTTATCTAGTCAATTAAAAAAGCCTTGCGATTTAGATTTAACAGGACGTTGCAACTTTGAATAAATGTTATTCAATATTTAGAAACTCTCTGGTAGATGTTATGTTTTTAATAAATTTGCCCCAAGCAGAAGGTATTGATTTTAAATCACCACAAATCAGAAAAAAACTATTTTAATAATTTCTTTAATGTTTCATCACTTTTTGATATATCTATATAATATATATCAAAAGGAATGAATTAAAATTAAAAAAAAATATATATACTTTTTCCCAAATTATGAGGAAAGATATATTTCTAATATCTTAGCTTTTTGACCTGGATTAATAAAATTTGACAAAAATACACAAAACTAAATAATAACCTATGATTCAGTGAGATCAATATATTGCAAAGAAAGAGTTTGATGAAAATCCAAGTTGATTTGAAAAAGTTGTGAAAAAAATTAAAGTGTACTATCTCTATTTTGACAAAAATGCAAATCCTAGCTTTTTTTACCTAAATTAAATTAGCAATACATCAAACTTCATAATAACCTGGGATTTAGTAAGATTAAAACTTCACCAAGGTAGCTATATAGTTTGAAGAAAATCCAAGTTGATTTGAAAAAATTATTAAAAAAATCAATGTGTACTATCTCTATTTTGTTCGAAACTGCAAATTCTAGTTTTTTAGACCTAGATTAATTTAATTTTTGAATTTGACAGCTATACAACAAATAACTAATTGACATGGGATTCAGTAAGCTTAATATATATGTAAGATAGATGCATAGTTTGATGAACATCCAAGTTGATTTGAAAAAGGTATTAAGAAAATTAAAGTGAACTATCTCTATTTTGTTTGAACTACAAATTTTAGCTTTTTTGACCTAGATTAATTTAATTATTAAATTTTACAGCAATACAAAAAAAAAAACAAATGACATGATATTCAGTAAGCTTAAAATATATCTAAGATACCTACATAGTTTGTTGAAAATCCAAGATTTTTTTTGAAAAAGTTATTAAAAAAATTAAATTGTGCTATCTCTATTTTGTCCATATACTGCAATTTCTAGCTATTTCTACCTGGATTAATTTAATTCTTGAATTTGACAGCAATACAACAACAAAAAATTACCTGGGATTCAGTAAGTTTAATATATATCTAAATTAGCTACATAGTTTGATGAAAATCCAAGTTGATTTAAAAAAGTTATTAAGAAAATTAAAGTGTTCTAATCTCTATTTTGTCCGAACTGCAAATGCTAGCTTTTTTTACCTAGATTAATTTAAATCTTGAATTTGACAGCAATACAACAAAAAATAAAATGACCTGGGATTTAGTAAGCTTAATATATATCTAAGATAGCAACATAGTTTGATGAAAATCCAAGTTGATTTGAAAAAGTTATTAAAAAAATTAAAGTGTACTATCCCTATTTTGTTAGTTTAAACATATTTATTTAGAGTGGATTGGGAAACAAGTTTTGCAACTTAGATTAATCCCTTTCCACTTTGCGGGTGCGAGTGCTTTAACGTGCAAGAGATATGGCTCTCTCTTAACACGGGTCAGCCATTTATCGTCCCCTTCCGACGGACTATCATCGTTTCCTTAAGACCATACTCGCAAATGGTGTCAAGAGAGAGCCGAAAATTGAGTTCCTTTTTTGTTCGAACTGCAAACTAGCTTTTTTATCTAGATTAATTTAAATCTTGAATTTGACATCAATACAACAAAAAGTTACATGACCTGGGATTTTGTTAGCTTAATATATATCTAAGATACCTAAATAGTTTGATGAAAATCCAAGTTGATTTGAAAAAGTTATTAAAAAAAATAAAGTGTATAACTCTATTTTGTGTGAATTGCAAATCCTAGCTTTATTTACCAAATTTACTTTAATTCTTAAATTTTACAGCAATACAACAAAAAACTAAATGACATGGGATTTAGTAAGCCTAATATATATCTGAAATAGCTTCGTAGGTTGATGAAAATCCCACTTGATTTGAAAAAGTTATTAAAAAAATTAAAGATGCCTATCTAAATATATATAATAATTTTTGTTTTACCTATTGTAAAATTAAATTCTTTCATTTCACAGCAATTAACCAAACTACCTAATAAGCTTGAATTTTGTAAGATCAATATTTAATTTAGTTAAATGGGCTGATTTACACCAGTCAAAACTGAAGGTCAAGACTAGTCGAGACAGGTCGAGACTGGTTGAGACTGAGTCGAGACTGGTTGAGACTGAGTCGAGACTAGTCGAGACTGGTTGAGACTGAGTCGAGACTAGTCGAGACAGTTCGAGCCATAGTCAAGACCATTTCAGACTACACAAAGATCATCAAGTACTGAATCAGACTAAATGTATTTATCAAAGTTGTACAAACTCGAACATGTAAAGTTGTTTGTTTATAGTTAACACGTGTTTAGTTAATTATAGTAAGGTCGGTTCGATTTGGATATTGATTTCATGCACGAGTGAACTCAGGTGGTTTAATTTCATTCGAGTCATTGCAGTCAAAGTGTACAGCTGCATTTTATTAGTTTCTCTCCAACTTGTAATTTTCGTAATATGGCAAGTTCTGAACGTGAAGATCCTCTATGACTTTATGGTACTGACATAACAGATAGACCTGCTAACCAAAGTTGCAGACATAACCTTGAACAATTTCTAAGCGGAACAAGTTCTTACGATTGCTGATAAGTCACCAGCAGGAAGGGATACAGCCAAAGAATACCTGTCATATACGAGCTTGCTGAGGTTTCCGATGATGAGAAGAAGATTAGGTCCGCTGCAACACGGACCTTGACGCACCAAGTAAAACAAGTAACACGAGCATGCTAAACATCAAGGTGATAAGTATTGTTTACATAATGTATGTTTTTTCATAATATTTAATATAAAATTTTATTATATAAAATTAATATTTAGATACAATTCAGTACATGATATTGAATATGAAAAAGATTCCCTCTTCATGATCTGTTTTGGGAAATGAGAAAAACATTTTTTTTTTTATAATATAAAAGATAAATTATACAAATTCAATCGTTTTAGACATGATTGATAATGGTTATTGTATCCCGTTTATTATGATTCAACCAGTTATACTGTTATATTTATCAAGAACTATATAGAAATGTGGAAATTGTTTCAAAAGGTAATCCAGAGAAAGGATTTGTAAAAGAGGATCATTTTTTACCTACATGTAGTTAAACAACACGTTTGGGAATACATCATATTTAGTTCTTATTTTCATGGTATCCAGTCCAGTATACATAAGATTTTTAATGAGTACTATTTAAAAGTATATAGTTAACATGAGCTTTAACTAACATATTATAATACAGTTCCTAAGAGTTTCAATTTGATTATTGTTACATAATCTACCACTGGGAATGATACTAGTACATTTCTTTTAAGTTTATTACTTTTTGAGTAACCATCTTCTTAATTGCTGGGCTGATTTGAGTTAAATCTACTGATATTTATATTAAGGCACTAGACTATTAATCAATTAATCCACTGGACAGGTTGTTATTGGAGCCGCTGGATTAGTTGTAAGTGAAACCACTAGGCATGTCGTAATATTAACAAATTGGCTAAAGTTATTCAAACCGCTGGACTGTTGTTACTGAAACTATTGGGCGGGTTTTTTGAGGCCACTATAAGTGTTGTTATTGAAGACATTGTACAGATTGTATTATTGACGTCACTGGGAGTGTTGTTATTGACGCCACTGGACGTGTTTTTAATGACGCCACTGGGCATGTTGTTATTGACGGCGCTGAGCGAGTAATTACTGACGCCGCTGGGCGTGTTATTATTGACTCCACTGGGCGTATTTTTTTGTTATGCCACTAGGCGTGATGTTATTGACGCCACTGGACGGGTTGTTATTGACGCCACTGGGCGTGTTGTTATTGAAGCCACTGGGCAAGTTGACATTGAAGCCACTTGGCGTGTTGTTATTGAAGCCACTGGGCGTGATGTTATTGCCGCCACTGGATAGGTTGTTATTGACGCTTCTGGGCGTGTTGTTATTGAAGCTACTGGGCGTGATGTTTTTGGCGCCACTGGACAGGTTGTTATTGACGCCACCGGGCGTGTTGTTATTGAAGTCACTTGTGAGGTTGACATTAACGCCACTGCCGTGTTGTTATTGAAACCACTGGACGTGATGTTATTGCCGCCACTGGACAGGTTGTTATTGCCGCCAGTGGGCGTGTTGTTATCGAAGCTACTGGGCGTGGTGTTTTGGCGTCACTGGACAGGTTGTTTATGACGCCACTGGGCGTGTTGTTATTGAAGTAACTGGGCAGGTTGACATGAACGCCACTGGGCGTGTTGTTATTTAAGCCACTGGGCGTAATGTCATTGACGTCACCGGACAGGTTGACATTGACGCCAATGGGAGTGTTGTTATTGAAGCCACTGGGCGTGATGTTATTGGCGCCACTGAACAGGTCGTTATTGACGCCACTGGGTGTGTTGTTATTGAAGTCACTGGGCAGGTTGACATTGACGCCACTGGGCGTGTTGTTATTGAAGCAACTGGGCGTAATGTTATTGACGCCACCGGACAGGTTGTTACTGACGCCACTGGGCGTGTTTTTAATTGAAGCCACTAGACAGGTTGACATTGACGCCACTGGGCGTGTTGTTATTGAATCCACTGAGCAGGTTGACATTAACGCCACTGGGCGTGTTGTTATTGAAGCCACTGGGCAGGTTGACATTGAAGCCACTGGGCAAGATGCTGATGAAGCCACTGGGCAAGATGCTGATGAAGCCACTGGGCAAGATGATATTGAAGCCACTGGGCAGTTTGTTATTGACGCAACTTGGTGTGGTGTGATTGGCGCCACTGGGCGTGTTGTTATTGACGCCACTGGGCGTGTTGTTATTGAGGCCACTGGGCCGATTGACATTAAAGCCACTGGGTAAGATGCTGTTGAAGCGACTGGACAGGTTGTTATTGACGCCAATAAGTGTGTTTTTATTGACGCTACTGGGTAAATTGACATAGACGCCACTGGGCGTGTTGTTATTGAAGCCACTGGGTGTAATGTTATTGAAGCCACCGGACAGGTTGTTATTGACGTCACTGGGCGTGTTGTTACTGAAACCACTGGGCAGGTTGATATTGACGCCACTGGGCGTGTTGTTATTGACGCCACTGGGCGTATTGTTATTTAAGTATTGAGGGGGTTGACATTGACGCCACTGGGCGTGTTGTTATTGAAGCTATTGGGCAGGTTGACATTGAAGCCACTTGGCAAGATGCTGCTGAAGCCACTGGGCAAAATGATGTTGAAGCCACTTGGCAGGTTGTTATTGACGCCACTGGGTGTGTTGTGATTGACGTCACTGGGCGTGTTGTTATTGACGCCATTGGGCGTGTTGATATTGACGCCACTGGGCGTGTTGTTATTGAGGCCACTGGACGGATTAACATTAAAGCTACTGGGTAAGATGTTGTTGAAGCCACTGGGCAGGTTGTAAGTGACGCCACTGGGTGTGTTGTTATTGACGCAACTGGGCGAGGTATTATTGACGACACTAGCCGAGGTAGAATTGACGCCACTGGGGTAGATATGATTGTCACCACTGGGCGTGTTGACATTGAAGCCACTGGGCAAGATACTGTTGAATCCACTGGGCATGTTGTTATTCAAACCATGGGCTTAAAGCTAATCCATTAGGCATGTTGTTATTGACGCACTTGGTTTGTTGTTTTAGACGCCACGGGGCAATTTGGTGTTGAGCAACTGGACAGGTTATTTGTTACGTTACTGGGCAGGTTGTTATAGTCGCCACTTGGCAGGTTGTTTATAAATCCACTTGGGAATCTGTTAATGAAGACGCTTGGCTGGTTATGGTTGAAGCCACTGGATTGGTTGTTATTGATGCCGATGGACAGGTTGTTGTTGACGCAGCTGGTCGTGTTGTTATTGAAGACACTGGACAAGTTGTTATTAAACCACAAGGCTGATTGTTAAATTTAGCCACTGGGCATGTTATTATTGACTCCACTGGCCATGTTAGTATTTACGCCGCTGGACATGTTGTAACTGACACAACGGGGAAAAATTAGTAGTAATGCCAATCGAAAGGAGGCGGTTGAATTCACTCGGCATTTCATAATTAAATCCATGGGTTAATAGTTATTTTAACTACTGGGCAATTATTATTGACGCCACTGTGTAGGTTGTTATAAACGCAACTGGACATGTTATTTTTGACGCAACATATCGACATGATGTTGTTTAAGCCACTGGTCATGTCGTTATACGATATAGGCTGATAGTTATATTAAGCCACCAGGCATTTTATAAATGCCACTGGGCAGGTTGTTTGTAAAGCCAATGGGCCGGTTGTTTTTAAGACATTGGGCATCGTTCAATTCTTTTACTGAATTACTGGTTTATGTTGATGACACTTGCAGTGACTTGGCTTGTTGTTGTTAAAGCCACTGGGCATTTTGTATTACAAACACTTGGCTGGTAGTTATTCAAGACACTCGGCATGTTGATGTTGAAAACACTGGGTAGGTTGTTGTTGAAGACACTTGGCAGGTTTGTTGATGAAGACTCTGTATGTTGTTATTGAAGATACTGCTGACTGTTGTTCAATACATTGGACAAGTTGTTTATTTATTGAAGACGCTGAGCTGGTTGTTTAAATTATCGGCTGGTTGTTAAAGATACTAGGCTGTTTATCGTTGAAAACACTGGGCAAGTTTTAATTAAAGGCACTTGCCTGGTTGTTGTTGAAGACACTAAGCATGTGGCCCGTGAAGAAGCAACTAGGCTGTTTATTAATTAAGTAACTAGCATATTATTTAAGTCACTAGGGCGAATGTTTAAACAATATTGATTGATATTGAAGCTATAAGGCTGAATTTCAGACATGTATACTGTAAACCAACTTATTTTCGCGAGCGATTTATTTTCGCGAATTTCGCGAGTAGAAAAATAACGCGAATATAAATTGTCGCGAACATTTAAAATTTGGATCTCTTCTTATTAAACTCTACTAAGAAAAAGAATATCGCGAAATTAAATAGCCGCGAAGGGAACAAGAATAGGCAAAACGCGAAATAAAGTATCCGCGAAAATAAGTTGGTTTACAGTATTTGTATATTATTTAACAAAATAAATTTATTTGAATAGTTATATTAAAGATGCTGTCATACACCTTGATTAATATCTAGTTAGAATAACATTCAACAAGTAGTCAAATGTTCATAGGTTTCGTCTCTCGTATACAAGAGCCAGTGCTAACACCTGTACTTCTGGTAAGATCTTTCTTGAAACATAACGGGTTAGAACAGGCCAGAGGAAACGAAGGTTACGATAGAGAACGACTTTCCAGCATAGTCAGTTATCTGATCATCGAAATTCAAAAATTAGATAAATATTCAATGCTATTTTCCCGTTCTTTGTGTGTTCGAGAGCACTTGTCTTTGCAAGTGGCGTCTCCCATGTAAGAGTTTGTGGTTATTTAATAAATATTTTATGTTCGTTTGAGTTTACGAATTAGAATTTAAATGTATTTATCAAAGTTGTACAAAATCGAACATGTAAAGTTGTTTGTTTATAGTTAACACGTGTTTAGTTAATTATAGTAAGGTCGGTTCGATTGGGATATTGAGTTCATGCACGAGTGAACTCAGGTGGTTTAAAGTCATTCGAGTCATTGCAGTCAAAGTGTACAGTAGAAGTTGCAAAATAAATAATATTATTAATCATATTATTTATTTTCAGATTTGTGGACCACAAGTATGGGGAAACCAGTACCAGCTGCTTAATAGCTATATATTTATATGAACTTTCAACAATATTATACTCATTTTATATTTATAATAAAATGTGCACTTGTCTCTGCAAGTGGCGTCTCCCATGTAAGAGTTTGTGGTTATCTAATAAATATTTTATGTTCGTTTGAGTTTACGAATTGGAATTTAGTTAAGTAAAGTCGAGACCTAGTCTAGTACACTTAAGTACAGTTAAGTACAGTCGAGACAATGTCGAGACTAGTCGAGTAAAATGTGTGCTCGATTTTACTGGTCGAGCAAAAAAACTGGTCAATTCAGACTCTGAGCAGTTTGTAGTGTTACAAAGGATTATATCCGTAATAAGAAATACTGATTTGTCAAAGACCGAATTATTTTAATATTTCATTTACTGATTTCTGTTTTTGTCCAATTTAATTCCTTGTTATCTGTTTTTAGCCAAACCAATTTGTTGTTTAGCTGTTACTATGACGACCCCCCCCCCCCCCCCCCCCCCCCCCGTTTGCCTCCTCCCTCTATTAAATATACATAGAGACTATTTTAAAGAATTTAGATGTCTATTTATTTAATCATAGATGCTATCAAAACCATTGACTGTGTGCTTAAATGCATCAGATTAAATGTTGATATCTACGCTATAAAAGGTTTTATTCAAAAGTAAATACGCCTGAGAATATATATTTTTGTTGTTTAGTAAGCACCTCCCCTTAATCCGCCTTTGGTTTTTCAAATCGATTCTCATTTTACTAGAACATGTAGAAGGGATCATGATGTAGTATTTGCATGGTCATATATTAATTTATTATAGTTAGTAAATATATTTCTTGGGGATGGGGGGAATGATTGGTTGTTTACATTGACTGGTCTTCGGAACAGTCTACTTTTTTGCAGTAATCTCTATTCAGTGTCTCTTTCTATATATATATATATATGTATAAATTACTGAATGGTAATGAAAGTGAATTTTTCTACTTTCTGTTTGCTGTTTTTACTAGGCCGCACCACTTCCAGTACTAAACATGATATCCTTTCACTTTCCTGGATTGAAATGCCCCAAAATATGCAGGATTTTTTTAAAGTCTATATATATATATGTTTGAATTCAGCATTAACATATAATCAAACAGAAAAAAAATCAGTTCAGAAAAAACTTCATGTTTTGACATGCACCGAAAACTGGACTTGTAATACAAGACTGGTACCTTAATGTTGTTCAGAAGGTAGATCAAGATCATTTTGGTTTCCGAAGGAACACTCATTTTCAATTTTGTATACTTTACATTCGTGGATACAATCGCGTCAAATAGTCAATGTCATCCTGATTCGTATTTTAGTTTTGACACGGTCATAATATTCATTTCTGACTTTCTCTTCGCAAATATATGAAATTGTTGTCCCTCTAGTCATAATATTTTTTTTGTTAAATTAACCAACCTACCAGTGCTTCCTTCTGTATAGGCGCTAGAGGTCTGCAACCAAATGGTACTTTCTCGAGTTGCGTTTACAGAAGCGCCTGTTGTTTGTGTATAGAAATTGTAAATACATTGTTAATTTATTCTGTTCTCGTATTTATAATTGTACATTATCGTGATTTAAATACAACACATGACTTGATTGAAACATAATCAAACCTACCAGTCTGAGATATGTAGAGCGGAATTGATACATACACATGTTATGTTAACACATTAAGGCATTTACCTTTGAACGGGATCATTTTCAAACGTAGCATTTTTTTGTTAATCATACAGCAATTATCAGTATTCGATACAGTTTCTGTCTTTGTTGAATAATATCGTTTGTATTATAACAAAGCATTATTTGGGGAAATAATGTGATTGACGTCTACATGCAATTGATATAAATTTTCGATCACACGTTTTGTTTTGTTTTGTGTTCTCTTGAAAAAATCTACGGCTAGGAGTATTTTGTCCTCAGACGTACATGTACTATGATGGTAAGCTTATCGATCATCCTTTAAATCCTTTTTTTAATATGTATACATGAACTTCCAGGTTTTTCTGCGATTGTTTATTACGTCATTACACTTAATCCACAGGATAATAGATGTGTAACGATTGATAATCCAGTCTACGAGGCATGATTTTTTTTATTTGTTGTAAATAGCTTTGAATAGCTGTCAATAATTGCTAGTACTCTAAAATTTGAACTTTACATTTTTGTTGTTGGGATGCAACCAAATGGAACAAAATACAAGTATCCGGCCACGTCCACTCTGTGTTTTTGTTGTATGATTTCTATTTGTATCCTTCTGACAAACATACAATCTCATTAAAATCCGATGTTCTGATACGCTACCCTCCACTGTTATTAAAATCCGATGTTCTGATACGCTACCCTCCACTAACAGTGGAGGGTAGCGTATCAGAACATCGGATTTTAATGAGATTGACAAACATAGCACAATTTGTATAGGATGAAAACGTTATCACCAAATTGTCATACATGACCATGTGACTGTTTATTTAAAATGCGATCTTACACGGTAAAATGGGTTTCAATGACCCAAAGTAAGCGTGGTATGTGCTTGGAACATTCGAACCAACTAGTCACACTTTAAAACCAACAAAACTGTATATATGTTGAAGGCCGTACTTTAACCTATAATGGTTTAATTTTTTAATTTTTATTTGGATGGAGAGTTGTCTCATTGGCACTCACACCACATCTTCCTATATCTATATATGTCCTAAAGACTGATGGTCTTCAAAATTTATAATCTATAAACATATATATATAGTTTTCAATTTAGACTCGTATATATATACATATTAGACCAGTGGTTTTCCCGTTTGAATGGTTTTACACTAGTAATTTTGGGGCCCTTTATAGCTTGTTGTTCGGTGTGAGCCAAGGCTCCGTGTTGAAGGCCGTACTTTAACCTATAATGGTTTAATTTTTAAATTGTTATTTGGATGGAGAGTTGTCTCATTGGCACTCACACCACATCTTCCTATATCTATATATATATAAACAGTAGTACGTCTGAGTCAGTGACAACCCTACAACATATGTATCCATCGGATTGCCATCAATGATGGTGATACATGTGCTATGTACATAATGTATATACAACTCGTCTAAACATCAACCCAACAATGTTAGATCTGTAAATTTGCTTTCGCAAATATTTGGTTCTTCCCTCGCCGGGATTCGAACCCATGCTACTGTGATATCGTGACACCAAATCGCCTGCACTGCAGCCGTCCCGCTAGACCAAACGACCACCTGGGATCTCAAAAAAAGAGCTTTCGGTGGCCATATGAAAGCCCAGGTGGTCGTGTGGTCTAGCGGGACGGCTGCAGTGCAGGCGATTTGGTGTCACGATATCACAGTAGCATGGGTTCGAATCTCGGCGAGGGAAGAACCAAAAATTTGCGAAAGCAAATTTACAGATCTAACATTGTTGGGTTGATGTTTAGACGAGTTGTATATAAACAGTAGTATACACTATATTTTGGGACGTCAAGGTTACCATGCTGTATTCGCCTTCCAAATTTTCTTGAGATGTAAGCAATTTTTAAAAATATATACAGAGAGTCGCCACAATTAGCTAAATAGTGTCGTCATTGACGTCTATTAAGGTTAGCAGATTCAAAAGCAGCTATGTAAACTTATCTACATACACGAATAAATAAATAATATTTAATCAATTAAAATTTATAGATTTATTAATATTCAATATCTGTAAAATATTGATATATTTACTTTCATTGGAGGAGAATTCGCTGATGCACCCTCTCACATGATTACATCTGCAATTAAATTTCGAAAGCTGAATAAAGAATACAAAGCGTAAATATTTAAGAAACATTGAGATGTGACTACGATAATTGGAATATACAACATGTATGTGTGGTCAATTGTGATTCAGATATTCTAGACCATGCAATTATATACGTTAATGTGACGTCAGTAAAACAAAGGATGGCTGGACTTCATCATTTGAACTTGAAAACTTTTGTTTTTTTTGCGGACTATATATGTACTGTAATTTATAAGAATCGATTCTCTATCACTGCAATCATGATATGAAACGCAACCCCTTGTATGATTTCAACTGAGGTTGTAAACACAATTCCAATAAAACTTAATTAAAACAAACGGCACAATTAATACCAAAAGTGAAATGGAAAACATGAAATAACGAAAATTACTGAATTCCGTTTACTACTGAAACATATTTATTTAGACAGAGTATAAAAAATATGCGCACTTGTCAATATAATGAAATTTAATGCGACTGTCATACAAGTGAGCTGTTTAGCTATTATCTATAAAACCAGGTTAAATCAACTTTTTTGATATACCAATTCAGGAATGTGATAGTTATGCATTCCGTTGATATGTTTGAGCTTTTGATTTTGCCAACAGATTAGTGACATTTTTTAATTTTAACGGGAAATAGTGATTTTTTCTATAAAACACATTAAAAGCGAGCAAGTTGTAATCGTTGCGTTTGTTTTCGTAGAGATCAATGGAAGAAGGTTTCTGTACATTAAAGACTGATCACTTTGATAGGCAACTAATATAATGCAACATGTTAAGATATAGTCGGTAAGAATTCACTTACTTATTATGTACTATATACATGTATATAAATAAATGTTGTGTATTAGGGCACTGTGTCTTATAATACATAAATCAATTTAAATGAAAATTTATAACAATATACATACTGTTCTACGGTACAATCACAATTTTCTACACATTTTGGCCCATATGCTTTATAACGACATTTCTCACATGGAAGACCCGCTTTTGAATAATAACCCACTGCACATTCTATAAAACAAATGCTTTCATTGCTGATAAAAGGACGATTTTATGGAATGTTATTTTCTCTTTGATTTGCATTGTTCAGTAATACAGTTTTAAAATAACCGGCTCACAATGTATCAGCAACAATTCCAGAACAATTATCGGATGTTACTGAGTTCAAGGTTAGAGCGGTTAGAATATTTTCTAAGTTATAAAATTAGTTTAGTGTTAATACTAGTCCAAATCCACAACAGTATTCCTGATAGTTCAGTTCTGTCTCGATCGATACTTTAGCAAATGGACCAACCTACCATAAGAACGTTTCGTGGAATAGCTTTTGTATTCGTTTGTATACAACAGACGACCAAGAGTTTTGCTTTACAAATAGCACTGCAAAAACGAAAAGATCAAAATCCCCCCGACAAATATATTAATGTTACAGACATAATTCGAAAGCAAATTGATATATGTTAACTTCTACAAGGATACAGCATCAACAGATTATTTAACATAGCTACTAATGAAAACCTTTCGCCGGATGTTTTTCTACATAAAACACTTCAAAAAGAAAGACTCACCAAATGACAAGACCTACAAATGTATCTCATTTATTAACATTATTCTACAGTTTAGGAAAAGATGCGTTGTCAAACATACTCATAACTACTTATTTATCTACTAAATCATAACACCCAAACATTACACACACAGTGTAACTCTGACATTTTTCACTTTTGAGAAGTTAAAAAAAAATAAACTGCTTTGCTACATAAGTAACTTTTTGCAGAGTTTGCACAAGACATTGGTGCACGTGAGAACATTGACAAATTCGGTATACACTTGTAAAATATACCATTTTTAGTAAACATATTGACGAAATGATGGCCTTATGAGTAAGGCATAGTAAACTAAGGCTTAAATTCCCCATTGATCAATTATAGGACTTAATATATATATGTTATGTTCATATTGATCCATGATAAATTTTATATAATTGATACAAAATGAGCCATGAAAACTAAAAACATCTTGAATTGTGATGTGACCAAACGCCGTAGATGTCCTCAAAGGATTAAGTCCTGTGAGACCCCTTTTTGGCCCCAAAATATAGCAGTTTTACCAAATTGTTAAAATGTATACTTTTAGTTATTTATTGGACAGTAGAATGCTTCTGCTACATAAATATGGGCTGTTTTTGACAATACGATGTACAAAATCGAGTACTAGCTAATTACTGAAATCTTCACAATTCTAGCATTTTGGTTAAAGTTTAGACGGTTTCCGTGTAAAACGAAAGTGGCCGCATTCTTGTTAATCAAAAATATTTAAATATAAGTTGTATTTTATGATAATACATGACATGTATAAAGGTTGAGGATGAACACGGATGCGGCCACTTTCATTTTAGACAAAAAACATCTTGAAAGTGACATGTTTCAGCATATTTGGTAGATTTTCATATTTGAGCTTGAATCGGAGCGTTTTTAATGACTAAATTAGTTTAAATCTTTCACATAGATTAATTGAATCAAATAAAAAAAACACTTAAGTGTTTAAAATGTTGTCAACATCTTTCGTCAGACGAACCTGAAATTTGAGGCCAAAATCGGTCCTTACCGGACCTACTCCTTTGAAAGTGACCTTGTAACATCAGAATACTGGTATCTTTACAATTTCATGAAACCTTCACCAACCTGAACATCAGAGACAACGACAGTATCACTGAGGAATACCCTTTAACTATTTGAAACCCATAATTTACATGATGGCACATACAATTTAGAAATTCGTTCAAAACAGAAGATCTCTCACGACAATATACCTAACATATATAAGACCACTTTTATAATATGCTTATTTTGTCTAAATCACTAGCACATATCTTTTGATGAATTTAACTGAAAGAAAGAAAGAAAATACTGACAGAATCGTAAGGGGCACAGCCTTTTAATCTATTTATTATTGACCTGAAATTGCTATCTCGTGGAATCTTCTCCATGAGAGTGGTAAAACTAGTGTTTCAATAGGAGATTTCGCATGTTTAAGGTGTTTAATCTTGTGTACCGGAACCTCCTTATGCATATTACATTGGTAGGCTATGAGGTCACATTTTCACTCGAAATTTGTATGTATTGATTCCATAGCATGCGTTCACAGCATTATGATAACACCAGACACAACAATTTTGAAGCATAATTAACTTTTTTATATGGTTCACGGAACTCAGCCAACATAAAATTGTTCTTGATAGTTTTTTCTTTCATACTCATTCGGATTCGTCACATGATTTTACTAATAGTTCTGTCCTGTTCTGCAGTGTATGTTTAGATTTAACATATGTATATATAAAAAAGAAGATGTAGAATGATTGCCAATGAGACAACTGTCAACAAGAGACCAAAGTACTAAGAAATTAACAACTATAGATCACCGAACGGCCTTCAACAATGAGCAAAGCACAAACCGCATAGTCAGCTACAAACGGCCCCGAAATGACAATGTAGAACAATTCAAACGAGAAAACTGTATGTAACTATGTCCGTTCAGAAAAAAAACCACTTATCAATAATTTCTGTTACATCCGATTTTTTCTTTTTATTTTGTTCGCACTGTTATATATATTTCATATTTTTGTCTGTTTTCAATTTATTGTAATGTCATTTATTTTCAATATTTTATACTTGAGTTTCATGGGGTGATGAATTATTCACTCGATTAAAAATCGTTTGTCTTCAAATATTTTCTTATATATTCATATAAAAGTAAAACAGGAGTCACCATAAAGAGATGCATAACATTTTTAAAAAATCCATTTCTTAAAAAAAAAAAAATTAAAACAACCAAAAGCAAAACGTAAGAAATTTGTTAAAGAAGTAGAACGATAAACAATCAGTATTGAACATGTTGAACTATAACAAAAAATGTAGTACACAATTACAAAATAACAGCATGGTAAAAAAAATTTTACAAATTGTTAAACTTTTAGACTTATTTGGAAAATAAGTACATGTTTTGCAATCACGTAGTAGTAAAAGAGTCAAACGCATAGATCGAAAATAAACTGACAACGCCATGAATAAAAATTAAAAAGACAAACAGACAAATAATAGTTCACATGACACAACATGGAAAAACTAAAGACGCACCACGAACCCCACCAACAACTGATACTCCGGAAAGATAACCAGATCTTGCTCCACATTTGACAACCGTCGTGTTGCTCATGTTAATATAAACTCCGGTAAATAATCTAATTTGGTAGATCGCATTCATGAACAGGAAAGGGGATAGAATGGCATAAATAAGTATATATGTAGGACTCAAATATATGGTTGGTTCCAAAATCTAGGGCAGATTCCAAATCTATGGTAAATGTGACGTCATACCATTCCAAATCTATGGCACGTTTTATAATTTCCTCATGTATGGCGGATTTATATTGCTTCCAAATGTATGGCAAGTTTTGTGCAAATGGAAAACAGTGCAGTTCATTTTCAACCAATTACTTTTTAAGCAAGTGAAAATATACAACAACGGGATCATGTCCAATAACATTTGTGAAAAATACATGCCTCAATCATGTCAATATTTTAGAAAAAAATATTAAAAGAGACACAAATAAATGTAAAAAGTTTAAATGTTCAAATACTATAATTTATTTCAGCGAAATCTTTAACACATCTTTTTTATTTGATGACGATTTAAATCAAATTTGTATCCGGTAAATCTATATTTCACTTTATAAACTTTGCCAGCCGTAGACAGTAAACTACTACTAAATAGTGTCAAGTCTTCATCCAAGTAGCAGTTTATAAAAGTAAACCATTATATGTCAAGGTACGGCCATTAACACGGAGCCTTGGCTTACACCGAACAGCAAGCTAAAAAGGCCCAAGAACTCTTTTTTTTTTCTAAAATATGCGGTACTGAAAAAAGCGGTGCCATATTTCATCGCTGGATTCGGCCGGTACAGCACATTTTGTCCATTCTGGGATAATAGGTCACATCTTCTTCTAAACAACCAACAAACTGTTGTCATGGGAATTTCTCTATCTTGAATGGTGTTCAAATCTATTTGATCCGCCATCGTTAGCGGCGGCGAAGATGTAATATGGCGTTATTGAAGTGTGACGTAATATAGTTATCAAAAGTACCAGGATTATACATGTAATATGTTATAATATATACGTAATATGTTACTCTTTCCCCCAAATCTGCCATAGATTTGAGTTGTATGGTTTTTGGAACGTCATATATTTGGAACCCGCCATAGATTTGAGTCCTACACATATAATTTTCTTTTTAAAGTATAATCCCAAGGTTCAAATCGTCTTATTTTATTGTTTAGATTCATATACATTCAAACGTTTGTTTTCATAAAACTATGTTATTGGCTCAATACAACAGCAAATACTTTACAACGTAGGTATACGATTTAAAATTTATAACACTTCAGAAAATAGAAACACTGAACTATTTATGAACATAGTTAAAATTTCAATAGTATGACCCGTGTTGATACTGAATGACCAGAACGCCTGGTTTTATGAATAAAGATTGTAAAATTCGCCATATTCGAAGCACACATCATTAATGCTTTTTAGGATTGGTTAAATTACAGGCAGATAGCTTAATGGAACTAAAATAACAGCATGTATAAAAGGCAGCAGAAAGTTTACGTGAATGTAAAAGTGTACACATTTCTCTATATAAAACTACATTTATTTAGACTCAATCTGATGGAACAAACACTTTTCTTTAAAAAATCCAATATTGATGAGACGTCTCGATGTGGTTAAAAAAACTTTGTACCACTCATAGGCGGATAAACACATTATGAATTAAAACAATTAGAGCTTAAAAGAGACTATTTTAAAATAAAGTAGTGATGCATACATTTGTACGTCTATCAACTTACCAACTTAACACAAACTTACCAGTGCATGTTCCATTTTTCTTTTCGGTATTATCACAGCAAAAAAAGTTCTTTTCTCTAAGATAAAAAAGTAATATTATGACCATCTAATTTAACAAAGGATAAAGTTTTTCCAACCTATAAAAGGGATAAAAATTATAAACCAAGTAAAACTCATATAAAAACACGCGTCTGGCGCAAATACAAAATTGCAATACTGGTATCTATAATGAGTTTATTTACAACCACTGGGTCGATGCCACTTCTTGTTTAGTTTTATTCCACGAGGATATCACCGTCCAAGCTAAGTATATGGTAGTCAACACGTCATATGATCATCATTATAAATTTAAAATACTAAGGATTATCTATCTTAGGAAAAGCTTACCTTAGCTATGTTTGACAAAAAGCATTTTGATCCTCAATGCTCTTCAACTCCATACCTTATTTCGGCCTTTTTGACTTAGCTTGAATGAGCGTCACTGGTGAGTCTTTTGTAGACATAATTTCATCTAAGATTCTAGGATGAGTTTGTAAAAACTGATACCTTATGCATACATATATTAACTGACTGAATACATAGCAAACGATAAACTTTATGGGGCGATGTATCACATACATATGAGACAGTATACTACAAAATATAATATATATTAATAACCAGTCTAAAAGGGTACAACATCAACAGCAAATAACAATAAATTGAACAAATGTAAATATAGATATGTCGATAAACAAATATCCTTCATCAGTATGACCACGAAGTAAAATGAATCATGTCAATCTAGTCTAGTTATAACACTTTCACAATCTTAAATGTATACAAACAAACAATTTTTCTTTAGCGAATATCAGAGACGCTGGTACAATTTTAAAATTTCAAAACACGACGCAAAGACTGCAAAGATACTAGTACGCAATCATAAAAATACTAAAAGTTTTTTTGTGATATGAACATGATGAACTGACACAACTCTGAAATTCCAAAGGTGAAGACAGTTAGGATATTACAACGACTGCGTTAAAAAAGGTTCCAAAAAACAGCCCTGGACCGGTCTAAGTTGGTGTAATATTTCAAATTTGACAAAGATAGAGCAATTACAACAGAGACTGTGTATTTAGACATTCCAAATGTATAGCAGTTTGAGAATGATTGAAAAACAGTATGTTGACTAAGGTGAAACGTGACTGCGTACTTTTTACATCCCTGTCAAACCCTTGCATCATCCTGCAGTTGAACAGCTTGTATAGAGTAGAATTGAGCTTTCACAAATGAGTCGTTTATAGACTTGCTGTTCTTCGGAAAGCTAACACATTAGGATTGTGAAAGATTTTTGATAATTTTGGGTGATTGGCAATGCTTTGCCAATTGGCACGGATCAAACGTGAAAGGTTAGTAGAGGCGGGTATTACTGCACCTTTTTATGTACTGAAACAGGTAATCGCGGCTGTTATTGTTAGCACGTGCAAACCTCTTATCTTGTCCCATTCCTTATAACCTCGTTTCGTCAAAAATCCGCAGAGTCTCTGTAACGGTTTAGTTACAGTCTCCTCAGATGAGCAAATCCAATTACCTCCGAGAGGTTGACTGTAAGGGATATTTTTTGTACAGTGTTTGGGGTGTCAGAATGTGAAGAAAAGTACTGATGTTTATCTGTATGTTTACAGTAGAGTTCAGTTAATTTGACACCGTCCTTTTGAGATGTGTATGTGAAAAAAAAAGTATATTTTAGAATCAGAAATTTAATCTATGTAAATTTAATTGACAGGTGGGCGTTGTTTGCATGTATGATAAAATCATCTAGTTTTTGTTGATATTCAATCTATTTCATGTCAACATAATCAAAAAAACTGAACCAAGACAGAGGTTGGAATAAAGATGTTGAAATAATTTGTTTTTCTAATTTGCCCAAGAAAATATTGGCATAAGACGGTGCCATTTTGGCCCGACCGCTGTCCTGTTTATCTGGAGGTAATGTTCACCATTAAAGGTGAAAGTGTGGCATATCAGGACCAGAGTAAGCAGTTGAACTAAACATTAGATAGATGGTTTAAAAGTGTTGCGAGAGTTCAATATTTCCCTACACGATAGTATTCCATCATCATTAGGTAAGTTGGAAAACAATGCAGGTTTCTAAATTTGAAATATGTTCTGTTTTGAAAATTTTGATTGTAAAATATCTTAATTTCTTAAAATAAAATTTCAAATGCAAGTTGGAATTTGAGTTATAATATCGGATCGAGTGAACACACTCGATGCAGACTACAAAAAAAGTATTTCTTTTAAGCTAGGTTCACACTGCCGATCAGATCAACTCGATCAAGCCCGATCAAGACAAATTACGTGATCGAGAGACAAGTCTGGCTCAATCGACAAGAATGTTCGGGATAATCTACCTTGCTCGGCATTGATCTGACTGTCTACCCGAGAGTTTTTGATATGTCGAAAACATTTGAGTAGGCATCGAGAAGCAGGTCACTCGAGAAGAGATCGAGAAGTCGTCGAGTAGCGGTCGAATTGATCGGGAAAGGATCGTGAAGAGATCGAGTTCGGTCGGAATACAAAAAAAATACCCATCAGTACTCGATCATTTCGACATTTGCTCGACTAAAGTCCGATCATTTCCTGATTAACTCGATCAATGTCCGATCTCTTCTTAGAGATCGTAAAGTGGTCGAATGGGGTCTCACGCGAAAGGATCGGGTATTGGTCGAGTTGGTCTTGGATGAAATAAATATAGAAGTCGTAGTGATCTGGAAAAGATCGGACATTGGTCGAGTTAATCTGGAAATGATCGGACTTTTGTCGAGCAAAAGGTCGAAATGATTAAGTACTGATCGGTATTTTTTTTTATATTTGTACCAGCTCAAGCGAGAAAATCAATCTCGTTGAGATGATCAACGATAATCTATAATTATAGCAATCGTTCAATTGTAAAGATTTGGGAAAGCATAATGTGGAAAACAAAAGTATACATGCAGACGAAAAAGTGTAACATTTAAGCAATAACAGTAATGAAAAAATGATATACTAACCCATGTGTATCTGTTTTATAACAGTCTACTGTGATATTGCTGCAATATGTTTTTCTGATAATGATAAAAACAAAAACTGTTGTGATATGAAACATATTTCTGACATAGTTTCAACAAGGAAAACAATCACATTATTTCACTAATTAAAACTTATAAGCACTTGACAAACAGGAAATATTTACACACAGGTTCAATAATCATGGTAACTGTTGTGCATATAAGGGCTTGTTTAATAAACGTTTATTCTTCAAATGTTTGTCTTTTAAACTGTTATGTTTGAATAAATTAGAAGTAAAGAAACGACCATTTTAATTAAAACCTTTGTGAATAAGTCATACTTGATTCGCATGGATAACTCGGGAAAATGAATATGAGTTTGTTCTACTAGTTACAATGTCTTTTATTTATGGCATCTATCGACAAAAACCTATATTTTTTTCAAAAGCAAGATATTTCGTTACGTCAACATAAGAACCATAATAATCAATTCATCAGTTGTGTATAAGGGTTCTTTCAAATATCTTGACTGCAAAAAATACGAGTATTCAGTCAACGATTATTTTGCTTTTAGACAATGTTCAATTTGTTAATGATATGATTTCCAATACTGTGGATTCATTTATTTTCGTGGGCACCAATTTTCGTGGATGAAGGAAAACTTGCGTATTCGTGGACATTTAATTTCGTGGTTTTGCTGAAGTCTTTAAACGAGCCTTTTGAAAATTTCTCATTAGTGGAACGTTTAATTTCGTGGTTCACCTATTCCCACGTTATCCACGAAAATTGGTATCCAACGAATAATAATGAATCCACAGTATTAACATTGAACAATTAATTATCAAGCATCCTAAATCTTTTAACGAGTCATTGCTTTCGATATGTTATGTGAAAGTATAATCGAACTATGCTATCATTGTTCTGTTATGAAGGTTTTTGCATTTCTGTTCAAAATTGGATTGCAGTTTTGCTGTTTCAAACTGAAATATCAATTGTTTAGTAAGTGCATTCTCTACTCTTTATAACTTCATCAACAAGAGACAGTGCAATCCTTCAAGACAAAATGTTCAACGTGAGCTATCAGAAAGAAAGATGCCCTGAAATCTACTATAGAAAAGTACATGTATATGATCACCATAATATTTTTTGTTCATCTTTAGTCACAATAACGGTTTGCCTACCCGACCCGAGCCGATCTCAACTCGCAAGTGACATGTTTTTTCCTGGTCTTCGATTGTTAAATCAGAAAATAATTTGGTATCAGTATTTGTATTAATTTGGTCCATTTCCTGGATTTTAAAATTTTTAACATGCCTTAATTGGTACAACTCGAGATACGTTCAAACATGTATCAGCTAATTTTCATGCCTTCATTGAATCCGCGAAACAGCAGTTGGAATTCTTTTATTTGTGTTCACTGTTCTTAAAATACAATATATGTGTGAGGACAACAATTCTGACATGGTCTATTTTACTTCTTTTTATAAATGAAACTAGTTCCCCTACAACGCAAAATGCTTTGTCTAAAAAAGCAAGTGATTCTTTCATGTTTATGCTTTACTTGGTTGTACTTAATTACATCTGAATATCGGTAAACTGTATTCTAGTGATGCCCTCATTTACCCAATATTATGTGTTGCGTCGGTTATCCGATAAAGATAAAATTACTTTAAGTATTTTCTAATTGTACTTTGTTTTTGCTTGTTATAAAAAAATATATTCGATTAGATTATAAAGATATAAATGAAACAAGATACACAATTCCTTATTGACAACACCCAGTAAAAGACTTATCATTTGTACTCCAGGCAATCCCATGGTGGCTCGCCCATTGTTTTAAATATAACATGCATAAGGAAAGTATATGCTGTAACTGTCAGACAAGTGAAAGGTTTAGCTAGCCATTAAAAAAGGTTAAATCCGCCATTTTCTACATGAAAAATCCTTTGAGATCTATATTTCAACTGTTACTTATTAATTTAAAATTTAAAACAAAATCTGATACATCGTTTTGAGATTACTTAATTTGTAGTATTTCAACGTTCCATTTTGTTTTTAAAAAATTCTCATGCGCAGAATTTAAGTATGTTATTATGTGAAAATAATTTTTTTTCTATTTACTTGGTTTAATAACAAATAAAGAAGTATGAAAATATGAAATCTACATGTAAACTTGTGTGTTTCCAGTGTGCTAACTCTATTGATCTACAATGAAATTTGACCTTGCTATACACCCATTAAAGTAATTGACAAACCACTGACTATAGTATTTCTATACAAGAAGTCGGAGTCATATACAAATGTATTGTTTAATTATATTAAGGAAATATTTATAGTTGACTATGTCATGTTATTTTTAAATAATAATTTCCTTATTGTATACCAACAATATTAAAATCAATGTTAAAGTATACATATTGTTAAGTGGCAATCGATGATTTGTACAAGCGTAATACTTAAATGCAAGTTTATTAGTACGTGAGTCTTTTTTACGTGGAAGGGTTGTAAATTTTCTGGCATTGAATGATCTTGTATAGTTAAAGTGTATTTGATGAGTTACATATTTTAATCACACTTGAAAATACTAGAAAAACATATTATACCATTGGATTGACACATATATATCTAATACATATATAATTGTATTTATATACGTTTCCACTTCCTCATCCTAAATCACAATATGTTTATAATTAATATAGTTGGTTTCCTTTATCCTTTAACATGTTTAATTAAAGCATAATTAAAGATACATACATTTATCCAAAATTTGTTACGAAAACGTTATGTTTCGCGTATATTGTGTCCGATTAAATGACGGGACGTCTGTATGTTCTTAACGACAATGGCGTACAATGACGGTGTGTGTATTAACAACTATGATAATTCTGTTTTTCTTCTTAGTTTCTTTGTATAACCATATTAAAAAAAGCGAAAGGTTACAATAGATGCGTATGCAGTAAATGATAAAAATCAATAGGAAATGTGATAAATCTTTTTTTCCCACTTTTCTTGAATATGTGATTCAGAGATTACAACCTATTTGTTTTATATTGGCCCTGATATCACCCTAGACCTATATAAACTAAAATTCCTATTTATTTTCAAATCAGTCTGTTCCAATTGTATCCTACAGTTACACCAAAACCATTGCACCTAAAATATTTGACTATAAACAAGCATTGCAGGACCTTGACTTAAAACAATACCTAAAAAACTCTCCGACAGGTGACTGTTCCCACTCGCCTTATAATTACACCCCCTCTGGTCATGCTATAACTGGGAATCTAAACATAATTCAACATGAAAATCTCCGAAAGGTGATTTCTCATGGTCATAGGTTTAGAGAACCCCAACACATCAATTGGAACCATAACTTCAAAATAATTATGTATTTTATTGAGGACTACACCAGAGCATGAGCTAAGCGAGAAGAACTAGAAACTTTGTCAGAATGGGTTAAAACTATCAGGTCTCTGATTAAATGTCGCATTCACAAGTTGAAAAACTGTGTGAACGATCGACCAAAGTCCGTTTTCAGAGACAAAGAGGCCATGAAATGTGTATCAACTCTTCATGATAAGTGGGTTGTTGTTTCTGCGGACAAAGCTTCAAATAATATTGTCTTTGTATGTAAATCGTATTACTACGAATGTCTTGTAAAAGAATTGAGTATAACGGAGCACTCAGGTAATACACATACAAAGACATATCACTTGACAAGGATGAGATTTGAGCAAATCATAAGTCCTTCATGGCTTCAATAAACATTACATTGAACACCAAATCGGAGGACTTACCTTGTTTGAATTGGATACCAAAGCTTCATAAAATTCCGTACAAACAACGATATATTACTGGCTCATCTTCATGTTCCACTAAAGAATTGTCCATTAGATTGACTAAAATTATGTCTGCAATGAAAGAGGGTCTTCAGAAATACTGTGAAACTGTTTACTCGCGTAGTGGTATTAACCATATGTGGATTCTTAAAAATTCTAAAGAACTTCTAGACAATTTTAAATCTCGGTCTTTTTCTGAAATTAGTTCCATCAAAACTTTTAATTTTTAACCCTGTATACCACCATTCCCCATGTTAAATTGAAAAATCGCCCCAAAGAAATTATTCACAATTAATAGTGACAAACTAAAAGGTAAAACATGCTACACAGAAGAACAAGTGGTCAGTATGCTGGAATTTGTTATCGAAAACATATTTGTTGAGTTTGGAGGTAGACTTTTCCAACAAATTGTCGAAATTCCTATGGGAACAAACCGTGCGCCTCTTCTTGCCGACTTCTTCTTTTTTTCAGATTAATCGGAGTTCCTCCAGACACTTGTCAAAAACAAGAGGATCAAAGAAGCCAGATTATTTAATTTCACTTTCAGATATATTGATGATGTTCTTTCCATAAACAATCAGAACTTTTCTGATTGGGTTACATTAATATATCCCCAGAACTAGAGATTAAGGAAACAACAGACACGGATTCCTCCGCCTCATTTTTAGACTTACAAAGTCATCTCAGTACCAGAATCTATGACAAACGAGACGATTTAAATTTTGAAATTATAAATTCCCCCCACCTTAGTAGCAATATACTTACTTCCCCTGCACATGGGATATATATTTCCCAACCTTTTCGATATCCAAGAGCTTGCAGCTCCTACTCAGACTTTGTAAAACGTCATCAGTGTCTGAGTAGAAAATTGATGAACCAGTGGTATGTCAAAGAACGTCTCGTCCTTTTTCTAAAGAAGTTCGTCGGAAGGTACCAAGACCTTGTTGATAGATATTCCATCTACTTCTCAAATAATACACGATGGTCTTGATGTATAGATTATGCGTACTGATGATGTTTATTATCTTAACAACATGTTTTATTGTTCTTTCATTTGTCTTTGTTCTATTATTAATATAACTTTTACTGTTGAATGGTTTTATTTGGTATCCGTTTGACGTGGCTCGGTACAATGTACTTATACATCTCGTTAATGTGTTTTTATTTGCTTTCATTTGTTGTATTTCTTTTGTTCTTCCAACGTGAATCTGTACTTTAAAAGATCCCGTCAGTATGATAAAAGTAAAAACACAAAAATACTAAACTCCGAGGAAAATTCAAAATCAAAAGTCCAAACACATCAAACGAATGTATAACAACTGTCATATTCCTGACTTGGAACAGGCTTTCCTGATGTAGACAATGGTTGATTGAACCTGGTTTTATAGCTAGCTAAACCTCTCACTTTTATGACAGTCGCATCAAATTCCATTACATTGTCAACGATGAATGACAAAACAAACATACTCAAAGAGTAAAAATGTCAAAAATAGGGGTACAGCAGTCAATAATGTCTTACAATGTATCATCTTAATATCACTGTAAAAACAACAAATGTAACGAAGAAGCACATAAAGGCATACACCAAATTTAACACACTAATTTTGTTATGCTTATACGATCTAATTTATGCATGTAAAGTCTACCCGTAAAGGATAAAAGGTTTTAAGTACTGGTGTAAAATTGCGCGTTTGAAATTCGCACAGGTAGACATAAAAATAATTTTGTCGTTCAAAGTATGACGGCATCCATGCATGCAGAGTCATTCAAAGTAGATATAACAAACAGGATTTAACAGTAAAAGTAATAATAATAAATAAAATAATTACATGGTTCAAAGTATGACGGGATACATAAGTACAGTTTCACGTCAAATGTATATCATAAAAAGACTAAACCGAAAAAGTAGTATTATTGAATAAAACAGTTTTGTCATTCATAGTATTTAAGATCCATACGTAAAAGTAATATTAGTAAATGAAATAATTTTGTCGTTCAAAGTACGATGTTTTACATAACCATATTAATCTAACAATGTCAGTTTAATATATTTTATTATGAATTACTATATACGTTGAACCCCAAACGTCAAAATCATTCAATCGCGTAGTGGAATTAACTATTTTTGGATTCTTATAAATTCTATCTATAATTTTTGGACTAGTTCAAATCTCGGTCTATTTCTGAAATTTATTCTTACATACTTTTGATTTTTAACCCTGTATGCTTACATTGCCTATGTAAATTTTAAAATTGTTTGTATGCACATTGAACGACAAATTTATGTGACGTATACAAATTTTCTGACGTCAGACCCTCAAATCAATCAATGTGTTCGTAGATAGTAGATGTTTTTGTGTTCTGTCAAATTGTTCCTTTTAAAATTGTTATACGATGATGACTGATGTATTCATATCTTGACTATTTCATTTATTGTGTCTGTTTGTTTAACGCATCAATGTAAATATAACGGAATTTGATGAGACTGTCATTAAATCGAAAGGGGTAGCGCTATAGAACCAGGTTTAATCAACCATTTTCTTCATTAGAAAATGCCTGTACCAAGTTAGGAATATAACAGTTCTTGTCTTTTCATTTTTGATGCGTTTTGCTATTTTTGCCATGTGATTATGTACTTTCCGAATTGATTTTCCTTTAAGTTCAGTATTTTTGTGATTTTACTTTTTTTGAAATCTATAAATGTACTATAAAATTGTTGACATATACTACAGTTTTCATTTTAACCGTTTGAATAAAGTTAAAACACGATTTATTTATTAATTTTGTTCATTTGTAAATATATTTTATATATGTAGATATAGGAAGATGTGGTGTGAGTGCCAATGAGACAACTCTCCATCCAAATAACAATTTAAACAGTAAACCATTATAGGTTAAAGCACGGTATCTTTTTTAATTGTAATGGAATATTCAAGAACTATAATAATATATGAACAAAGCATATGTGATCATTATTGCTATGTTTATCTATGAATAATTTAATTTTTGATGTACATATACATGTAACACATCCTCTTAATGACTGGTTGTGTTTGTCTCTTATCTTATAGACATAATGTCGTCGTTGTACCGTGACGTTATTCACAATGGTTTTCATTTTTAAACTAAAAAAAATGGATTTTTTAATTTATTTGTAAAAGATGACTGTTATATTATTTCTGTTTATTTAAAACAATCTTCAATCGTGATGCACAATTAAACAAATCATGCTCCAGAGAATAGTCGTTACTATTTTACTTCTTTATCTGTAATACAATAAGACATATCTGTTAACTGCACCGTACGTTGGCCTTCAATTGTTTACCGCTTTAAATTATTATAGTGAATATTTTGGCAATTATACTACACTAATATACAACAGTGAACGTGTGTATTATCCGTCTGTTTGCTTGGTGTTAGCAGGTTTCTTTTAAATAAGGAAGCCCCTTAATCCTTGAGATAATTTATGCCAAGCAACCGTCAATCTTTTTGTGTGAAAATCTAATTCAATAGACAACGTGACAAACATCAAGTCATAGTGTATCATTTGCAATAAAACATTTCGTTTTGATTCAAATTTACAAATATAGATAAAACACTTTTGTTATTATTAATTAATAGATTAACAAAAAATACAAAAAGGAATCAGTCAAATTTATTAATATTCTAGGGAAATAGTTATCAAAGGTACCAGGATTACAATGTAGTACGCCAGAAACGAGTTTCGTCTTCATAAGACTCATCAGTGACGCTCATATCAAAATATTTAAAAAGCCAAACAAGTACAAAGTTGAAGAGGACTGAACATTAAACATTATGAACAATTTCAAGGTATTCTGTTTTTTCTTCCGAACATGGATTGGTTGTAGCTTGTTTTGAGGCTATCTCAGTGTTACATATATCTGTTGTATTAAACTCTACTTCAGAATAATTTAGAGGATATAATAGCACGTTTGTGAAAACTGTGTGTTCTTCTTGTTCATCCAATTCCTTTTCATATTTCTCTTTTGTTACACTTTCCGTTTTACATGAAATATTTCTTATTTCTTTTACATCTCGTTCTATAACACTATATGGACGATATTCGATACTCGGGATGATAATTTGATATGGGTTTAGATATTGTTCTTCGGTGGTTGATATGTCGCTCTTATCAGAGCTAGACGAAAAATTAGAAGATAGTTCCTCATTAGTATTACTAATGTTTGGATGTTGAGCAGGCTCTTGAAGTGCAATGTCATCAATTTCCTCGTAGACGCTTTCCATACTGTTTTCTGTCGGACTCTGAATTGCGTCAGAATGGACATGCCTACAAAGAATATGTGTTGTTCTATACTTCCTCCATTTGCAGACCAATATTCCAGTTAGGACCAAGCCGAAAATGCAAGCACAACCAATACACACGGTATATATTGCATGCCTTATAAAAATCTCTGAAAATATAATTGACCAAATTAGTCGTAACATATAGGATGTGAAATTATATATAAAAATCCATTTTTATCCTTCAATAGTACACACACAATGAATACCTCCATTTTCTCGTCATGACAATGGAGTTAACATACATAATTTCTCCAAATTATAGCTTGCTTGATAGCTGTTATTTGCATTATCTCCATTATGATGCCCCACTTATTGGTCATATTTTTTCCGAAATGTCCGTCCGTTTGTCCGTCTGTCGGCCTGTCCCGGGTCCTTTTAAAGTTTTTGGTCAAGATAGTTTTCAATGATCCTACCAACTTGAAACTTAGTACACATGTTTTCTATGATATGATCGTTCATATTTTAATTCCAAATTCAAAACAAGAAACATAATAAGGTGAGTGGGGCATTAGTGAACCATGGGCACGTTCTTGTTTATTCGAACATTTTTGTGATAAGTGTGTACTTTTTTTTAATCAGAGCTTTGTATTGCATCTTTCTTGTTTCATACCTACATGCATATCGAATGGACGTAGTTACTGAATATCGTTTTCTCATTGACTGCTGGTCTATTTGTAAAAGTGCTTTTAAAAAATGCAAATACATGAAATATTCTGTTTTATTATTTGTTATAATGTATCATCAGCTCAACGAAGGGATATGGTAAGGGAGAAGTAGCACTTGCCCAAAACAGAGGAATTGGAATGGTTTGGGAACAGTCTGTACTCGATACATGTAAATCTTTGATACAGTTATCACTCGTTCACGACTGTTTATATGATTGTTCATACCTTGTCTTTGTTTGAAACAGATATCGTTTGCACTCTCAGAGTACAACTATACGGTTTACGTTTAGAATAAGTGAACAAAATCATGGATAGTTCTCCCGGTGCGCTTTAATGACACAGCTTGAAGCATGCAAAAACAAATATCAAACCCTTTACTATGTAAACGTACGTTAACAAAATATAATTTCAATGCCTGAAATTTGTTGAAGGGATTATATAAATTAAAAAATACTCATGACATTTGAAAGTGTTTAAAACTACCAGACTGACTAAATTGTTTTGATAAAAGCTCATTAAACAATGGTTATCATTTTAAAAATATGGTTGAAAATAAATCATGTGATTGTTTTTGTTGCTGTTTGCTTATTTGGAATCTAATGTGATATTAGATACTTTAAATTTGCCTATGACCATGAAAAAGCATGTGTTATTAGACTTTATCAATCTACATGACAAAAACATACGATATTACCAAACACATCTAGCAAAAAGTGTTTACCATATCTGTCGACAACAGTGGCAGTGTGTGTTTCTGATAGCTCTATTACTGTGGTAGCATTGTATTCTAAACGAAAAAAATACGATATTATGAAATGAAAACGTCTAAGTTTTTTTAATAGGACTCATACACCAGTTGAACTTTTTTAATTATAAGAAATTGACAGTCTCAGTCTTAATTAGAAACACATGGAACTCATGTATTTGTTTTCAAACTTCTGCATAAACTGAGGCTACTTAGCTGAACAAATATAGGTATCTAGATTTTAAAGATTTAAGATTTAAAACGAAACAAAAAACATATCTTTGTTTTTTTAGGGTTTTCTTGTGTGGTTACTCTGTTTATACCAAGATTATCACATGATTAGTATTCTACAATTAAATGACATACCTTTTATCTTCAAGTTCAGAAATGTGTTCTACTGATTTTTGTGAAGCATCGTTTCTTTTTGTTTTTATAAGAAGTCAACGCAGCTTGCTTCAAGTTTTGCATTTTGCATACATTGGATGTTGTTTTACCTTCTCTGTAATACTATTTTTCGTTTTGTATTGTTCATTGAAGGTATTTCAACGTCCACCGTTTTAAATCCCCCTCCCCCTATGTAATATTATTATGTTAGGTTTTCGAGGTTAATTATACGATTCCTTTTTAATGAACATAACGTCAATCTTGAATGCTACAATTACATGTATTTTTCACAACGTTCTGTTGGTCAGCCGATTATGTCCCGTATTTCAAATTATATACGAATACTATCGAAACTGAAGGTAGAAATATTCAAAATAGTGACTTTCATAACGTAAGAAAAAGACAAATACCTAAATCTGACAATTGTGTACAGCGGATATAGGTACTAACCAAGCGGGCATGATCGATTTTGGACTGACACGGTGACGAAAAACTTTATTTTGTTTTATCAACATTCAGTGTACATGCGAATACTATCGAAACTGAAGGTAGATATATTCAAAATAGTGACTTTCATAACTTAAGAAAAAGACAAATACCTAAATCTGACAATTGTGTACTAGCTTTTGTTGTTACATTGGTACATCCATGTATATGATCACACCTGCAAGACAATACATCCCTGAATTACTTTTAGTTTTAGTGAGTGTGCATCTAATTAAGCATGCCAAAACAATAAGTTCCATCTGTAAGATAGCTTTATTGCTTCCGTGTATCATCGTACAGCGGATATAGTTACTAACCAAGCGGGCATGATCGATTTTGGACTGACACGGTGACGAAAAACTTTGTTTTGTTTTATCAACATTCAGTAGGACAACTTTTATATTCTTATAAGAAAAAATAACTTGTAAATGCGCAAATAGTTGTGAATGTAAACACCAACTTTCAATTTTGATACTATTGTCGAGACATTTACATGTTTTACCTGAAAGAAACCTAAAACAGGGCAAAAGTAATAGTTTCCAATCATAAACCTACAGTTATTACTCATCGTTGAAGTTTTTTTGGTAATAAACGAATATGAACATTTTGTTTTTGTGTACGAAGTTCAGCAAATTAACTATGCACCGTACAGAAGGATTTATGTGGTCAGCTTTACAACTTCTTTGACAAGTATTTGCACATGCTTTTAGTAATCGTTCTTGTTTTGGGAAAATAATGAGACATCTCTAATCATCTCTAATCATCAACATACGACCAAATCATTTCTTAAAACAACAATTATGTTTAGATTGAGGTATACATTGATATTATATGAACAAAACAAAGATGTTCGTTACCGTGTGGGGTCAAAATCAATCACACCCGCTTAATTAATACCTATATCCGCTGTACTGATGATAAACGGTGATTGTTTTTAGTGGCTATTAACGACAGTGGTACCCTTAATCATGTACCACTTCTTTACTATATGTTATTGATAATTTGTTCCAAGGTTCGCTTTACTCTAATTAAGATTGATGTACACACATTTTTTTAAGTTTAAGCTTATGAAATTAAACATAAATTAAATAAGTTTTGTTGATGCTCATATTCTCTAGATACTGTTACCAGACCTTTGATATGCCGCACAGAAATGGCACGTATCAGCGCACCGATATCCATATTTTTTTCTAGAGCATGGCATACATGGCTCACCTTTGGTTGACGTGTAACCCTTATCACATTCTAAAATATATCAACAAGTAATGTTTTATTAATATACTTATTATCAATGATTAATAAAGTGTGTAGGATTTTTTTGACATATATTTATATCACTTTCATGAGATTCTGTATTATTTCCGGCATCATGTCCTTTGATGACAGGAAATACAATAGACTTTTTTGTCATTTAATAGAACTGTTGTATATTTGGCACACTTTTCATGAAAAAGAGGTTTTCAATCCTGTTTAAACAAAGAATATAACTCGTGTGGTCATTCCTATAACATACGTAACAGCTGCTTGTTATTAAAAATTATTAGTAAGATAAACAGTTCATATATCCTTAGACCTAAATATCCTCGCCAGATTGGTAACACCTTTTGGATTTATATTTTTGGTTATCCGCAAATATGTATGAGTAAATAATTGGATACAAATCTAGATTGCAAAAGTGTTTGGTCAACGAAAAGAATTGGTATTTAAGAGTTATCAATTACAATAACTTACCAACACATGAAGTGCCATTCTGTTCAAAGTTATCACAACAGAAATACTGTTTATCATAGACCGAACCTTCTTTCAAACTATAAATGATAACATATATATGATTGCATTAGTCATGATAGTATTACTTAGTCAAACGAGAGGGACTATATGTTTATTTTTTATTTTTTTTAACATTTTATCTCTACCATATCTACATTATCATGATGGGTATTAGCAGATTTTGATACAGACGATTTTAGATTTTTTTTATAAGGGAAAACTCTTAATAAAAAGAATCTTTTTAACTGTTCATCTATTAAAACCTATAAATCGAGCAATGCGAACACATAGATTAAGAATATTCGTGTAATATACAATCCTTACCTTTGATCAACACCATGAAAACATATGTTTGCATCGCATCGAAGAAACATAGTAAACACAACCGCAACATTTGCAACTGCCATTATCATTCGTTACATGTAGTTTTGTATAATTGCACACAATAAACACAGATCATAATCGAGTTGTAAAACATAAGTACTTTTTGGTTTCCTGTTTTAATGTTGTATGTCCTTTAACTATTTGATGATATATATATATATATATAAAGTAAAATATGATATATAATTGGTAATAAAAAAAATGTATTGACACAACATACACAATTAAGAATTCTTACTCTCCGATTTATATTGCTCGATTTCCGTTTGATGAAATTATCCCAAGTTCTTTAACTTATAAATGTATCGAATGTACCAAATAATGAACCTGTATCACTTATTTTATAGGAGAATTTACGTATGACAGAAGGAATGAGGAGCACATGTTAAAACAATAAACGAAGGTAGAAAACTTAGAAAATTGTATATTTTAAAGAGAAGGAATGTAAAGTAGAAAGTTGTCCTCCTTCATGTTTTGGGGTCTTTTTTTTTTGGCTGTCACAGATTGCGCATAATCATTGATCCTGTATGATTTCTACAAAACATCCAACAGACAACTATTATCCATAAAAGTCTCTGAAGGTATAGATCTGATATCGACAGCGCAATATGCCTAGTTGTCAAGGCACTATGCCTACATTGTGAAAATGTCATGTTAAGACATCATAAGTGAAAAATTCAATAGTTTAAAAAATCTGTTATAAAAGTGAATAAATCTTTCACCGTCTCCATAAAATGCTGTTAATATCTCATTTAATATTTTTTCATTATTATTATATTCTTTTTCTCCTTCTTTTTCCCACTTTAGACAGAGATTTATGTGATAATAAATAATCTGTATAAATGAAGGCAACATTAGTATACTATGAACCAAATTGGACAATGAAATTATAACATCAATTGTGTTGCTTCATCAAGCGTTAGGTTTTTGTATCTGTATGCTAGATCGGTGATCTTCCGGGTTTTTTTTGTTAACTTCTGGCTAACTTTGGCTGTTGATTATATTTACAATATGTTAACCGATTCGATGTTGGCCATTCAGTAACACTGATTAAAAAGAGAGGGACGAAAGATACCTAAGGGACAGTCAAACTCGTAAATCTAAAACAAACTGACAACGCCATGGCTAAAAATGAAAAAGACAAACAGAAAAACAATAGTACACATGACACAACATAGAAAACTAAAGAATAAACAACACGAACCCCACCAAAAACTAGGGGTGATCTCAGGTGCTCCGGAAGGGTAAGCAGATCCTGCTCCACATGCGGCACCCGTCGTGTTGCTTATGTGATTACAAATCCGGTAAATAGTCTAATTCGGTAGGTCAAATTCATGAAAGGGAAGGGGATTGTAGTTACGACGTAAGGAACATATCCGATATCATTTGTGAAACGGTTATTCCATAACGGTCAACCAACTCGTGATGGCGTCCGTAAAATTTACGAAGGGATGATTTCAACTTCACCATTTGGAACTCTTGGTTTAATAGCTTCCTTGTGAGCAGTAACCCTCTATCAAGAAAATCATGATAGGAAATGCAAGCACGGGAATATCGTATCAATTGGGAGATATATACCCCGTATGCAGGTGCTGCTGGAATGTTGCTACTTAGAAATGGAAAGTTCACAATTGGAAAGCTGAAATTAATTTGAGTGGTTTTGCATAATTCAACGGAACAGCGTATTAAACAGGTCGGGACCACTACCTTATATGGAAATGTATAAATTAGCATACTTATGTTCTCACGCATGTAATTGTTTATTTACATGTGACGCAATTTATTTTTACCTAGGTTTTTGACCAATCCACTAAATGAGTCACAATGCATGATGGACTACTACGTGTTTTTAATCAACCAAGAACACGTGTTATTTACTGAAATTCAACACATTTTTTCGTGCAAAGCGGGATTCACAATTTCGCTTAGTTTTTCATTTTGTGTATCCTCATTTTTATAGTTCGTGATATAAAGTATTACTTCCATGCTCAGATTAACGAAAAGTTGTTTCTATGCGAAGAAAACAGGGTTTGAATTACCAGATATATATAGCCATTAACATGTTTGATGATGGCACAGAGATTTCATGTATTTGTCAACCAGACAGCAACGGAACAACAGCGAAAAACACAATTTCCCATGAGACAAAATTACTAGTGTAAAGTAAGCCGTCGATAACAGTCGGTGCTGGTATTCACGAGTACAGCAATTTTCGTATAGATGATTAAAGGCAAATGTGTGATCCTTTAATTTTGTGTTCGTAAAAAAGGCGAAGACATATTTACGTACATGGCAGTGTTAACAAAATCTATAAGTACTTATTGTTGTCACATTTCAGTATATGGGACTTCCAAACTGTTCCCTTTGATTTCAAGGTAGTGAAGTCAGCAACTGTAGTTTCCGTTTGTTCAATTTTAACAGACTCGGACTTTTGCCAAACTAAATAAATCATTACAGCTGATTTATTATACCTGCAAAGTAAAACTGTGGTTGGCTTGCTTGCTTTGTTTGTATAGTTGTTTATACAAGCTATGACAAAAAGATTTGACATCTTTAAACAATATATATATAGGCATAGTTTAACTTGTATATTTTTTATTTTGTACAATATACAAACAAAGCAAGCAAGCTAACCAAAGCTTTAAATTTGCTCTACATGCATTAATAAATAAGCTGTAATGATGTTATCCATATGTACATGTATGTGCGACAAGATGGAACATTTGATATGTTTTGTGAAAATTGCAGCGTTGGATCTATAATAAAAAAGAAGATGTGGTATGATTGCCAATGAGACAGCTGTCCACAAGAGACCAAAATGACACAGAAATTAACATTCATAGATCACCGTACGACCTTAAGCAATGAGCACAGCCCAAACCGAGTAGTCATTTATAAAAGGCCCCGATATGACAATGTAAAACAATTCAAACGAGAAACCTAACGGCCTTAATTATATATAAAAAAATGAACGAAAAACAAAAATGTAACACATAAACAAACGACAACCACTGAAACCCAGTCAGGCTCCTATACAATATGGTTTTTTTTATGGGATAGATTTCTTCTCCTTTTATATATTTAATTGTTTTATTGCCGGGTTTTATTGTTGTTGTTTGGATTTCACAAGTAGTTTTTTGGTCATTTAAAGCTAACTTTTCAGCATTGAACCTATGACTGCTTACTTTACTGAATTACGTCTTTGTTGGAAAGATGTCACATTTGGCACGCATACATGTACCTCATCTTCATCATCTTATTTCTATATTCAAAGCACGTTTTAGAGAGAAAAAAATAGGTAATATGGCACCCACTATAATCCAGAGAATTTTAATATTGGAGATGTTTTACATATGTCAACAGGACAGCAGCCGAACGATAAAAAAAACCTCTGAGGTAGATTTTGTGATAAAATTAGCAACAAACGGATATTATCGATGGATGAAACTATACAAAATGTATTGAGCTGTTATATACCGTACCCGCTCCAGGAGGTCTGGGGTTTCTGGAATATGGACCCCCTTTTTTTGGACGATCAGTGCATTTGGATGGGGACCTGTAGTTGCAACCCCCTTCCTTTTTGTACAAGGTTAGGACCCCCCCCCCCCCTTTATTTTTTATTATGGCTGGATCCCGCCCTGTCGCTTTCATAACACTTATTTTTAGCATACTGAATATTATGATGTTCCGTTACTTTTAGTTCAGGTCCTGATAACAAAAACATACACATTCAGTACAGACAAAAATGTTTCAACGAAAGTTTTCGTGTTTTTCTAGGCAGAAATAATTTTGGAATGACATTATACCGGTTTAAAAGAGGTCAAATGATTTTCTAATTGGACAGTGGTCAGTTCATTGGATATTTCACTGTTTCATGTCGTGAAATTAATGAAGGTTCAATTTATAACAATGCACAAAACCGGTTCAAATACTTTTGCAAGGCGAAAAAGAAATTCAAATCGTGAAGCCAGTAAACAATATTTTTTTAATCTGAGCATGCAAATTGAAGATTAAGTTATATATTATACATTAAATATATTTGCAGAATAAAAACATTAGTAATGAGAGTCCCAGAAAATATATTAGTTGACTGTTTTCCCACTAATTCCACGTGTTTTAAGTAGCAGTTTACTCGTAGTAGCCCACAATGCATTGTAGTTCATTGAGTCGATTGGTCGGTTTTTCAAGGCCATGTTGGCCTTGTGTTTTGGAAATTACTATGCAAATATATTCTGACGTCAGAAAATCTAGAGTTCTCGACCTGTTAAAGATAACTACTAGTATTAAGACCTTTTGTTATTGAACTGTGTAAGTATTTACTTGAAAAACATGTACCTAACTTTTTCTCATTTACATTTTACAAGCTGGCCTTTTTTCATTCAAATTCACTTAGTTTTAATATTTTCCGTTATATTTTTGTTTTTAACGTGCATCTACAAAATGTACTTTCTCTTTACTCTTCTTCAATATATAAACAATTACAAAAGTTATTTATAACAGGCAATACTTAATTTGATATACTAACACTCTTGATAAATCATCAACAATTTGCAGACAATTATTTTCTATATATTCTTTTTAACCGAATTGTGCGCTATACTTTTCAGTTCGAAATGCAAATGATGGACAGTCCAAATCGCTCCAAACATTATGTAAATGTGATGACCATTAACCTCTAGAGTTGACAATTGGCTCGTGCGTTTTCTACATTAACTATAATCATCATAGAGCTTATCAAGACTTGAAGTATTTATATTTTCGGCTGTCAAGTTTAAAGGTTGGAGAGTTTATGATGACGCTATATGTAATTCAAAATTAGCATTTCGGTTGCACCATTTTCTGTTGGCAAGATTTTTTGTAAAAGGTGGACATTTAGGACGAATATTGATGTTGACCATAAAATATCCGCATTTGATAAGAACATCTAAACAAGGGACAACTGTACGACAAATTTATCCATTTGGATCACCAATGAAGACGTGACACGGCTAAAACTTCTTTTTTTTATTATATTCATCATTTCTCTTAATACCAACATGCCAAATCTGCAAATTTGCCAAAGCGAATTTCTGTTCCTTCCTAGCCAGTATTCGAACTCTACTATACAAATATCGAAACAACTCCGCCTATGTTCTCAGTCATGTAAAACCTGCACTTGTGATCCAACGATTGGATATGTCGTAAGGTTGTCATTTTGTACGACTCTCAAATATCAATAAGTATTTGGGTGAAATTTTTTAATAGATCATAAGATAAACTGTTTGTAAAAATCAATATAAATGTACGAATTCAAAATTGTAAATCAAATAAACATTCAAATTGAATATGGTTTATATTTAGAATACCTGTTTGTTTGTTCAAAGTATTAAATAGACTTGAATCAGTAGACTGTATAATTTAAAACACATACAAGTAAAAGTATATATTTCATATACTTTTATTTAAACGATCGATTTATTCAAATTTCAAGTTAACGGGATAATAAATTTCATTTGAGTAATATTTATGAAAAATGTTGTGAATTGTAGCAGGTAAGTCTTGATATAACATTATAATCAATTGATTGTATTTCAAATCGAATGCATTCACATGCATATCTTTAAGATATTTTCACAATAAACATAATAATTCAAATAGTACGTCTTGTAAACGTAAACATTCATATCTTTTATTGATTACGTATACCGAGGTTGATACGCCGTCAACAAATTTTACCGTTTGACAGTTCCAACTGTGCAATACCCTTAAGTTGTCAACGAGTGTTAGTGTGAAATGCAAATGTTTCAAATATTTAGATATTACAATGTATAAAAATTATAATAAAACATGTATACCTAAATGTCCAATACAATAATAAAACATGTATACATAAATGTACAATACAATAATAAAACATGTATACATAAATGTCCAATACAATAATAAAACTGTTATTATAAGTTTACCGTGATATATTCAAATTGAATTGATTTTTTTTTATCTTCTCTGAAAGTGTAGAGTTTTCCACGTTTTTTTTTCTTTTTTTTGTCAGAGATTCATATTGCTCATGTTGTTTGTTTTAAATGATTTATCAAATTGTCATGATTGGGATGCTAGGGTTGTATTAAATGACGGCTTACAAAATCTAAGGTATATTCCTAAATATTTAAACAATGGAAAATGGTGCAATGTGTCACTTTGCAGAATGTTTGGTAGAACCAAATTTTGACATATTGTCAAGGATTTTGAGTTACCATAAACGTTATAACTCTTTATCTCTTGTTCATGTATTCTTTATTTTGTGCTTGTATTTTATATACAAAACAGTGTTGTGTGTAAACATATTGTTTTAACGCAAATTATGTTTTTGCTTAAATTGTCGAAATAAGAAGATGTCTTACAACATGTTTACAAAGTAAATGTGATATGAACGCGTTCTAATTTCGGCATGTAAGAGTAACATTTTAATATTGTTAGTTGAATTTACACATACAATTTAAAAGGAAAACGTTAAGAATATGTTAAAATATGGAGACATAATCATGATAATAATAACGTTAACATCACGTATGATTGAGTCTTTCAATATTGTCAGGTAATGTAAACATCAGTTAAATATATTTTTGAGTGACCTTTAATTTATCATTTAAGAACAAGCAATATGTACTTCATCTTCGCTAGCCAAGGATTACGATCCACTTCCCTCCGCTCCACCCTCGGCAGATTAAGCCAGCATTTGGGATAACAATTTTGCGCCATCTATCGGTAGATTAAAGTCAAGCTCATTCCGAATACATTATTCTTGACCAGAAGTAGCACTCAAACTCTTTTAGCACGTGGCAATTGTTTTCATACACGTTCTTCATTTACACATGATCATGTTTTGTGCCCTTTTGGTTGGATGCAGCAAGTTTCGACTGCAAAAAATGAAAATCATTACCTTGCATCTCCTAAATTCTATTTCAATCTGCCAAGGTTGGAGAGGAGGGAACAATTGGAAAGTGGATCGTAACCCTTGGCTAGCGAAGATGTAACTATGGACTATGAATGCATAAACTGTTAAGTTAATTTAATGTCACAATAGCATGAATAGAGCACTATATCAAATAAAGTAATGAAAATTTATGAAAAGTTAAATAAGAACATAACTTACATTTTGTGTTTGCAATTTTACTGAATGTAACAGATTCAAACACTAGAGATATAGAGATACTGAGTAAGATAAGATTAAATAAAAACATTCATATCCAACAAGTAATGATGATGATTTTGTTATATTTTTTTTTCAACAGCAAATCATTGACAATAGAATCAAAAAGTTCGAAAAAATTGCATGAATATCTTCTTTTGTTTAAAGTTTATGTGTTTGTTCTTCCCGACTTGAATTAATAATCATGCAATAAGACTTTGTTAGCAAAAGACATTTAAATTGAGTCGTCGTGAGTTACAAAACAAACATAAAAAAGCTTCTAGGATTTTGATTAACCGATTGTTATTCATAATGGTTTCATCTATAGGTCTTCTGTGATCTTTTGTATCCAAATCTTACAGGTTGTTAATGTTTTAAGAAGAGTTAGAATGACAAAATCCTTTCCACTATCAGTTTTGGTAAGTCTATAGGAATAAGTTGCTTTTAACAATTTGTAAAGTGAGTTTATGTCAGTATATATTAGACGAGAAGTTTGAATTATATGTAATGCATCAATCGAAAATTATTTATTTAAAATAAGTTAATTGCAAAATTATTTCACCTATACACATCATGCACATTTACATATGGTATAATTATTCCTATTTGTCAATAAAAAAAGATACCATTTTATATATTTCTGTCACACATAGTACACTGACAATCTTTCAATTAAACAAATGATTTATCACATGATGAACAATGTATTAGCAAAATGTGCCATGGGTACTGTTACCACATTACCTTTGAGCTACTTAAGAAACTATATGATAATGATAACAGTATAATTACATTGCAAGTACACAAATTTTACATTGACTTCACCACCAACACGAAGTGTGATGTGGTTAGGCAGCTTTTTATTTGGTGTTGGCATATTTTTTTTTTACTTAACGGAACTATTGTTCGCTTCATATCAACGAAAGTTAAGTCAGTGCTATAATAGTAAGTCCTTATACGGCTAATAAAATTAACGGTACAAATTTTCCTGCACCAGATGCGCATTTCGACAATACATGTCTCTTCAGTGATGCTCGTGACCAAAATATTTGAAATACAAAGCTTATATAAAATATGAAGAGCTATAATCCAAAAGGTCCAACAAGTATACCAAAATCCGTGAAAGGAATCAGAGCTTTGCACGAGAGATATTCATTCCTTAATTTTTAATAATTTCTAATATTTTGTAACAGCAAATTTTAATAACACAAAAAAATCTGTATTTTCATGCCAGTTCCTAAGTACTGGCTACTGGGCTGGAGATAACCTCGGGGACTCAAAGTCCACCAGCAAAAGCATCGACTCAGTGGTAGTAATAACATTAACGGTACCAATTTTCCTGCACCAGATTCGCATTTCGACAATACATGTCTCTTCAGTGATGCTTGTGGCCAAAATATTTGAAATACAAAGCTTATATAAAATATGAAGACCTATAATACATAAGGTCCAAAAAGTATAGCCAAATCCGAGAAAGGAATCAGGGCTTTGCATGAGGGCGATACATTCCTTAATTTATAATAATTTCTAATATTTTGTAACAGCAAATTTTAATAACACAAAAAATCCGTTTTTTCATGCCAGTTCCAAAGTACTGGCTACTGGACTGGTAATACCCTCGGGGACTAAAAGTCCACCAGCAGAGGCATCGACCCAGTGGTAGTAATAAAATTAACGGTACCAATTTTCCTGCACCAGATGCGCATTTCGACAATACATGTCTCTTCAGTGATGCTCGTGGCCAAAATATTTGAAATCCAAAGCTTATATAAAATATGAAGAGCTATAATCTAAAGGGTCCAACAAGTTTAGCCAAATCCGTGAAAGGAATCAATGCTTTGCTTGAGGGAGATACATTCCTTAATTTATAATAATTTCTAATATTTTGTAACAGCAAATTTTAATAACACAAAAAATCTGTATTTTCATGCCAGTTCCGAAGTCCTGGCTACTGGGCTGGTGATAACCTCGGTGACTAATAGTCCACCAGCAGAGGCATCGACCCAGTGGTAGTAATAAAATTAACGATACATTTTTCCTGCACCAGATGCGCATTTCGACAATACATGTCTCTTCAGTGATGCTCGTGGCCAAAATATTTGAAATCTAAACGTTTACTCCTTTTGCTATGAATTTTCAAAAAAATATGGCCTAGGACGAAAAGCTCATATAAACTTCTATTTTTTCAAAAGTCAAAATATACGGCTGTGCAACATGTTTTCAACATGTATATGCTCCGAAATTCTACGAGTTTATACTCATAACTAAATACTTTATTATCCCTACCTTCACTTTGTGTTGCCCACAGAATTCAAAGCTGTCGCCATATTCCTTTCTTTATACTGGTAGAAGTCCCAAGTTGTATCTATGCGATGAAACATGGATATTATATCGGTCACCCTTACGTAATCAAACAAAATATTTATGAATATGATCCCCAACAAAAACTTGGCATGTGAACAGCTGTATTTACAAAGTACAACCTTTCTACTCAATATATATATACGTTCTTCATACAATGAATTTCCTTAAAAAAGAAACAAAAACAGATCTGTTATTGCCGATCAAAAGTATGCTTGTTTCAGAGCCACTACTGAAATAGTTCTTACAATTATAAAGCAATAGTAATAATAACACAGTGTTTTATAACCTCTTACACATAACCAAACCAAAATTTTAGAGTAAATTATTTACTAGAAAAATTAGAAAAGGAAAAACAACATTCACAGTTCCCATAATTTTAGCATTGTATAAATGAACAAACAGTCAAACTGTAATGGGACTCGGTGGCCAAGTAATCGAATCATAAATGTATCACTATCAAGTCGATACTGTAAATCCCACACGGGCCAATTGCACTCAACTCCTATATCAATTGACTAAGATTGTCAGTTTTTTTGTCCTACCAAAAGTCGTTTTTTATTACTGGGCACTGGAGCCTTAGATACCATTAAAACTGACTGCCGCAAAAAACTACTGAAGGGTAGAAAGTGGCATTAAACACCAATCTTTCAACCATTCAAAATGCATCTGTTTTAATTTGTTTTATATATAAGAGTTGATCACTTTAAACATGTTAAAGGGCGAAATCAAACAAAAGCTGAAAATATTGCTTTATACATTACCTCTTATCTCCATAATGGAAAATATTTATTGATGAATTGTAAACAAATCGTGATAATAATTCAAAACCAGGATGGTAATTTAACTATCAAATTCAACCAATTGTCATATTTGTACTGGACATTTTAGAAATTGCAATGGTACTGATCCATTTGAGTATTTATATACATTTGTAGTAGGCTTAACTTCATTTTAGATACTACAAATGTTAGTGATTATGCGTAGTGCTAGTAAGCTGCAGTGTCCAGTTCCGTCGCAATGGCAATTCATGGCCAGAGGAAGATGCAATGCAATAGAACCGTAGTATTATTGTTTATTTGATGAAAATTCTTTAAATTATACTGATTTCTGCAGAAACAAGCAAGACTTTCACCAGCCAGGTATTTATCCTCGTAATATTGTTTTGTGGTAATGAAAATAAAACTCGCTTTAAGCTTGGTATTAAAAAGGTATTTTTGATAAAAAGTTTGAATAATTTTATGTATAATTTTGAAAGTACAAGATGTGATAACAACTCCGTCGGCTAAACATTTGTATTGATACATTATCAATCCTTTCCTAGACGATTCAACATATGTTACTGACCGTTTGGTGTTTCACCTAAAGGATTTCATTAAAACCATAAAATGGTATATTCAATTGTTTCATTTTGAATAAGGCAACAATAAAAATAAACTATTAAGAACAGCGGCAAGGAATCATTTATTACAGTGGGTAGTAAATTGTGCATACTTATATTCTTATTTGCCAACTCAAACGAATATAAATTAAATAATAAATAAAACAACACATAAATATGATAAGTGTGCCTACAGCTGTAGCAGCCTTTTAAAAGACAAAGAAAGCCAAGTGGATCTGAATATAGAACAATACATATATATAGTATGAATTTATGCACATTATATTCTGAAACTTTTAGACACTGTGAGTTTTTCTTTAATACTTTTTCTTACATAGCAATTTTTTTGCTTTATCTGAAGCCCTTCTTCCATACTTATTAAATAATCAGGAATGCCAGCAGCTGCAGCTGCAGTAGCTCCTCCTGATCTCAAACTATGTAATCCAAATTTGGTCTTATCTAAACCGATAGATTCATGAGCTGATAATATAATTTCCCTTACTCTAGTAGAACCTCTCAGTTTATAAGACTTAGATGTTTTGCACAAATACACGATTTAAAATATATAATCTAAAGATGATGCGTCAATTGAATATTGGATAATAAACAATATTTCTCTAACATAATAACTGCCTGTGGGCATGTTTGTGTATCTGTTTTAGCAATTAAAACATGTGTGCCTCCTCTAAAATGATCAGTTTCGCTTTTCTGTATGAGCAAAGAGACATGTGTATCAGAAAATGTTAAATCAGATCTTTTTATATTTACCATTTCAGAAAATCCCTGCATGGTTAATAAGGCATAAACAACAAATTCTAATTACTATAAAATTGTTACACTCTTGACCATATCTAATAACAATTTTTCTCTAAAATATCTGGCGTAATTGGGTCTTTTTTATTTACAATAACATGACCAATCTTTCTATGAGCTCCTTCTTTAACCGATAGACACAACTGTGAATAACAAGGATTGGGATATCCAGCTAGTTTATGAGCCCAGCTTATGGAAGATTCTGCTTATTCAACCTTAGCATACAAATTAAATGTACTTGCTAGGTGTATAAGGTACAATGAAACATAAAAATCTGAAGCTGGTAATTGTTTAACAAAAGAATAGTTATTTCACCACTTACACATGTTACAGAAATTGTTAAATACATATGAATATTTTCTTTTGGTATTCTCTGCTTCGAACGCAGACAGAACCCAGGTAGACAATAAGAAAAAGATGGTAAATCTTGGTCGACTGGCTTAGTCAAGGATTTCCATACTCTACAAGACAAAATATCTGAAAAATTTGCATATGAAATAGAAATGTAAGCTACTTTACTTCTAATAGATTACAATATATCTAAATGACCTTGCCAGGTCTATTTTGCATAATAGCCATGTCACCATGAGACCTTGCCTGAAACATTTGGACTGTCATCAACATACGACCTGGCTAATATATTGGCCTTGTCTTAACTATGCGACCTTGCTCAACAGCTTTGTAGTAAATTCTTACATGAACACAGCGTTCAATCTTATAGCTAAAATACTAGAAACAAATTTAGATCCCAACAAGGACTTATTACCATGAATAAAAATGTTCTGATTTGGTTTAAATTCTAAAACATCAATTACATATGGTTACAAATGCGAACCTCTTTTAAAAATCATTGTCCAAAATGACAAGGAATGCCAGTTTGGAACTATTAAAGTGCCTGTAGCCTTACTTTAAATCAATTTAGAAATTGGAGGAACAATCCAATTAACTTCATTATTCCAATTTTTCGTGAACGTATCAACTGCTTCGATACCTGGATTCCAGAATTAAGAATTAAATCTTTTTTTTTATTTAAACTACTCGCAAACCTGTCAACAGTATGCGGAACCTTCATATCATACACAAATTAAAAAAATCATTTTTTTCCCCCAGTCTTCTATATCAATCATTTTTTAAATATAATCAGCTTTATTATTTTCAGATCTCGGAATCCAAACAACATCTAACGTAATGTTCAATTCAGATCATAACTTAAAAATATTAATAGCTATCTCTTGTAAATTTTCTTTTGCACTTTCTTTCTGAACAATATAAACACTGTTATTATTATCTGTATGCCATTTATATGATTTATCACATTTATTTCTTAAACGGATTTTTAACAAAATCAATGCCAACATAATATATTGAAGTTCTCCCCATGTAGAACTCTGAAAGGACTCTTGTGAAGTCCACATCTGATGAAAAATATTGGAGTCAATATCTATCGAGTAGGCACCAGCAGCTATATTACTAGCATCAGAATATACAACCACTAGAGGAAAAGAATTACCTGCTAAATGATTTCTGTTCCATCTTTAAATGTTTTCAGCCAACATGTAAGCTTATTGAATACACAATCAGGACATTCCAATATTAATTTCAGATCCCACGTTACTCTGTTTTCAATAGCCCAGTGTAAATAATGGGTCATTAAACTAGTTATGTTACCCATGACTGGACACATAGAAATTAACTTTCCCGTTACCTGAGCCAATTAACGTGCTGTGAAATTAGGAAAGTTATTTAAAACATCAACCAATCCGGCTATCTGATATGCTAATTGAAAATCAGACGGATTCCAAACTTAACCTAACCACTTTAAACACTAGACTGGCTCAAAAATATATGTGTCCATGTTAATTAGAAACCCTGCTTCTAACAAAGACTATTTCACAAATTAAAAGATGAACATTCGGAAGCTTCTTGTATATTTTTACCCATTCCAAGTCCATCATCTATGTAAAGTACAATATCTTCGCCATTTTCTCGCCAATATTTTACGATTGGACGTCAACTGTCAGTGAATAGATATGATAGACCAAAGGATAACACTGTTAACAGTAAAAATTATTGCTCCAGAAAAATCTTTAATATTTTGGTGTTTAGAACATACGTCATGTTACTATTTTCAATCAACATTTCCCTTATAACCCCAACAGGTAAAACGTTCACAACTATTTCAAATGTTATACATGTTATATATAAAATCCAAAAGAAATAACAACAGTCGGGTTGTTTATGTAAGTACAAATCCTGTCATAAGTCTTATTCGGTAGGCCACATTCGGAGAAATAATGACAGGATTAGGAGCTTATCCTTGGTCATCAGTGAGCAGATATTTCATAGTGGTCAACCAATTCGTTGTGGTGTCAGTACGAATTATGAAAGAGTGAATTTAACTTCACCATTCGGAACTCTTGATATCGAGGCTTCAAAATTCCTTGTGAGCAGGAACTCTCTATTAACTTTAAGATACAAATATGAAGGCGCTTCTTTAATGGCATTGCATAGACATGGAGCATTTACAATGTGTAAATATGTCGTATAGTTTTGTTCCCACCGACAAATAATATTGTCAATTTCTAAATGTAAGTCAGTATATGAAGGATTATATAAATTGTTTTCTTTATCTAAAGTTCAACAACTTGATTGATGCGCTCAACTTAGTTACATATTTTTTAATTGAAGTGAAATGACATCATTTCCGTATTTGGCACAAATTTTTGGAATTTTGGATTATCAAAGCTCTTCAACTTTGTATTTATTTGGCTTTTTAACTATTTTGATCTGAGCGTCACTGATGAGTCTTATGTAGACGAAACGCGCGTCTGGCGTATAAAATTATAATCCTGGTACTTTTGATAACTATTTACACCACTGGGTCGATGCCACTGCTGGTGGACGTTTCGTCCCCGAGGGTATCACCAGCCCAGTAGTCAGCACTTCGGTGTTGACATGAATATCAATTATATGGTCATTTTTAAATTTTCTGTTTACAAAACTTTGAATTTTTCGAAAAACTAAGGATTTTCTTACCCCAGGAGTAGATTACCTTAGCCGTATTTGGCACAACTTTTTGGAATTTTGGATCCTCAATGGTCTTCAACTTTGTATTTTTTTGGCTTTTTAACTATTTTGATCTGAGCGTCACTGATGAGTCTTATGTAGACGAAACGCGCGTCTGGCGCATAAAATTATAATCCTGGTACTTTTGATAACTATTCTTAAACGGAAACAAATAAAAAACTACTTACTACTTAATTTTAAAATTCTTTTATTTCTTTCTTTCTTAAAAGCTCTAGTCAGCCTTATACTATTCAAACAACAAATGGGTAAGAAAAGAAGTACTATATGCTGGTAACCAAAAAATGATATTTATGAGGTCATTACATCCAGATGGGTATTCACGCATCGCTCGAAACTTTTATGGAATTTTCTGATCCAATATATATAAACAGTCACACCTGAGCAAACCGTACCCTGAACAAACAAGATTCCTGTCCATTCCAGCCGAAAATTTAAGTCCCAATATTTTCTAAAATTTTCTCAAACTTTTTATTAAAATACCCTTTGTAAACCGGTGCTGTGTATTCCGAATTCCGGTATAATAATGCAGTCCCAATAATCTTAATTACATTAATTATAACCTGTCAAAACTGGTTTGTCTAATTCATTTAATATAATAACGGTATTGATCGATATGCAAACAAAACATATTTGTTTATAAAAGATGATCTATTTGCAAGGTGTAAAACAATGAACTTCAGTGAGCTGTTCTCATGATACACTACAAAAGACACGGGTAGTAAGGTCGTCATATCGAGGAACGTTTAGTACAGTGATTTTGTCATAATTTGGATAAGTTTGACATGGTTTATTTATGTTTCTTCCCCAAACTATTGCCTCAGTTCTAGTCACACGATCAGATAAAAAGCGAATAAGATGCTTGAATCTGTATTGGAGGTCAAACGATCTATATTGGAATTGTTGTTTCTCGAAATTAACGCAGAATAAGCAAGATATCGGAATTGCTATGGTTTGGTTAAGCGATTGACATGGTTCGGTTAAGAGTCGAAAAATTCGTCATGGTTTTGGTCAAGATTGTCATGGTTTAGATCGAAATAAATACATATGTGTTCCACTTTGATACTGAAAATTTGACTGAAATCGCCTGTTATTGAACGAAGTTACACTATATATTAACTGCCTGAGAAGAAAAAATGCCTGTTTAACCAAATTTAGTGGGTGTAATCGTCAAAGCGTAAATTAAACATGTGATGTTACTTTTCGTAAGTTTTCTACAATATAAATTTATATATAACTGCTCTTTTAAACTAGCTTTCGATATAATTTTACAAAAAAAAAAGACAAAGCGTTGCTTCTGTTTCACATATAGCCTAATCTTTTCTCCATATGTCCATGCTTGACTCTGCCGGGGATATCATGAGCTGCATCACTAGTCAAATAGCTAAAGGCTACTCAAAAATGGCAGCCAGTCAAAAAGTAATTCTTGTTTTTCATTTTCTTTTCTTGAAAACTATACATTTCTTGGTTTTTCTTTATTTTAAATTTTGAACCAGTTTAAGATGAATAAAAGGAGATGTGGGGTTGTAGGTCCATGATACAGTAACCCAACTACAAAACTAACCAAAAGATATTAAGAGAACATCATAAGTCTTTAACCATTTACGAAACCCAATATTTACGCGTGACATGGACAACAGTTGTAAAACTTATTGGTTTTAAAACTATAATAGGTGATATTTCAATAAAAAGTACTTTCAAAGTTCGAATTTAAAATATGAAAGATCACAAAATCTTTGTAATATTGTATAAATGCAACGTTTTCATTTAATATTGTATAAATGCATCATTAATTTTTTTACATATATAAAACCGTAACTTTTCTCGTTTGAATTGTTTTACATTGTCTTATCGGGGCTTTGTATAGCTGACTATGCGGTATGGGCTTTGCTCATTGTTGAAGGTCGTACGGTGACCTATAGTTCTTAATGTTTGTGTCATTTTGGTCTTTTGGGGATAGTTGTCTTCTTGGCAATCATACCACATCTTCTTTTTGATCACGCGTATAGTATCATTAAATTATTTCAAATATTTTACTTTTTATGTAATATAGTTTCTATACTATCTGAAAAAAACTCCTGCTATCTAATTTTAAGTATGAGGAGGTATATCATTAAATGTGATTGAAAAAAGATTGAAAATCAAAGAAACACGTGTTATATTGTCTGCTACATGTACATTTAAACTGTTAATTTTGACCGTGCTATACAAGAAATCATCGTTTGTAATAGGACAGAACGCATTATAGGATGCACGAAGATGAAACAGATGGTAAGTTTGTTGATATATATCACAAGTACACTTCATTTGAACTTCTTACAACATTCAATGATACTTTTATGCTATCTATATTTGCCGTTTATCATTTTTGCTTATTTGATTTTTAATTTACTAGGGATGTCAAATGTAAGATAACGCAGGAAATACATAAATGAGACAGCAAACCAACAACACAAACATATGAATTCTTCAACAATAGGATAAATTAAATAGGCCAACCTCTGTATCTGCCTGTTTCTATAAAATGGGTAAATAAATTCGACAGAGACAACCAGAGATCCGAAACCATCACACTATTCTCAGTAAAGCGTAAAATAGTAAGGTAGGGCATAGGACAACTTGTCACGTCACTAGGTTCTGAACATTTTTGGTGAGTCGCAACTTCGGAATTCAGTAAATATGTTTTTGAAATTAAATGTGTAAAACCCTTCGTTTCACAATAGTTAACACTTATGAATGCTTGTTTGGTGTCTGTGATGAAAACTTCTATTTTCATGATTTCGTAGTTTATAACTTCTTTTCAATTTGTGTAACTAATTATGTTAAACATAAAAACAACGCAGTCAAATTCAGAATTGTTTTTTTTTTGTTTTGTTATTTATTTACATGATAAGGCTCCAAATTTTACACAAATGCATTGAATTGGACTCATACAATTTATCAGAAGCAATTGCATATATTGCTCCTTCAGACGGGTCATTTGAAGTTGTTGGTGATACTGATTATTTCCTAGCATTCATAAAGTTTCAATGATATATTGTCTCATTTTCAAGATAATGACATTTTTAGAGATCATAACATGCTCTTTTATGGTACTGACGAATCCTTGAGAACCATGTGCAAATCCATCATATGGGTTCACGATTGCACTTTTACGTTTAGCAGTCGATCTTCGGGGTTGGTCAAACATTGCATGGCTGTTAAAATAAATAAACGTAGTATTGTTTAATTAGTTCTTTAGGATTCAAGTTTATAATATGACTATGGCAATAAAAGATTTAAAAATTAAGAAACAAATATTGAAAAATTGGATCCTCTCAATATTGATTCATATAATGCTTTTCAATAAAACTACAGTGTTACATATATATCGTTATTTATTGCTAGACATAATTCAAAGATGCTCACAATATTGGCAGCAGAATTCCATCCTGAAATTTAAAAGAAGCTATCTTAGAATCTTGACTTTTTATCATTTGTTATTTGTTTGAAACTAGGTCCCACTAAATATCAGTACTTTATTTGTGTTTTTAGTGATTTTGTTACTTGATTTTCTTGCATGTTTAAACCCAATCTGGTGAGTTTTACATGTGTGGCATGGTTGAGGCGAACAAGAGGTTGGGGAGCCCGCAAACATGTTTTGAATAAGGCCGTTAGTTTTCTCGTTTGAATTGTTTTACATTGTCTTATCGGGCCTTTTATAGCTGACTATGCGGTATGGGCTTTGCTCATTGTTGAAGGCCGTACGGTTACCTATAGTTGTTAATGTTTGTGTCATTTTGGTCTTTTGTGGATAATTGTCTCATTGCTATTTATTTTGGACAGAAATTAGGCTGATGGTTTCCTAATTGGAATTCCTATACATTGAATTTTGTCGCAGCCTTTTATATCTTGCTAAGAAATATTGTTTTGCTCATTGTTCAATGTTGAAGGCCTCTTGATGACAAATAGCTGCTAACATCTACGTCATTTGATCTCAGATGGATAGTTATATCATTGGCAATCATATTGCATCTACTTATAACATATTTCTACATTGTATACGCGTTCTTATGTCCTTTTGTGTTTCAAATGCAACGATTTTTGTTAATTTTGATAGTAACTCTTGGAAGTACACCACTAATTCATGGTCCCATTGCTTTCTATGTTAAATTCCTCCGTTTCAAGCAGGCACACCTCTTTTATTTTAAGTTCAAATAAAGTGGCAATCATTGCATGTCAAAGCAACACCTTCTGGTGTCCTGTACTGAAAAAATCAACATACCTTACATTGCATATAAGAAAGAACTGGTTCCCAGAACTTCGGATGTACCAAAACAGGTACTTCCGATCTGACAAAAAGGCAAAATGTACCCTCCTTTTTAAATTTCATGCCATTATTTTAATATTCAAATTTATCTGTCAAAAATTGTTCTACAATGATCACCAGTCATGCAGCTTTCATTTGATACCAAAATTAATAAAATATTCTGAATATTTTGAAAGTTATGTCCATGCGTAGGAACTATTTTGTGTTAAATATGTACTACTTTCTGGTATGTGCTTTCTGGCCGGGCCTGAATTAGTGGTGTTACACCTATAACAGAACCAAACTTGCTATATTGACTTGTTCATTACTTTTTTTCATTCTATGATTTATTTCAAGCAATAAAAAACATATAAAGCTTTAGTCCAAAGACTATTTTATTACTTCAAAGCTCAAATTGGACTGGTAGTAACATATGGGTTATTCAAAGAAAACTGCATATGTATATTACCAGTGGCCAATATACTTTTTTTATTCTCAATATCACTGTTTTATTTATTAATTTCTATTAGGAAATCTATGCGCTTACTAATAGTCATATTTTTATCAGAGGTTCTTCATTACATAAAAATATATTAGTCCAAACTTTAGACATAAATGAGAAATTATCCCCCCTTTTTCTTGAAATTGGAAAAAGGCTTTTTTTTGTATGAACCATAATTCTGTGGTAAAACATAGATTAATAAGAGCAATTTATATATCCCTCAGCTAGATAACTTGCTAAACTGGTTCAAAATTGCATGAACAGTAATATTTTAGAATTCTTATATGAGTATATACCATTTGCCTAGATTGTAAAAGGCTACCATAAGAAAAACAAAAAACCTTGAAAATCATAAAATTACTTTGACCAAGAGCTATTCTTTTCTATATACAAGTCATAAAATATATGTTTTATTGATTTCAATAAGAAAAAATGCAAAAATAAGAACATGGAGTCAAGTCTTAACTGCATGCATGTTGTATGACCATTACAGGCTAACATACTTGAGTATGCCAATTTAAGAGCTTAAATTTCCCATAAGCAGGACTGTTGACCCCAAAAAAATGATTAGACATGATTACTAACATCATATTTGACTTATTTTCATTGGAATAGGTACAACTTCTAAAAATTGGATTTCTGGTGATTCTCTGTAATAGGAAGTACACCACTAAATCATGGTCCCATTGCTTTCTATGTTAAATTCCTCCGTTTCAAGCAGGCACACCTCTTTTATTTTAAGTTCAAATAAAGTGGCATTCATTGCATGTCAAAGCAACACCTTCTGGTGTCCTGTACTGAAAAAATCAACATACCTTACAATGCATATAAGAAAGAACTGGTTCCTAGAACTTCGGATGTACCAAAACAGGTACTTCCGATCTGACAAAAAGGCAAAATGTAGTCTCCTTTTTAAATTTCATGCCATTATTTTATTATTCAAATTTATCAGTCAAAAATTGTTCTTCAATGATCACCAGTCATGCAGATTTCATTTGATACCTAAATTAATAAAATATTCTAAATATTTTGAAAGTTATGTCCATGCGTAGGAACTATTTTGTGTTAAATATGTAATACTTTCTGGTATGTGCTTTCTGGCCGGGCCTGAATTAGTGGTGTTACACCTTTTCCTTATACACGACATGAATTACATAACTGAACCATGTCTAACATGAACTTAACCATGACACGAATGAACCAAACCATGACACAGATATTTCAGTTATTTTGATTTTATTGCAAAAGTAGGTATTTTTCAGAATAATTGACCGCATGGTTATATCACGAACATATATGTGATGTAACAGACTGTAAGCGAATAACTTTTTTTATGCACGATAAACCAATTAGCAAGTTTTAAATTTTGACATACGCAAGCTTTGTTCTGTGAGAAATAATTAACCATATGATACAAATTGTGATTTACTAACATATTTACTTTATACAAAGGTACCAACCAGTTTGAATTAAAGATCAGAAGTTCCGTTTACAAGATATCCCAATGTTTACATTTTTGCATTGATTGTCATCAAAAAGACTTAACACCGTCATGTCAAACTTATCCAAACGATGACAAAATCACTGTACTAAACGCTCCTCGATATCACGACCTTACTACCCGTGAAAGAGTCAATTGAAATTAAAGACACGACGAATATATCTCGGGTATAATTTTATTGTAACTAGGATACATTTCTTTCGAATTGCAGAGAAAAAATGTTCAGCGTGTTATCGAACTCCTGGTTCCCTGTTGTGACCCCCTCGACCAATGAACTGGCCCCAATGACCTTGATAATAAAGAACACTCTGATGACTACAATCCATCGTAGATTGTACAACTATGTTTCGATGGAAATTAAATTTCGTTTGATAGTTTTGAGTTTTTCTAACAGCTATATCAACATCAGATGTGAACGTTTGAAGTGAAATGAAACTCTCACAATTCAAAGTCGGAGAAAATGACTGAAATGAATCAAGTCTTTGCGTATGTTTGTTTTCTTCATGCATCGTTGACAATGTAACGGAATTTGGTACGACTGTCATACAAGTGAGAGGTTTAGCTAGCTATAAAACCAGTTCAATCCACCATTTTCTTCATTAGAAAATGCCTGTACCAAGTCAGGAATATGACAGTTGTTATCCATTCGTTTGATGTGTTTGGACTTTTGATTTTTGTCTTTTGATTTCGGACTTTCCTTTTTTGAATTTTCCTCGGAGTTCAGTATTTTTGTGTTTTTACTTTTTTTTCAAACAACGCGAGGATTCTGATGCAAATTATAACAATGAACACAAATGGAAACAGCAATGAAACTGCCAATTGATGCTACCGAGGTCTATTTGTCATTTAAGGTGTAACACCACTAATTCAGGCCCGGCCAGAAAGCACATACCAGAAAGTAGTACATATTTTACACAAAATAGTTCCTACGCATGGACATAACTTTCAAAATATTTAGAATATTTTATTAATTTTGGTATCAAATGAAAGCTGCATGACTGGTGATCATTGTAGAACAAATTTTGACTGATAAATTTGAATAATAAAAAAATGGCATGCAATTTAAAAAGGAGGGTATATTTTGCCTTTTTGTCGGATCGGAAGTACCTGTTTTGGTACATCCGAAGTTCTGGGAACCAGTTCTTTCTTATATGCAATGTAAGGTATGTTGATTTTTTCAGTACAGGACACCAGAAGGTGTTGCTTTGACATGCAATGATTGCCACTTTATTTGAACTTAAAATAAAAGAGGTGTGCCTGCTTGAAACGGAGGAATTTAACATAGAAAGCAATGGGACCATGAATTAGTGGTGTACTTCCTTAAGGGATATGAAAACAAAAGTTTTTTCTTGATGTTTTTAAATCAAAGAACATTCATGACATTAATTTTTTGTTCTTTAAATTTCTAAAGACAATACATAAAAAGATTCAAAACAACGATCGTGCGAAGTTGTAACTTTATTACGTTTTCTTTTTATCAGTTTACTATTTACAATCAGACAGAACGTTTACATTTAATATACGTCTCAAGTCATTAACTTCCGATGAAAACGGAAACCTGAATAAAACGGCTCCTTGTCAATACTGACCCTTTTTCATAGTCCCATAGCCGGCCGGTTTATACAGGTGTTAATGTATCGCATTAGTTCACTAGCACACTATCTAACTAACAGTAACTGCACGAAAACGGCATGAAAGTACGATAGCAATCGAAATTAATTAACTTTTTCATGGTTCAAGTAACCAAGAGCAACAAAAATTCTCCTGAGCAGACCTTTTATTCATGGAAATTCCATTCAACGGCCATTTGGTTTTGTAAACGGGGTCTGACCATATCTGCCATTTCATTGCCAAAATTAATTATCATTGCTATCAGACATTAGCATAATTAGTACATTTAGTATATACCTGCTATTAATAATTTCTTTAGATCAACACAATTGCAAATACAATTTGTTATACATGTTGTAATTAAGATGTTAATGTGTATATGCGTACATCAGATATTAAACGGTGTATTCATATTGTAGGTTACAAATATGTAGTCAGTGGTAACATCAACGGAAAGCCTTGTGATTCAGAGAGGTTTCAGCCTTTTAAATTCAAAACAGATGGGAACAGTAGATGTGTTTTCGAAAAGTCAGTTTGTAATGCAGAGGGTCAAGTTATTTTGAAGAACGGCACCACTATATCAGATAGAACTTGCCGTTGTGATTATACTGGCGGATATGCTTTTGTCACAAAACCAGCCAATAGTTGCTTTTGTTTCCGGTCGCAAGAGGACTGTTCCTGCTTCAAAAAGCACTGTACGGAGAAAGAAATTCTAACACCTGGTACGTAGTGTTAATGAATTCAATCTACGAATATGCAGGTTTGTACTGTAATCTATATATTTTTTATATGTTTTTCTTCTTCAGGATTTTAATTCCGTAGTTAATTTTCCAAATCATATGGCAAATGAAGGCATTTAATGTATAACATGACAGACTGAACGAACAGTTTATGGATTTTGTTACCGGGATTTACCCATATAAATGGATAAAAAGACAACTGTCTAAATTTGAGGACAAATATACCAATTTGGACACATAGAGACGAGCGAGTCGTCGCAAGACGGTTTAGTATTCATACTTTCTATCCAAAAAAGAAATTATTAAAAAGAAAAAGAAATAGCATACGGTCTTTACCAAATATAAAAGACAAACATTTAGATTATTCGTTCCGTGCGAATATAATATTTACCTCATATTTTTTTCATTTTTGGGTTGAAGTAGTATTTCTACATGTATCTGTAAATGTACGTATACGTCAAATAAAAAGTTACATACATTATGTTATACAGATTATGAGTGTTTAGAAACAGATTATTTAATTGGTGGTTTCAACTGCCATTTGATTTGGAAAAAGAGGTAAATTAACTATTAAATAGCTTCCGCATTTCTAATTTAAAAAAACAATTGCTACTACATGAATTTAGCATTGCAACTTTTATTAGAAAAGTAATACATATTGAAAATATCAGCGGACGCCCATACCTCTCCATGAATCTGATAGTGGTAAAATATAATAACTAAAGAACAAACTTTAAAACAGTGAACGAAATTAAACCCAAAAATTACTAACCACCAATGACAAGCTTCTGACACATTTATACATGTGCTAGTGAAGTTAACACAAAAAATAATAACAGACTATACAAATGAATTAAAAATATGTTTAATTCAGCAGATTGGTAAAACTCACAAAAAAAATAACAAAGCACAAAATTCATCCATTGTCAATATTTCCTGAGGAAAATGAAACCTTAGTTTCTTTATGAAGTAGAACAAAATGTATAATACGATAGTTTTGTACCTAGCAAATATGTTTCAATCCATCCATGTTTGCATCATATCTACAATCTAGTTGTCAATATATAATTAACCATCAAAGATATGAGACAATACAATTAAAGTTCACTTAAAATGTACAGGATATTGTACATTTAATTAGACTAACATAATATTGTAAATATATGAAACATATTTTATTCCGTTGTTGGAATGACCCTCCATAGGTTCTTTCTGTGAGTTATCAAAAAGACTAAAGGTGAAATTATACGTACAGTTTACATTTTGTAATCTCGCATAAGTTAATGTATCATGTAGAAGTAGACAATGAATACTCTATCATTTTGTTGATTAATAGACTACCAGAAAATTCCCCAAAGATTGAACATCCGAATCATAAAAGTTCAGTTTTAGGTAAGTCACAAATTCAAAGTGTATGTCGAAACTATACTAACTATATATACAGGAGTATTCTTCTTACTCACAAACTGCTCAATACTTCTGAGAAGAAAAGATAAAAACGACATTCCGTTATTGCATGAATACCATCATGTATCGGGGATGAATACAATGTGTCCGTGTCTAAACTAACTATCGGTAATTTTACCACTTATTAGATTTAGGTTTACCATCTACGTCGTCTGGTCTGTTAAGTACTTAACGTGTACTATTCCCGAATGAGACTTTTTTGTCTATGATCAACTCGCATTACTACACGACTTGTCTCGAAATTTAAATCCAAAAAAAAACAAAAGTTTCCAAAATACACAGAAAATTTAAACATAATGCAACACGGAGCAATTTACTACCAGTAAGGATCGTATAACCAAAACGTTTCAAATTTACACAGAAAATTTATGAATAATGCAACACGAAACCATTTTTTACTAGGGAGGAGTGCATATAAGAAAAAGTATATATATCTTGATAATATTGGGCGACGGTCGTGGTATAAGTGAAATGCCACACAATAGAAATCGACCCATTGGTAACAACATTTTAAAGTTATAAATGATTGGTTCATGATTAGATGTTTTGGGGTAAAAATATACTTGAAATGGATACAATGGTAAAATCAATGACAACCCGTGTTTTAAACCTTGCACAGACAATTTGAAAGACTGAGCAACACAAAGCTACAAAAAATGATGCTATTAAATGACCTGGAAGGATAAATAGATACCCATTTATTTCTTACTTTCGAATTTTCTTGTACATTTTGTACATGTTGTAAGCGCTATCACTTTATTAAGGAAATTGTGATTAATAATTCAAGTTCTTGTATATCGTATCAACTATGATATATGAAGGCGCTGCTTAAATATTGCTACATAGAAATGGTCCATTCACTATCTGCACGGATCTGACAGCTGTAATCATCTGTTGTATCGTAGAGTTATATTTTCAACCGACTATTTATTTTTTCTTTAAGATACTTGGCCTAAACTGGAAAGGGATAATACAAGTTTGTGTATAGGAATACTGTGTACGTACTTAAACTATCATTATACTTATTATATATTTGCAACTATTTTCGTTGTTATTTTAATCTCGTTTGCAGACATCATCAGACGCATTATTTTAAAACCACCTGTGTCTGGACCTATGCTAGATGTTTGCTATATAAATGTCTCGGTGTTCTTCTGGAACTGTTTTCTCTGTGTTGGTGACATGTCTTTTTATGTGGACTTTTACCTTTTATTAGAATACTATATCAGTAAAACATGTGTCAGTATAATACAAAGCTTAGTGAATTTTAGTATATTATTAAATATTTCTATCCTTAATATACATTTGATTCTCCACTAGAGTAAGTAAGTAATCCACCATGATCCACTATGTTTGACATGTTTTGTAATATTTCAAAACTAGAACGAACAGTCGAGATGTCTTTCAATTGTCCTCTAAGTTCGGTATTTTTGCCATATTATTTTTTCTGGTTGCAATTTTTAATCTCATTTTTGACTGTTTGCTTTATAAAATCATTTGATATAGCTTTCATAATACATTTGTAAGGAAGATTCAATGTGGATTTAGTTTTTTTTAATTTTAAACCCGGAGTGTTGCATTAACGCCTAACGTATAATTTACTTACAAATGTTCTCAAACGCTTGAAAACTTTCTTCAGTTACACTTCTAAAACACAAATACAAATAAAATGTAGCTTTGCAGACAACAGTTAAAATTAAAGTTGTTTGAAATAAAGTCCTTCATCATTCTATTGTTAATAGCTTAAACTTTCCATTTGTTAGTATGCTGTAAAAAATATAAATACATACCTTGACTCTATTCCTTCTTTTATTAGATAAACGGTACATTTATCTTCATCACATGCGTATTTCAACAATCAAATTTTCTCCAAAGGCAGAAAAAAACATTAAACTAACATTGAGGTGCTGTTCAAACTAGGAATAACTTACAATAAATATTAGTCTGGACAAGCAATCAGTGCCTTGCAGGATAGTAAACAAATTTCTTAATTAAGATGCATATTGATTTTTTATATCAACCGACACAGACTCCAAAGTAGCATTACAGATCTTACATATTTATAATTAATAGATGCTCTATGTAAACCTGATATATACATGAATCAAGAGTATGCAATTACAAACACAAATTCAAAGTGAAAATATTGAACAGTCTACCTGTAACAGAAGTGGTTCGATCAAAAAAAGCAAAAAGCTTAATCTCAATATTGTTCAATTTTGAGGAAAAATCGTTACAAGTAAAAGATATTATATTTCAGTGACAATGTTTTTGGCGATTAACATTGTATGGTGGTCTAAAGTTGCTGAACATTGTAGTAAGTTTACAATTGAAGTCAAGTTGTTTTCTAAATTTGATCTTTTATATGTTTAGAAAAAATCATGCCTATTTAAAAGGCCATGTATAAAAATAAAGGCAACAGTAGTATACTGCTGTTCGAAAGTCATAAATCGTTAGACAAAAAACAAATCCGGTTAACAAACTTTAACTGAGGGAAACATATCAACTATAAGAGGAAACAACGAAAAAATAGACACACCTGAGTGCAACAAAAAACAAACGACAATTTAACACACACAGGTACGAACTATAAGATAACAACGGTCATATTCCTGACTTGGTACAGGACATTTTAAGAACAAAAATGGTGGGTTTAACCTGATTTAGTGTCTAGCCAAACCCCGAACTTTGTATAAAAGTGTTAGATATATCGCTAAAATGACAACATCACATGACAAAACAGGTACAAAGTTGAAGAGCATTGACGACCCATATTCAAAAGTTTCTTAGTATGTTATTTGTTTTCTACTTTAGGAAAAAACAGTAATTAAGCTCTTAAGAATGTTGAGTGCGGCAATAGTTTCTTCAGAGCTTATGATACCTCGTAGTATCCGCTAAGCATTAGCAAATTGATATTAACACTTAGTGCGTATAATCGTAATGAGCTATATAAATGAAAAGGTTATGCTTAAGGGATCAATGTTGCTCGATGGAGCTGGTACCGAAGTTTCTAAATTAATTCTCAACTACGCAACGGATTATTAAATAAAATAACAAATGTAAATGGGGTTATTATGTAGCATTTGGTAAAATATTTTGTTTTTCAATTCTCTTTTTCGTTTTTGAAAGAATGACGTTAGTTTGTCTACTTAAATTGTTAAACCTCCGGTTTGTGTAAAGTTATTTGTTAAAATTTCTAATCTAAGGATTTGAATAAATTAACAAAATATATGACCAACCTGACCATAGGCATCCTAAATGATATTCTGATTCATAATTTATATTATATCAGTATACTTTTTGTATGTACATGTATAATATTTTAATAAGTGTGGGTTTACCTATGCATTCAAAATGCCCTCTCGTTGTTATACATATTATTTTTAATTCATTTTAGGAAGATTTATCAATATAAATGAAATAATAGAGAATAAAGTCGAGCTAGGAATTGAGAAATATAAAAACGGTATGTGGGTAAAAAAATAACTGCTTATACTTAGTTAATATTTTTTTCTCTTTTGATTGAAATATTGTTTTTGTCGCTGTTGCTGTTTTTGGCATAATTTGAGTTCTTGTTATTTGAATGTGGGATAACTGATACATTTTAAATCATATACATGTAGTATCGTTATACATATTATTTTTAATTAATTTTTAATTAATTTAATAACTGTTGTTATTTAGAGATAATTTGATTGAAACAAAATAACTATTTTACAGACACTCCGCAACAAGTGATTGATTTTTAAATACTGTTAGCATCTCATTAAAAGTTTCCTATATTTGAACTGTATATCACTTTGTAATGAACATTGCTTTTCTTAATACTAAAAAAAAAAATTGTCTGAAATGAATACTGTGCACCGGTGGGTTTTTTATTGGCTAATATGTGTTTTATCAAATGGTGAAGTTTTTTGTTAATGTTAAACATAACTGAAATGCCTGGTACACGTATAACTCACTGTGAATACTGCATATATTACAAGGACATTAAAACGAATTGTATATAAGAATTAAAGTTTTTTTTAATATGAAAGTAAATAGAATTTAATCACAGATAAACAATGTAAAACAAATCTAGTGTTTTTATTATTTTGTGAACAGATCAAAGAGAAGACAATGAAGAACATATTACGTCGAAATTAAAAGGTATGTTTTTATTATATAAAATCTTCTTTATCAAATGGTAAAGATTATTGTCAAATAGCATAATTTGTATATTTATTATATATTTAGATCTAAATGCGAAAATGTTTGCCTGAATAAAATGCATCTCGAATCACCAGCTAGGAATCGTCAACATTTGTTCTCATACATAATATAATGTTGGATTGTTTTCTTATTCTGAGAACGGAGTTAGAATACTATTTATAATAATAGATAATTGTGAGAAAAACAATTTACCAAAAACTTACACTTTATGATACTGCTCTTACTTTTTTTGTATCAGAGATTCATGATCAACACATTGAAGAATGGAGAAAAGATGACGAAAAGTTCATTGTAACCGAAGCTACCAGACAGGTTGAAAAACAACTAAGAGAAAATAACTGCGTGCTTGTTGTAGGTCGATCGGGTAATGGTAAATCTTCAATTCTTCGTCATTTTACCCTCAGGTTTGAAACTGAAACAAAATATCAAATTATTCCAATAGTGACAAATCCGTCCAATATACTTCATTTGTATAACAAGAAAAGGAAGCAATTATTCGTGATTGATGATTTGTGGGGAAAAGAAAGAATAAACGCACAGTCTGTGGATGATTGGTCTACCCACATAAGTGAAATTTTAAGTTTATTAAAACCTGATTATGTCAGCAAAGAGGACTATAGACCTGCTGGCAATGTAAAAATAATGTTTGCCACTGGTGATGATATTTATAACGATAGTGTTTCAAAATCGTACAAATAATATTTTTACCATATCGCCCCACGCTGTCAATCTGGTCGCCATCTTGAAAAATAATAGCAAATTTTCTGAAAATAGCTTATTTTCAAATCAATTTGGAAGGGACATAATAGAAAATTGAACTATTCTATATACGATATTTCAAATATTTATGAATATAATAATAAGCACAAAAACCCACAAGTATTCCATCTGTTTTGTTTAAATTGCAATTTAAGGTTAAAGACGACAGAAAATCCAATATTTATCGTAGTTGTATGATTTAACAGTGTGAACTATCGAGGCAACAAGACAAATTTTCAAAAGCATTTGGAAGGGAGAAGATCAAAATTTAAACTATTCCAAAAGGAATATTTATATTTCTAAATATATGAGGAATTACTACAAAGACCCACACTTTTAGTATCATGAACTTAAAGTAATGTATGTCATCGATTCCAGAAAGCCCCTATGCATTTCTATACAATTTACTTGGGCTTGATAAGGGTGATGTGTGACGTCACAAAAGTCACGTGATGACTGCTATAGTTGGATATGTGAATCAAAAATCTGTATTGGGTTGTATTTGACGAATTACCCGATATTTTATTCGGAATAATACTTGCAATATTCTCTGTTTGTCCTACATGTATCTTTTTATTAGACTAAATGCATTTACTTTGTATCTCAAACTTACTTCACCCCAAATTATGGTAAATGCAATATCGGTTATATGTATGACAGAATATATTGCATGAAGAACAACTAATAAATAGACAATAATAGTGCATTGACTTGACATATCAACGATACAAGGATGAGGCTTAGAAACGAGGAAATGCGAGGCTGTGCCGAGCATTTTCCCCGTTTCGGGCCGAATCCTTATACCGTTGATATGTCAAGTTATTGTCTTTATACTGCAATCTAAAAAAAAACATTTATAATAATTATTGTGGTTTAGTGTGTTAATGTTATTTATTTGATTTAAATATTGGGGATACTCCTCCTTTAAAAAGGCCTCATACCACACAGGCGGAGAAATATACAACACGATGAAATGTACATCATGATTTGTTGAAAACCGAAATCAATGGTGTATATGACATAGAAATATACGGTCAACGCATTTTGACTGCTCAAATAGAACGAGTGCAGCATAATTATATTTTATTTTAGATTGCAGTACATAGACCATAATAGTGCACAGCCTCGCATTTCCCCATTTCTAAGCCTCATCCTTGTATAGTTGATATGTCAAGTCAATGCACTATTTTGGTCTATGTACGCATATTTGAATTGAGTCCTAAAGGATTTATTCGTGTTGGTGTTTTTTTTAACACAGGACGTTTGTGCTTTTTTACCTGTAAAACAATTATAGGACATTTGCGCTTCAAATACTATGGATATTTGCGCTTTAAGTTTTGATTCACCTGTATTAATTCGACCGAACATTTGCGCTTTTTACCTATAGTCGACTACCTGTAATCTTAATGAGAAGACAGTAATCATTACGTTTATTACTTATACTGTCTTATATTTGTTATTAGTACAACAAATGGTCCAGATTCTACCATGCCCACTATAATGAACAGTTGTACGAGACTCAGTGACACCCTGCTATACTTTTATCTTTTTGAAGAATATCTTTGAAGATCAGACGGTGAATTACATTAAGATTCGTTACATTGATGAACAGCACCCAAGTCAAGAATTGAGAAAGAGAAACTTTATTATTTATTTGAAAGGAGGGTGAAATACAAGTCTGAACAGATAACAATATTATAGACAAAATTGTTCACTCTTTGGGCTTCAGTTATCAAGCTAAACTGACATGTGATGACTTTGCGTGTTTTTATGTCTTTAGAATGTTTACTTTTAGCTGTATATAAACTTTAAAACATTTATCAATGTACCATAAAATGTGCTACGAAATCTGCTATGAGACTATTTTTTAATCATATAAAACAATATGACTTTAACTTTTCAAGGTAAAACCTGCCGGTACCAATCCCAAATAAAAGGGGAGGGTAGTCATAATAATCAAATATTGCAAAAGCGCAAATGGCCTATGTAAAAAGCGGAAATGTCTTTTTTTAAAGGGCAAATGTTCTTAAATTTGAAGTGCAAGTGTCCAAATTAAAAAGCGCAAATGTCCTACGAAAAAGCGCAAATGTCCCGCGTCGGTTTTTTTTTTAAACAAACTGTATCAAAAGAAGAGATAACTCTTGCTAGAATAAACTATGTCCATGTAAATTGACTAAATCATTACAAAGGTTGCATTGTTAGAATTCCTTTGGACAATCAATCATCGAGCTGATGAGAGTCAGTTTCTGTAATTAAATTTAAAAGAACGGCAACTAAATATCTGAAAAGAATATGCCTATTTGGTCATAAATTAAATGTACTATTGCCGATCAAAGTTTTAACTTATCTTGTTATTGTATTTTCAGGTCCCGAAGAATGAGTGCTATGCGACTGCTCCTACGTAAATTATCGATTCCAATATTCTTGTTATTTCTAGTCGCATTTCTATGGTATTATATTCTCCTGTTTGAAGATATGATCAGACCTGAAAACACTGACACCGATAATATGAATCTCTATGACGTAAAATTAAGAAAAGTCATTGAAAGTATAGAAAGACCAACACGTGAACATATAAAACCTTTACAACCACCAGGTGACAATTATGATAACAATGCAGGCTCGTTTTATTTTATAAATACCGAATTAGAAAAATCAACTGAAAATATAAATCATTATAGTGTTACCTTATCTGACGGCAATGAAGAAAAAAATAAAAAAGACGAACAATTTCAAATTAATCCACCGTTAAAGGAGTTTCCAAATGTTAGCGTTCTTGTCAAAGAAGGATTAGGTAATTTTTTAAGCTGTTTTAATCTAATAAGTTTAAAAGATCAAAACTACAAAGTTAAAAAACTTAGAAAACCTTAACTTGTGTACATTGTAGTTGTTTATTGTTATCATATAAGAATATGAAAATAAGAATATGTGGTAAGATTTTAAACGAGACAAGTAAACTCTCCATCAGAGACCAAATGACAAAGAATGTAACCACTATAGGACATTATACGGCCTTCAAAAATGAGGAAAACCCATTATGTATATAGTAAATTATAAAAGTGCGACAATAAATGAAGACAGCTAGTACATTCCAACATTATAGTCATTTTGATTCAAATTTTAAATAAAAGAATACGAAAAATAGCATGTACGTTCATGTAATAGCATTTCAGCAAACCTAACTCCATGAAACAAAAACAAGCAATGGCCAGTGTATTACACGAATGTCTGTGTTACATCAAACGAAAGCTATTAGCTGAATAGTTGAATTTCATTACAATTGTACTTTAATCAGAAATGAAGATATACTGATTTACACTAATTTACACTAGACTGAAATGATATAAATGAAAGGTTAGCTAATATAGATCACACGCTAGTAATATCATAGACATAATTGAGAGTGAAAATTGAGAAAGTGTCAAAGAAACAACAATCGAACCAAAGAGCAGAAAGCACCACAAGGCCACCATTGGGCCAATAACATACCGAGAATAATCCCGAACCCAGATTTGAGCCGTCTCCTAAACAAAATTATGTACTAGTTGAATGAAAATTGACATCATACTAAAATCCAAAACGTACAAATGAACTAGATTTTTTTTAAAACATGCAAGAATAGCAGAGTACTTGGGACAGACGCAAACATGCATTGTTATTCAAGTGCAATCTTAAAACGATTTAACATGCAAATAGATATAGGAAGATGTGGTGTGAGTGCCAATGAGACAACTCTCCATCCAAATAACAATTTAAAAAGTAAACCATTATAGGTTAAAGCATGCATTCTTACACTTTTATATCGGCTTAGTTTAACAACATAGGCATTTCACTTAGATTGTATCATTTTAATTTTCAACAAACAGTACAGTCAGACGTTCATTTTATTGCTTATTGTTTGTTTATTGTCAAGTAGAAAAGATTTCATGCATACAAGGATGAGTGCAAGTTAACAATAAAAACTTAACGTTATTTCTGCAAGATGTATCGACCGGACAAAACGACAGTAAAATGATAAGAAACAAATTTAATGTTCAGAACGCGTAATTCTACAGCATGTATATCTATTAATTTTCTCATTTTAATTATTTCATGTCGGGGCTTTTTATACCCGACCATACGGTAAGGGTTTTTAACATTGTTGATGCGGGCTGTACGGTTAAATTTACATCCAAGCACTTCATTTGAACTTTAGTGGAGAGTTTCGTCATTGACAATCATATCATAGTTCCGTATTCTTATATGTATCTGTGAAACCGATTTTATCAAAAGAAGAAGTGACATATAACGTAATTTTTTTCTGAGGAGTAAAGAGTATAAAAATATATTTGTAATTTAATACAGTGATACCTGTACGTTGTCCACACCGAATCTTGCATGAAGCGAAACTAAACTTATCTAAACCAAACATATCTACATTTTGTAACAATCATATCAAATTGTATGTGATGTGAACCTGATGAAACTGAACATTTGCCAACACAACAAATATAAGTTCCGAAGAGGTTTGATTTAGACAGGTTTCAATGTATATGTATATAAATAGTACGTAGTGATACGTTGGACTTGTTCTTACTGCAGGTGAAGGTGGAGAACCAGTCAACATTAGTAAAAGATTATTAAACGAAAAAGAACAGGAGGAATATGAAAGTGGGTGGAAGAATAATGCATTCAATGACTATCTCAGCAACCGCATTTCATTAGATAGAACTCTAAACGATCAAAGAATTGAAAAGTATTTAAAAATTAAATTTGAGAAATTTAAAAGGAAATGTCAGCGAAACATCACACCAATGAGATTAAGAGCAAAATACCAACCTTGCTTATTGTTTTAGGCAGTACGGTAACCTATTAAAGAAGACCTTTTTGTTCAATAAACTGAATGTGACTTTTTCCCTTTGTAATACTGGTTATTTCAAGCATTTCTGTCAAGTTTTGTCATAATCAGTTCAACAGTTTGAGAAAAATCTAGTATAATGAAAGACGACATCTACAGCGATTCGAGCTAAATTTCTTCGACAAATCCAAACCAAGCCGCATCAAGATAGATTAGAGTGTGAACCAATAAATGATCAAATATCTATTTTATCTGCCTACAAACAGTTGAAAATGATACACAAGATGATTTTAGGAAGATAAAATACCACTAATAAAGCTCTTTGTCTTCTTTATAAGGTCTCTTTGGGTCAATTTATACCTCTCTTTTCCTCAAAATTTCAACTTTTCAGGCCAATAAATACAAATATTGGGGTAACTTTCACTCATTTATGGTTGAAATGATATAAGAAATGAGTAATTTAAGCATTTTAGCAGAATGAACAATCCATATAAAAGTTTACTGTCTCCAAGGAGGTTTCAATAAGTCCTTACGTAAAAATTTAATAAAATTTAATTTACGCTGCGTTCCAAAGAGGGACATAAAAGGCTTCTCTTTTAGTGAATAACTTGTCGATACAACATTAAAAATAATTTCATCTACTTATAACTATATATTTATTTAAGTATTACCTAGGAAAATGTTATATCATAGCAAAATATAAGAAATAAGGAGAAAAAGCCCACCCCCTCCAAAAAAATAAATATATGCACTTAGTATGGCTTGTTCTGTCAACTGAATATTCATGGTACAGTCCTATTTCAAGACAATTTTCTCATAAAATGTGTTTTGGTGACTCACTCCACTCAGAATATTTCATTTTTTGTATTATTTCACTTAAATAGCAAGAAATTTAAACACATGAGATTACTCACAAGGCCATAGGTGCATGTACAGCTTCCCATAATAGGTGTAATACCACCATTGATTTTCCCCTATTAATCTTTGTTAAAGGAGTAGGTCCAGTAAGACCACTTTTTGGCCCCAAAAAATAGCAGTTTTACAAAATTGTTAAAATGTAAACTTTTTGTTATTCATTGGACATAAGAATGCTTCTGCTACATACATTTGGGCTGATTATGACAAAACAATGCACATATATCGGGTACTAGCACCATTAAGTCATGCTAAATTACTGAAATCTTCACGATTCTAGCATTTTAGTTAAATTTTAGACGGTTTTCGTGTAAAACGGAAGTGTCCGCATTCGTGTTTATCCTCAATATTGAAATGTAAGTTGTATTTTATGATAATACATAACTTATATAAAGGTTGAGGATGAACACGGATGCGGCCATTTTCATTTTTGACAAAAAGCACCTGAAAAATGACATTTTTCGGCATATTTGGTAGATTTGACATATTTCAGCTGGAATCTGTGCGTTTTTTATGACTAAATCAGTTGAAAACTTTCACATAAACTAATTGATTCAAATAAAATAGACACTTAAGTGTTTAAAAAGGGGTCAAAATCTTTTGTCAGATGAACATGAAATTTGAGGCCAAAATCAGTCCTTACCGGACCTACATTGTGTACTCCTTTGCACTTTTCAAAAAATTATGCAGAATTTATCTTTGTTTCAAATTAAGAAATACTTGGCATGAGTAAAGTTTTATCCTGTCCAGTACTATAGAAAAAGTTTCACATAACATTTCATTGCATATAAGAAAATAACCATCATTGCGGAAGTTAACCAATCAAATTTCTCCCCTTATTCTATCTGTGTACAAGGTTTAGTCACCATGTAACCTCAAGATTACAAAGTTTTCTATAGAAATCACAAATAAAAAATAATGGTGTTTTGAAATACCCAAGACATATGTTTATGACACAGAAATGGTTTTACTGCAATAAAATGTAAGATTAATTACCTACAACGGTCAAATTCAAGGGAATATTTTTTTAGACCTACTTTCGTATGCAACCGGATGTGACGTACCATGATTTGGTGGTATTACACCTATAATTGTTAGTTTCCCTGTCATTTTTTCTCGTGTGGAGAGTTGGCAATCATATCACATCTTCTTTTTTGATATTTCAAACTTGAACAATAAAAAAGGGTTCTTCAATAACCGGTCCTTCAATATACAAAGTTTCAGAACGTAACGACGTCAGTGTCATCGTTACATTCCATAACGAGGCTTGGTCTGTCCTGCTACGATCCGTACACAGTATAATCAACAGAACACCAAAGCATCTTCTTATAGAAGTAATATTAGCAGACGACTTCTCTGACATGAGTAAGTCATTGTTACTTCTGTTTGAATTCTTTAAATCACAATTGAATTAAAATATAATAAAAGAACAGAGTTCCAATGTGCCCTGCGTTGTATATCTTTTGTCTGTGCATTTATTGTCAAGAAATACAAATTTATTCAAGTTATAAATATCTCAGCGCAATAAATATCTGGCAAGAATTGTACACATGACAGCGCTAACAAACCATATTTTTTTCCATATCATCAATATTTCCCAGGGACATAATTATTTTAATAGTTATTGATCGGCACTGATTTTTTAACTAAACGGACACACGCATGGTACAACAGACAGATGAAAGAACGGACAAACAGAAAACCTAAAACTAACCATGATTTGTATATTAACCTTATACGCATTTTTATCAGCTACCAACTTAGACGACAGATGTCAGCTTACCGGAACAAAGAGCAAACAATGATAGGCGACATGTGACATTGATACAAAAAGATTTAGGTGTACTTCCTCTTCTTTTGACACAATCGATTGGTAAATGCTTCATATAAAGATCCATACAGTCACGCAATTGTATGGAGAAAAAAAACGAGAAAAAACTTCAACATAGAAAAGAAGATGCGGTATGATTGCAAATGAAACAACTTACCACAAGAAACCAAAATGACACAGACATTAACAATTAACTACACAGATACACAATGTATGTCACCGTATGACTTCAACAATGAGCAAAGCCTATACCGCATAGTCAGCTATAAAAAGGCCCCGATATGACTATGTAAAACAATTCAAACAAGAAAACTAACGGCCTTATTTATATAAAAAATGGACGAAAAACAAATATGTAAAACATAATCAGCGTCGACCTTAGGAGAGCCGTTAGAAAAGTACCTAGAGGATTATCCGAAAGTAAAAATTGTAAGAGCTACAAGTAAGGATGGTCTTGTTAGAGCCCGACTAAGGGGATACAGGGTTGCAACAGGGACTGTGCTGGTGTTCTTGGATTCACATATCGAATGCGCTGAAGGTATGAAATACGAAAATGTTGTGTGATTGCCTAAGAGACATCAACCCGACTAAAGATTAGAAAACAACATTTTCTCGGGACCACAACTTCCATGATTGCGTATTTGATGTATTTTTTTTATCGCGCTTATGATTTTTTGGTGGGAAAGGGGAAAAAGGGGGGGGGGGGGGGGGGGGCTCTTTCATTTTTTTTAATTCTTTTTTCCTGAGCACATACAATTTAAACATGCTGTATAGATGGTACTCGTTTTGATATCTTCGAAATCAGCAAATGTTCACAAATATATATCTATGATCTAATAACTTATCAGCCTTTTATTATAACAAGTTTCAAATAAACTTACTACATTTAGGACGGTTATCGATGGAAAAATGAAAACAACACGTTATGAATTTAATTATAAAAAAGATGGTCTGTCATTGCATTGTATTAAAAGAACGTACGGTTTGTTTAAAAATATATATCATCGAAAAGGCCATCTACGAATCTGTCGTATAGCTGGTGCAATAAATAATAATAAAAATAATAAAATTGTTTCAACTCTCTGACGATCATATAAAGGCATAATCGGGTGAGAGGGAAATGCATCCGCATAAGTTGAAAATTAAATTATTCAGATAAAGAAGGTTGTTTATATGTTAGAAAAAAACACTTTATTTTGCATTATCGAAAAGTTTTTAAACGAAATCGTCCATTGTTATACTCAAAATATTGTTTAGGCTGGACCGAACCCATCTTGGATAGAATAAAAAGAAACTGGACGACTGTAGTTACTCCATGTATAGATATTATTGATGATGACACATTTGGCTTCCGATTCCAAGGTCCTAATGACATGTTTGCCGGGGGATTTGATTGGAAAATGGTTTTTAATTGGCATTCTGTACCGATAAAGGAACAGAAAAGAAGAAATTACGAAGTTTATTTGCCGTACAGGTAAATGTACGTACACCAGTTACAATGAAATGCTTGGTTTAGTCATGATCTTTATGTTTTAACGCATTTTAAAACTTGACTTTCTGTCAGCTAAATACAAAAATTGATTCTTAAAAACTTTTCAAAATTATACAGCAAACAGGCTCAATTAGAACTGGGACGTTAAATCCAATACATTGCGTAGAGAGGGAGAATATGAAGAGAGAGAGTATGATGCTCTCTATACTTTAAGCACTAAAACAACAAATCTTTGAAGGGTACTTATGTGGCCGATTACAAGGCTAAATGTATGCCCCCATCCAATGCACACTAGTTTTGCAGTTTCAGTATAAATAATCCACCCTTTATCTTGGTCCGTCCCTGTTACAGGATTCACATAATGTATTTTTTTACTTTGAAATTCTAAACATTCATGAAATATTTGCCACAGGACGTAAAGTAAACAACAACGAATACGATGTACATGTATATGAGTATTGTGAGTTCAGAAGTGAAGGCTAGTTTTAACGTGATATATCTGTCATGTTTCTAGGTCACCTACAATGGCTGGTGGACTTTTTGCGATCAGTCGTGCATAATTTACATACATTGGAACATATGATGACGGAATGGATATATGGGGAGGTGAAAATCTAGAAATATCATTTAGGGTTTGTTATGTATTAGATATTGACTCTTCACACTTGCATCATATGGGGGAAGCCATTTGAGTTTGGATTATAGTACAACATGTGAGCAAGTCACTAACGTTTCCGGAATTTATTCATGTGTAACCGGTAATTTTCTATTTTTATTGTAACCGGAACCACCGTTTTGATGACGTATTAATATGCACTTATGATAACGCTGGAATGAATGAAAGAAACATTGTAAAATAAGCCTTTTTATACCATCTGCAGGTAAATTATTATTGTATTAATTATTCACTGGCCTTTATATTATTATAAATTGCTTTTATTGTTTGTGTAAAGTTTTCAACACATATATAAACATGATAAACACATCAAAACAAACAATATTCATACGGCAAACCATTGCCGACGTATTTTCATATTTTTGTATCATTATCTGTATATACAGCAGCACCATGAATTAACAATACTGACAAACATATCATATAATATCTTCTGTAATTATGTGACACATAATTTATGTCACGTAGAATACTATAATTTAGGTTAGTTGTTTTTGTTGCATAAACATTGAAATTTTTTATATATTAATCACATGCATCTATAATGATGGAATAATAACCATCCGTGTTCACTTCTGCAAAGTTTAATTAACATTTATTTTGTACACAAACGAGAGCTATTTGCTATAAAAACTATGGAAAGCCTGTTTAACATTAATGTGTAATGTTATGGAGCGCAGGTTTACAATATTTTGTAATTCTATTTAAATGAGTGTTTTGATTAAGTAAACTTCATTTTGAATATGAAAGAGAGTTAATGAAATGATTTAAGCAATATTTACTGCATAAAAACAACCATACTTTGTCATATTAAATGTATACAAGAGTTATTGGTATTAATACTGAGTAATATTGGCTAAGGCAAGCAAATTATTGTAACTATGTATTTTGCTGATATCATTTACATTATAGTGTACATTATAACTGAAGTTGTGTTCTACATGTAGACAATTGTATTATAAAAACCTTCTTTTTGTGTATTTGCAGGACTACCTGCCACCTTTGTTAATTAGTATGAAATAAAGATCATTCATCAATATGTCACTTTCTATCAGCCTCACTATACACCTGGCTACATTTGGCGTCGTCGACAGGATTAATGTGACAACTTTTTACTAAAGGTGGTAGACGGAGAACAACATTCAAGATGGCCGACGGAGATGTCAATGCTTTGAAAAAGGAACTAGATGATGTTAAGCTGAGATTAGCTAAGGTAATAGCATGTAAAGAAACTGTAGAACCGAAGGTTGTTTTCACACCAAGAGAAAGGAAAATAGAGAAATTCTCAGGTAGGAAAGAGGACTCGCAAATATTAGAGGAGTTTATTGAAGACGTTGAATTGACAATAAAGAGTAGGCCCACCCCAGAGGAAGAAAAGGTTAACTTTATAATAAGTCTCTTAGAAGGTCCGGCTAAAGAAGAGATAAGGTACCGACCACTCTCTGAAAGGAAAACAACAAAAAGTGTGTTGAGTATACTGAGGGAAGTATTTGGTGAAAGGGGAAGAATATCTGAACTATTGTCAGATTTCTACGTTTGCAAACAAACAGAAAACCAAACACTGCAAGCATTTTCACATATCCTTATGTGTAAGCTAGACAAGATATGCAAGCGAGACCACAAATGCATAACAGATCGAGACATTGTCTTGCGCAACCAGTTTGCTGAGAATGTAAGACCAACATGGCTCAAAAGAGAATTAAAGAAACGAATAAGAGGTACAAACACAATTTCATTTAATGATATTCGGGAGGAAGCAACCTTGCTCATGGAGGACGGTGATGTACAAGAAACTAGCCAACAACAAGACAACAGGACAGACGACTTTGAAGTCCCCATTTTTGCTACTGAAGCCAAACCATCTGGAACTTCCGACATAGCAAAAGTACTTGAAGATCTCAAATCTGAACTCCAAAGCATAAAATCAGAAGTAAAAACATTGAAAGAAGAAAAACAAGGACCCTATAGAAAACCAAGAGATTGTTACTATTGTGGTAAGACTGGACACATAAAAAGAAATTGTCGCAGCTTCATCAGAGATCAAGGTAATGCTACACAGAACCAAAAGTATGAAACAAATGATTTAAACGAAAACAGTCTACGGCAGGGAGCCGGTCCGTATGCGCTGGTTCAAATGGCTCGTCCCTTGTTAAAAAATCCGTTGGAAGTAGTCCTATTGTTGACATGAAAATTGGAGATGTTGTTGTATCATGTATTTTAGATACTGGATCAATGGTTAGTACTATTTCCGAATCGTTTTTCAATAAGATGTTAAAGTCAAATTTTGAATTGCATCAAGATAAGAGTTGGCTTCGGCTTAGGGCAGCCAATGGATTAGACATTCCATACGCTGGATATATAGAAACAGATATATACTTACCTTTATTTGGTGAAACTATTAAGGACAGAGGAATTGTGATTTTAAAGGATTCTCCTGGAGTAAACAGGAAAGACTCGTCTGGCCTTATTGGTATGAACATTATATCTCAATGTATGTATCTTTTCAAAACTATAAACAACTCAGTTAAACCAGAACATTCTGAAATTAAGGGATTTGCAAGAGTAGCCGGAAGTTCTGAAATTTGTGTACCAGCTAATTCTGTTAGTATTGTAACAGTTGTAGGACCAACACAGAAAAGGTCAAAGAACAAAATTATAAACATTGAACCGTTATCTAGAAATACAGAAGTTATGGTAATTGACTCTGTGTCAACTACAGAAAGAAACCGATATCCGGTGAGGATAGCAAATTTGAAATCAACTGATTTATGGCTAAAACCAAATTCTAGGATTGGTGTTATAAGAGAAGTTACTTGTTTGGTAAACCAAGAGGAATCAGAAGTAGAATTTTTTAAAACCAATGATAATGAAGAGACAATAGTTTTAAAAGCTGAAATTAATGAAATCAATTCTAAACAAGACATTTCTCTGGACTTCTTAAAAGAATTAAACTGTACCGAAACTGAAAAACGGAAAATAGTGGATTTGATAGAGAAGCATCAAGATATTCATATCCGAAGAATTAGATCTAGGATACACCACTACTATGCAACATCAAATTAGATTGTCTGATGACAAACCAGTAGCTCAGCCTTATAGACGTATACCACCAAGTCAATACGAAGAAGTTAAAGCGCATATCAAAGATCTTTTGGCGAAAAATATCATTAAAGAAAGTATAAGTCCGTATGCGGCCCCAATTGTTGTGGCAAGGAAAAAAGACCAGTCTATACGCCTATGTGTTGATTACCGGAAGTTGAACTTGAAGACAGTCCGTGACGCATTTCCGCTTCCACGGATAGATGAGACTTTGGATGCACTTCATGGAGCAAAATATTTTAGTACTTTGGACCTTGCTAGTGGTTTTCACCAGATTGCAATGCACCCCGATGACCAACAGAAAACTGCTTTTAGTACACCATTTGGATTATTTGAATATACTAGAATGCCATTCGGATTGTGCAACAGTCCAGCCACATTTCAACGGTTAATGCAGCACATTTTTAATGATTCCGTCTTCCAAATTTTGCTCATATACCTAGATGATTTGATCATTTACTCTTCAACGATAGAAGAACACTTGACAAGATTAGATAAAGTGCTAACGAAACTAAGAGAACATAACTTGAAACTAAAAGGAAAGAAATGTCATTTTTTCAAAGAGCAAGTGAAATATCTGGGTTACATAATATCTGCAGATGGCATCGCAACTGATCCAGACAAAGTGGATGTTGTAAAGAAATGGCCACAACCAGAGACTGTCAAGGACTTGCGCTCTTTTCTTGGATTTGCGAGCTATTATCGTAGATTTGTTCCGAAGTTTGCACACGTAGCTAGACCTTTATATCATCTTATCAGTGTTTGTAACAAGGAAAAGACAAAACAGAAGTCAAACAAACAAATGCAACTTTCATGGACAGAGGAATGCTCCGACGCATTTTCACATCTAAAAGAGAAGCTGACAACTTCACCTATATTAGGGTTTGCAGATTATAGATCTGAATTTATTTTAGAAACTGATGCTAGTTTCAGAGGACTTGGAGCAGTCTTAATGCAAAAACAAGGAAAAGATCTTCGTGTTATAGCCTATGCAAGCCGCACACTTAGGCCTAGTGAACGAAATGATGCTAATTATAGTTCTGCTAAACTTGAACTATTAGCTGTCAAATGGGCAGTTACTGAAAAATTGAAAGACTACCTACTTGGTTCAAAGTTTGAAATTATAACAGACAACAATCCTCTATCACATTTACAAACTAGTGGGAAACTAGCAGCAGTGGAACAACGATGGGCAGCTCAGTTAGCTCAGTTCAATTTTACAATTTCATACCGTTCTGGAAAATTAAATGGCGCCGCTGATGCTTTATCACGATTACCGAGTTACACTACAGATATACCGACCGATTTACGTGTAATAGCATACCAGAGAACCGTAGAATCAATCGAATATGAAGTTAAGAAAGAACATGAACAGCCTGACAAGCATGGAATATTACAAGCGTTATGTAATGAAGTTAGTGCATTGCCTAGATATAGTAACAGTGACATGAAACTATTGCAAAATAGTGACAATACGATTAAACAGTTTTTGATATACTTTAATGAACAAAGAAAACCGTCATCAAGTGAGCGTATGAAAGAGTCTCCTAAAGTAATATCTATGTTACGTCAAAAGGACAGAATGTTTCTCAAAACCGGGATTCTATATAGAAAGGTAACTGATCCACAACAAGGTGAAACACATCAATTCGTTGTACCAGAGGCTTTACAAAAGCAAGTGTTAGAAATGTTACATGAACAAGCAGGTCATCAAGGAATAGAAAGGACAACAAACTTGATTCGTTCAAGGTGTTACTGGACAGGAATGTTCAAGGATATCGAAAACTACTGCAAGGCATGCGAACGTTGTAATGTTGCTAAGATGCCATGTCCGCGCATATCAGTTCCAATGAGTCATTTGTTAGCAAGCAAACCAAATGAAATCCTAGCTATAGATTTTACGATTCTAGAACCAGCAAGTGATGGTAGAGAAAATGTTTTAGTTATAACAGATGTATTTTCGAAATTTACAGCAGCGATTCCGACACGAAATCAAACTGCAGCAACTACCGCCAAAGTACTAGTTTCTTCATGGTTCATGCGTTATGGAATACCTGAACGTATCCATTCGGATCAGGGGAGAAATTTCGAATCTGAACTTATTAGTGAGCTTTGCAATATTTACAACATCAAAAAGAGCCGAACTACTCCTTATCACCCACAAGGTAATGGTCAATTTGAAAGGTTTAATCGGACTTTACATGACCTACTTCGAATACTAACACCAAAACAGAAACAACAATGGCCAAACTTTCTTCCAGAATTAATCTTTACATACAACTCAACAGTTCATTCGTCTACAGGGGTTTCTCCGTTTTATCTTATGATAGGTAGACAGGCTAGATTACCTGTTGACTCTCTTCTTGACTTTGAAGAAGATGGAAATATTAGTGACAATAGACATGAGTATATTTCTGAACATCTTAATAGAATGAAGATTGCGTATGAAAAAGCAGGGGAGCACTTTAGGAAAGAAGCTGTTTTACGAGAGAAAGCTCATAACACAAAAGCGTCCGAACATAAACTTGAAGTTGGTACTCGAGTACTTATTCGCAATAGAGTACAAGGCCGAAATAAAATTCAGGACAAGTGGAATTCTTTACAATATCAAGTGATAAAGTGCTTAGACGCTGACCGTCATGTTTATCTCATTGAACCAATTGATAAATCTGGACAAACTCGCGTCGAAAATAGAACAAATTTACAAGTGTGCAAATTCAAACCACAAACTGACAGTGACAGTAGTTCAGACGAAGACCCTATTGCAGTTGGATACAACGGATACCGACAGCTGAGACGATCAAACAGAACTACCTTTGGTGAACACTCAAATGTTTATAATGAACCAAGATCAACTGTTTAAAATTGTATGTTCATGCCTTTGACTATTTTTGACAATCAAATTTTTTTTTGATATTGTACCAATGTGAAATGTTAAATGACTTTTAAAGTGATGTTTGTTACATTTTCTAGTCAAGTTTGCTTGCTAATGATATTTGTTTAATTGTTAAATTCAATTATAAAATGTGCCTGTTTGATTTTTTTTCTTTTCTTGACACTTTAAAATTTGACTTTTTGCTGATTTTTTTCATTTTTGATGTTAAAACTATTATCCCATTGAAAGTTTTGAAGTCAAGTTCTAGTCAAAAATAACTTGGAATTGCATTTCTAGTTGAAGATAATCACACCTTGCAAGTAAGAACATTTTTTTGTGTGTGTCTTATTATATTATGAGATGTATCATATTTTAAAATTCAGTCCTGTACTGTAAATTTGTACTTTTTGTGTTATGATTGCAGTAACGAGGACGTTACTTTTATAAGCAGGGGAGTATGTGAGCAAGTCACTAACGTTTCCGGAATTTATTCATGTGTAACCGGTAATTTTCTATTTTTATTGTAACCGGAACCACCGTTTTGATGACGTATTAATATGCACTTATGATAACGCTGGAATGAATGAAAGAAACATTGTAAAATAAGCCTTTTTATACCATCTGCAGGTAAATTATTATTGTATTAATTATTCACTGGCCTTTATATTATTATAAATTGCTTTTATTGTTTGTGTAAAGTTTTCAACACATATATAAACATAATAAACACATCAAAACAAACAATATTCATACGGCAAACCATTGCCGACGTATTTTCATAGTTTTGTATCATTATCTGTATATACAGCAGCACCATGAATTAACAATACTGACAAACATATCATATAATATCTTCTGTAATTATGTGACACATAATTTATGTCACGTAGAATACTATAATTTAGGTTAGTTGTTTTTGTTGCATAAACATTGAATTTTTTTATATATTAATCACATGCATCTATAATGATGGAATAATAACCATCCGTGTTCACTTCTGCAAAGTTTAATTAACATTTATTTTGTACACAAACGAGAGCTGTTTTGCTATAAAAACTATGGAAAGCCTGTTTAACATTAATGTGTAATGTTATGGAGCGCAGGTTTACAATATTTTGTAATTCTATTTAAATGAGTGTTTTGATTAAGTAAACTTCATTTTGAATATGAAAGAGAGTTAATGAAATGATTTAAGCAATATTTACTGCATAAAAACAACCATACTTTGTCATATTAAATGTATACAAGAGTTATTGGTATTAATACTGAGTAATATTGGCTAAGGCAAGCAAATTATTGTAACTATGTATTTTGCTGATATCATTTACATTATAGTGTACATTATAACTGAAGTTGTGTTCTACATGTAGACAATTGTATTATAAAAACCTTCTTTTTGTGTATTTGCAGGACTACCTGCCACCTTTGTTAATTAGTATGAAATAAAGATCATTCATCAATATGTCACTTTCTATCAGCCTCACTATACACCTGGCTACAAACAGAAAAACAAAGGTTATGGAATATCCATCCAGGACACAAAATTCGTACATGGACAGCAACAAAAAACACACAAAATGCAAAGGAACATCGCTTCTAAATGTTGTTCTTCATCTCAAAGTCACAAGGGATGCCTCTTATCTCACTACAGGATTGTATAAACAAACCAAACTATATGCAACCTCATTTGATCAAGTATTCTAAATCTAAAATATATAATTTATTTATATGTATGTGAGATTTCTCCATCCATAGCAATTCAAAAGTTTTAAGTGTTAAAGTTTGTCGTATTATTACACAGAAATGTGATCACATGTTCATCCTAAACTGCAAAGTATGATACACGGTGTTTGTGAAATATTAATTGTATTTCCGCACCATGCATGCATTACTAGTATATACAATATAGTTAGGTTCACTCTAATTATTATGTTTTTATTGTAGATTTGGATGTGTGGTGGTACTTTAGAAACAACGCCATGTTCTCATGTTGGACATATATTTAGGAAACGTTCCCCTTACAAATGGAGAAAAGATGTTGACGTACTACGGAAGAATAATATCCGTTTATGTGAAGTGTGGCTTGATGAGTATAAACAATACTATTATGACAAGATAGGCATACATTCGGTAAGAAAATGTTTGTTAGACATTGGTTAAGGGGAGGCAAATCTTAAATATACTTCTTTTTGTAACTTCATTGGGGTGAAAAAACGTTGACCGAAGTACATTTTGTATGAAGCGCAGAAGCTTCATACTAAAAATGTGCGCACGGTCAATGCTTTTACAACCGTATGAAGTTACAAAAAGAAGCATTTAATACTTACAATTACAATTTTTAGCTATGATTATACAATCACGAATTTTATAATTGTTTTATTTGATTCACTTGTGCACTTTATTGTGGGACCACGTGTGAAAGCTTTAATGAAACGTTTTATTGAGGGATGCAATTGCTTTATGAATAACACGTGGTGTGCAGTTAGCCAATCACAATAAAGTATTATGATGAAACATACATGTATAATGTAATCATTTGACATTGATTAAGGGGAAGACTATCTTAGCTATAGATATCACTGCTTCATTTATGTCAGTCAGTCATTTTCCAAGATATATTTTAAGCTTCTTAGAAACACATATTATGATAATTCTACATCTAATAAGTGTTATAAAAAAAACATTGATTAAACTGAAACTTTTTCTTGAAATCACATTTGTTTTGATTCTTACCGCTGTCACTCTTGTTTACCTTATTGGTCCCCGAGAATGAAGACCATGTTTGAAAACAAAAATATTTCCAGGTCTTTTTCAATCTTTACTTGTATAACAGGAGCGTTTCCGGATTATTCTACATATAGTTTGATTGCTAGAAAGATATATCACTTTGCTGGCTGTATATTGAAGGTGTGCATGTGGTCAGGGTTTTGATTTTTATTAAAATTAGTTCTTTTGGGGAGATAGTTGAACTACATGTATGTCATTTTTGGGGTATAGGCGGTTAAATGTTTTACTAGTAATCATATTGACATGCACAAAAACATAAGCCTTTACTAACCATTGTAAATTCAACTATGTTCATACAATACCACGCGCTATTAAAATAGCGCACATGTTCAAGTTTAATTATAATGGGATTTTTGTTGGTATTTGTATTGAATTCAAAACGATTACTTAATAGAATAAAGAATCGTGCCGATTTCGCACAATTTACACACGTTGTGTATGATATGTAAAAGGCGGCATCGCTTACCGGCCACACCATGGATGTTTATGGGGGAATATAAATACTTGATGTCAACAAAGATAGCACAGATCGACGTATTCACAGCGTAGTAAAGTTCATCTTAATATGTGCCTTTGTTTATGTTTATCACTTTTCATGCAGTGTATTTTTTTGTTGCCTTGGACTATTTTCATCTCTTTGATAGGTTGTTGTATCTTTGACATATTCCCTGTTGTCCTTCATATCTATTCTATTGAAAACACATGTACATGAGTACCTTTATATACGTTACTTTATTTTCCATGATTTATATTTAGTGTGTTGTGGTTATGTGCGCTTTCATGATATATTGTGGTTATTAGCACTTTCATGATATATTGTGTAGATTGAATTAATTGTGATGCTATTTACAGCCATCAGATTATGGTAACCTTACCTCACGAATTGAACTACGGAAGAAATTAAAATGCAAGAGATTTGAATGGTACCTGAAAAATGTCTATCCTGAAATGTGGGGAACGCCATATGCGGGGTGTCGGCTATGTTTGACACGGGGTGGCAATTTCGAAGCGAAGAAAAACTATCAAAGTAAGTTCAAGTATCAAAATTTCTTTATTTAGAATTCTTAGTAACATATAATGTACTGCACGGAAGGAACTGAAACACAATCTATTTCCTGCGAGCAAAATCAGTCGTTTTCAGTGCTCTGTTTTCTCAAACACCTCTCCCTAGTTTTCCGTGTTGCAGATTTTGAGGCTTCATATGCAAATTTCTGAATAAAAAACTACTTACGACGACTTCCCACTGCATCATTAATATAGAATTGAATTCCTATTATGGAATTTAACCAAATACCAGCTTCATACTTAAAATTGATTGGTTATACAACTAGTTTTTCATTAAAATATAAAGTGTCGCTCGGGGTGTCAGATTTTGCATCTCAAGGGGTAGAGGCTTCCAATAAAAAACGAACAGATTTGAATATGAATCATGTAAATCGGTCTTTATCTGATACTTTTTAATTCAAACACATCTGCTATATAATGATAACAAATAAACAACTGTAAGTACTTCATTTTGCCTGTTTTTTAAAGTCATATAAGTCATGTGCTTTTGATTTCATAAATAATAAAAAATGACTCAAAATATTTTGTGTGAAGCTGGAAAATAATTTCTTTTCCTCTCCAGTCACTATCATGGTCAGATAAAAGTCACTGATGTGACTCAATGCACCGAAACATGGAGAAAAATCATAGAGCAGACCTCAATATAAGATTTTGCCGAAGCCACCAACAGTCAAACTTTATCATTGGCCTCAAAGTTCTATCAGATTCCTCACACAAGCGCTTGTGCATGCTGCAAAAAAACACTCACTCCGAAACGAAATCGATAACTCTTTCAAATGAAACACTCACCGGCATCTTTATCATCAAATGACAATACAGCTTCAAGGAGACCTGAAGACGATGACACTACTATTCTCAACAATTTCAAAAAGAGATTCAAAATCTTAAAAAACTTTCTATGGCTGTTGATTTTCTATCTTTTATCCGAAAAGTAAAAGCAAATAAATATACGTTCGTCAAAATTTCTCTTCGTCTTTTCTTGGGAGGGTCAGATTTATGTCAAAAAGAATAAAATCGGAAATAGGGTATCGGGAAACAACTAAGAGGTTTTGGAAAACTTGTTACAACCTTTTTTACATCCTACTAGAAGACCAAATAAATACAAAGCAAACAATTATTTGGTATAGACAAGTTTTTGAAACTTTTTCTTTGTAAAAGAGCACATGAGGCTCTTAAAGATTAAGGTCTACGAATGAAAGGCCGTGAAGAGCTTGCTATCCGCCAAAATGTTGGTCTTTAAAAGTTTGAAGGAATGTCGGGTGACAATTGGCAGCAATCATTATTTGTGTTTGTAACCAGTGGATTACGGGCGTCATTGTTTCATATAACGGAACTTGGGGGAAATTGCCTTTCTTGTATCAACTTTCTAGTGCCAGTGACATATTTGGAACACAATCACATTATGTTAATGAAAGCACAGTAGACATCTTGTATCAAAGAAACCATGTCAGCCTCATGGAACACGATGAAATGTTTCAATGTTAGAACCAAGATATCTTAAACAGAGGTCAGACTTTGGGATACTAAGTATCAAGGTCCATGGCGATGAAGTATAATAGTATATTTTGACTTGTGACTGCAAAACTTGTTTCTGCGTCTTGGGGGTCGGCCATTCTGTGCTCACATAAGCTTTCTAAAATATGTTTTGGTCCACCTATTAAATTTACCATTTGGATAAAAGTACATTGTACATGTATATGTGCACTAATTACATGTATGTAGATGAAAATATTAACTCCGGTGAAGACCGGAAACACGACATGTTATTTATGTATTTATGTTATTTAACTCGGCAGTGTTTTTGATAGAGTTTAATAGTAAATGGTATTTTAATATAAAATAGTCATTGTAAAAAACTATATTGATTTTAGTCGATGTTTTTACAACATTTAGATATCTGATTTTAATAAAGATGCACAAGTAAATACAATACCGCCGCCCTCTTTCATAAATTATTTCCTTTTATTTGTTGGTCTGTCTTCGACACACTGGTTTCAAATTCTAATATTGAAGGCAAACTTGATTTCTCATGTTCAATGATAAATAACAAGATAGACGTCTTCATACATGTGTCATTTTAGGGATTAAAGGTAAAAAGAGAAAAAAACAAATATGGTCAATTAAAATCGACTAATTTACGAATTGACCGAAAGTAGTTGGACTGACAGAGCTTAAGAACATATCCCTATCTCGGAAACACATATATTATAGATTTTAATTTGGTACTTTAATATATCGTGTATATCATTTATAGATATTGTTTCCTTGTACATAGATAGCAGCAAAAACCCAACCATACTGCCTTAAGGGTGATTGTGAGTACGGACAACAAGGGAAGCCCATCTCACTGGTCAATTGTTCATCGGGACATAATGTAAGATATAAAGCCACATTTCTTTTTATCATAAAATATTTATTAAAAAAGTGTATATTTCGTTTTTTTGTTTTATTTGTTTGTTAGTTGTTTGATTTTTTATTTGTGGTGTGTAGTATTTTAATGATATTTCTCAACTGTTTTAATTGAAGTGCAACTAATTAGTCGTACATATAAAAAAGAAGATGTGGTATGATTGCCAATGAGACAACTGTTCACAAGAGACCAAAATAGTAACACATACGTTAACAACTATAGGTCACCGTATGGCCTTCAACAATGCGCAAAGCCCATACCGCATAGTCAGCTATAAAATGTACGTATCCGAAATGCGCGTCTCGCACACCAAACTAAAAACCTGGTTTATTTGATTTGTATTGACATAAAATTGAGAATGGAAATGGGGAATGTGTCATAGAGACAACAACCCGACCAAATAAAAAAAAACAACAGCAGAAGGTCACCAACTTACAGGTCTTCAATGTAGCGAACAATTCCCGCACCCGGAGGCGTCCTTCAGCTGGCCCGCTGGCCCATAAACAAATATATACTAGTTCAGTGATAATGAACGCCATACTAATTTCCAAATTGTACACAAGAAACTAAAATTAAAATAATACACGACTAACAAAGGCCAGAGGCTCCTGACTTACAGTATTTCGAAATTCACAAAATTTTGTATTTCCGTGCTTGTTTAGCGTTCCATATTTTTTCTTGACATCATTCTTTCTGTTTGTCGGTCAGTCACCGACGCAAGTCGTTAAATTTACATATTGAAATTTGCCTATTATTTTCCATTCATATTTGTGAAACTAATAAGCATTGAGAAAATTCTCCATCAGAAACCAAATGTAAAACTTCTGAAATTATTATAGATTGAAACTTTCGATGAATTGTAACACGGATTTTAGAATAAATCAAATAAACACATTCAACATTTTAAATATTTTTTCTAATAGTGAAGGTAATGTATTTGACTACGACAAAAGAAATAAGACGAGACAATGGATGCGTTGATTATAGCGGGAAACCTGGTATACAGATGGAATCATGTCACCAAGTGAGAGGAAACCAGGAATTGGAATATCGAGAGGTATTAGTCTACTATACAAATACGAAACTATGGTATCATCATCTTTGAGAGAACAAAATGACGTACAACTATATGCTCCCGTGCGACCTTCATCATTGAGCATAACCCATAGCCCAGAGTTAGATATTAAAGGTTCCGAAATGAAAAAGGAGACATATTTTATACCTTAAAATAACGGGCTGATTTGTGTACATAAACATAACCAAAAACAAACGTCATTTACAGCAAGAAATGCGGTCGCGCTAACGCACCATTCTCAAACAAGGGACATACATGTAAGAACAAACTATATAAGTCAGTTGAAAAGAGATTAGCTCATCAGATTGATAAAAACACACAGAAACAACTGATCAAAACACAAAGGTACAAATATGAAACTACACGTAGTTACTGGACACTACTTCAAATCGATAACAACGAATAAAATACCTAGCGTAACGTATGAATATTCTGACAACATGTACAGCCCTAATGACTTACTTTTAGTAGTAGCTTTGACCAAAATTAAACAATGCACATCTTTAAAAGTAAAGCACAGTTTTGTAGTAATACTCTCATTTTGAAATTTAGACCTTTAGCATGTACGTACAAATGTACATGTATGAATCAAATCAAATTTTATTTGTAATTTTAGGATAATACGCTGCATCATGTGTTTTCACAGAAGTGTCTTGAAATATCACAAGATGGACAAACATTATTTATGAACACTTGTTTAGGCACTGACCATCAAATCTGGCTTTGGAACAGAGGTGGACCACCAGGGCCAACCAGAAATTGGAATTCATTAGATTAAAAGTATTTTATAACATCTTCAGTATTTAATTAACTTTTTCTCAATACTTAAAAAATAATTCTATATTTTAAAATCAAGTTGATCCAACATTTCTTCTATTTCGATATCAGTATGCGAAAGTGCCTGTCAACATATTTTTTAAATAATCCAGTCTTGCATGTACGTGTCATTTAAGACGATTGTTCCTTAAGACGTTTGTGCTTCAGAAAAAGAGGCGACAGATACAATTGAGACATTCAAAACATATAAGTTTGAATAACCGACAACGCCAAGGCAAACAAAAAGATAACAACCAAACGACGAACACTATATACATTGAACAACCGGATCACTTCCGCGCTTCATACAAAATGTACTTCGGTCAACGCTTTTACAACCCTATAAATTTACAAAAAGAAGCATTCAATTCTTAATTATTAAATGTTACTTTTATTTTTAGTTAAGTACTGTTAAGCGATTGTGTTACATTTAGAGCTTGCTACAAGTACACGAACAAAACAATTATACTGTTCGTTGGTTGGGTGGGCAGAGCTATATTATATGCTATTCGTATGTTCCTTTTAATATAATTCAATTGATAACACATAACGGAGCCGGATGACTCGACCACAACAAAATATCGACACCATTCTGATTGATTAATATTTGATTGATGTCCAGTGGAAAATATTATAAATCAAGTCGAAGACAATAATCAGTATCTGACTACACGTATCTGTTTTTAATATGTTCATGATATTCTACACCTGATATCAATATAAAATGGTGCATAACACTACAGCGAGATAACTCTGTATAAATATGCTGAACGTTTAAATCACGTTCTATTGCTTTCTATGATCAAAAGTGTGACAAACTGCTATTCGCCCAATGATTTTTTCCGAAAATTGAACGAGCAAATTCAACTTCAGCCAAGGTCTATCCAGTAAAGTTACTGTTATAAACCAATACGTGACGACATTCAACTACAAATAAATCAATAAGTCAATAACAGAAAGAAAATAAAATCCGTTGGCAAAGATATTGCGCACTATGTTGGCACTACTTAAAACAACCTTTGAAAAAACATTTGAACGAAGTTGTAATTAAAAATGTGACATAAGTTCAATCCAACTAAAAGCAAATATATAGACAGACCACATGAAACTGACAGATTTTTGGTAATATTATATAACAGAAGAAATAATATCCTTTCATTAGTCCCTATCGACATGATATACATGTACTTATCAGATATTAAAAATGGAAAGAATTATACTGCAAAAGTTAACATACCTATACAGAAAAAAAGGACAGTCACTTTTAAACGAATATACGCATTGATGTGTGATAATACATAATTAGCCACAAATATACCAGTACACAATAACAGGGACTTTTTAAAATGCAATTTTATCAAAATATATAACATATATTATATCCTTTCTAAATAAACACAAAACGTCTACAAAGTAGCCACAGCTGTACACCACTATTAATTTTCCTAGCATACCCTTATAACGTTTGTTCATATTAAAAAATATTACACTGCGAATTTGCAAAATTGATGGTATGTGTTGATATGCACAGTATAAGTCATACATTATATCCAATTTTCAGGGGAATCCCCTCTGTACAGGTCATAAAATTAGCCAAAACGCAGCTATACTGGTATGGACAAATCAAGAGACAATTGTTGACGTCTTATGCATTGTGACTTAGATAGGGAGTTGGCTCAATGACAATCATACCCGGTCTTTCTATTTAGATAATGAGAAAAAAATTATTTGACATACTAAAGAATCTTACCAACGCTCGCTTGAATATAATATCCATCGATAAAAAAAATCAACTAGCCATTTCACATGGATTTCTGAGTCAATGCATATAGTTATTAAAATACTTCTTGGGTTTAAAATGCTGAAAACTGCCTATGTAATACAAATTGCAACTCGGCCAATACAGAATTACTTGGCCAATTTGTTTCTGTATTGGCCGAGTTATGATCACGTCAATACAAAATCTCGGAACGTCTCTTACTTTAAGATCGAAAGTCATGATAAACACGTCAAACTTGAAGTAAATAGTCTTTTGGAAAATATACACAGCTTCATTTGCTCGCCATAAACATGCCGAAACGTTCATTGTGGCATATATTTCCGTTTGAAAACTGTCACATTCTTTTGAAAAAGCATTGTGTGAGCAGATAACTAAATATAATTTTTTTGAGACCTCCAGTACAAATCGATTTACTGTTTACCTTCGCTTGTCGTGTTTTGTAAGTGTCATTTATTTTTCAACAAGGATCAGACATATTAATTGAAAAAGGATGTTATGTGATTGTTCAAATCTTCGTTCTTCAATCAATTGGTTCATGGATATTTTTTAATCATATTTAACACTCATTTTTGTTTTAAACAATCATTTTTGTTTTACATTAGTCATGCAATTGCAGTGCACTTCTATGGCATATTTATGTGTCGCATCTAAATACGAACTTTAAAATTTGTTAGTGAGTAGAAAGGGGTAACAAAAACATCAGAGAAAATAAAGACTGTCAATATTGCGCTTTGTATCCAAGCAAACTACCATCATGTAATTAAAAACATCCTGAAGTCTACTTGGATTTAGAATGAATGTACGGTTGTTGATATTATGAATGCCAATGTCCATCGGTAAATAGACCAAAAGGTGTAGGTTCAGTTAGACCCCTTTTTGGCTCCAAAATATAGCAGTTTTAAAAAACTGTGAAATTATCTTGTTATCTTTGAGCTATTTATTGGTAAGAAGAATGCTTATGCTACATAAGTATGGACTGTTTGTTACAATACAATGCACAATTATCGGGTACTAGCATCATTAAGTGATGCTAAATTACAGAAATCTTCATAATTTTAGCAATTTAGTTAAATTTTAGACGGCTTTCGTCTTAAATGAAAGTTGCCGCATTCATGTTCATTCATAATACTGAAATGTAATTTGTAATTTATGATGATGCATAACATATGTAAAGGTTGGGGATGAACACGGATGCAGCCACTTTCATGTTTGACAAAAAAACATCTGAAAAGTGTCGTTTTTTGGCATATTTGATAGATTAATCATATTTCAGCTTGAATCGGAGTGTTTTAATGACTTAATCAGTGTAAATCCTTCACATATAAATTAATGGAATCAATTGTAATAGACAGTTAAGTGATTAAAAAGTGTCCTAAATCTTTCGTTGGATGAACCTGAAATTTGAGGCCAAAGTCGGCCCTTACCGGACCTACTCCTTTATTTCGTGTATTTTAAACAAATTATGTTGAACTGTTTGTTAACAATATAATATCAATCTAATATTAATTTACTTTATAGAACGTTAATTCTGGTACATTGAGTAATATTAAAAGCTATATCATGGTGCATATTATATATTTGCTTAGGATGACTTAGTGTATGCAATGGCATTGTAAAGTCTAAGGTACTTTCACCTAATTAATATTCTTCAGTATCGTGACTGGTTTCTGTGTTCATTAATTGCGAGTTCCTTGAAATGGTACTCTAGATTATAAGTATAAAAAGAGCACCAGCTGTGTTCACCAAAATTACTGGGAAAGAAGTTCAACTCTTTATTAACCCTGGCTGTATATATATTGGGTTGTTTGTGTTGGAAGTGGTGGTTGGTTTTGGTACTGTGTCTCTCTTTTTTTTTTTTTTCGTAAATTAAGTTGACAGCTGTAGTATAGGTACTGAAATTGCGATTAATATCATTTGATTAAACATAATTCCTATGAGCTTCAACCACTTTTAAATTTGTTTTACTACTTTCACGAAGTCTGAAAAGAACAAACAAACATACTTAGATCATTATATAATTGTTTTAAATATAAAAACATATATAATTATCTTGATAATCACAAATTACAAGAACTGGTTACAGGTCCAAATAAAAATAACAACTTTTCCATATATGTATTGTTCGAAAAAGGTATTATTATAGATTATCGTTGATCATCTCAACGAGATTGATTTTCTCGCTTGAGCTGGTACAGCGAAAGTGAGAAAAGCAATCGAGTTGAGATGACCAATGATAATCTATTTATCGCTATTTTACCTATGACGACGTTGTCAATTTCATCATGTTCATGTCAATTTCGTTAGCAACGCCACGTGGCCTCCTTAGTTTCTAGTGATAATTATTCCATCTCAAGCGAGTAGCATGATATGAAAATTATCACAAAAAAAGATCAAACGAAAAATGCACAAAATAGCGATAATTACCATTATTAAGTGATGATGAATTGAGAAGCATCATATCAACAACGAAACCCTCCCCTAATCACCATAAAAGGTATCTTTATGGACACTTTATTAATATAAGACATCATCTGCTAATGTGACCCCTACTTCTAGTGGCACTATAAAAGATGTCTCTATCAAACCTTTCTTTACTTATAGTTTGATAGTTTGAATTATTTTACTTAGTCATTTTGGTGCCTTGTATAGCTGACTTTGCGGTATGAGCTTTGTTCATTGTTGAAGACCGTACGGTGATCTATATATTTTGTTTTCTGTGTCATTTTGGTCTCTTGTTGAAAGTTGTCTCATTGGCAATCACGCGACATCTTCTTTTTTATATTATAACACAAACTGCTGGTATGAGCCTCCATAAGCTATTAAGAAAGTTTCTCTTTTGAACCATTTTGTACTGTTATATAACCTGCATGTATGATAATTCAACGTAAAATGCCTCTAATGTGCTGTAAATGATACAACAAGCGACACAAAATTAAAAAAAAACATTCTAGTCTAAAGCATCAATTTTAATGTTTCAAATAGATTTTTAATTAGGACTTCAAATTTGGTTGACAGATATGGCTTTTCAATAATATGCAAACTTTTGAAACAAACATTTATTCGATTATCTTTTTTACTGAATAAAAGCAGAGATTTAGAGAATGCTTTAAAGTGTTATTAGGTAGATTCACATGAATATGTTGTCATAATCTAATATAGATATGAAAATGACTTATTCTGTACTTGATTATGTACCAGGAAGAACTAGGTAAAGCTATTGATCATTCAGGTTAAGAATACGTTTATGATATATGTATGACTTGGAATGTCCTTCTTGATCAAATCAATGAAGTTGGCTTATATCGGTACATTAATAAAAAAATACATCAGACAAACTATCACTAAGATATCACTCGTCTTTTCGGTCGGTAGAGTTAAAAATGATAAGTTAAATAAAACAAAGTCGAAACGAATTTACAACCAATAAAAGAACTTGTATTGCAGCTGTTTATTAAACAAATGGTATGGGATTTCTTTTTAAAGTCTGATGATAGTAATCTTTTTATTGAGTATACGACATGTCTTAAACTTTTCATTTTTTGTACTCAATAACCTTTATATTCGAAATTGGAAGTATGATAAATTTGCAATGTACGCTTGATGATATTTCATTTGATTTGTAACAACTTTTCCTTCTACAATTCTTAAAAATTGGCTATCAACGATTTTCTCAACTCATGTTTGGGATTCATCACTATATGTGCAATGTACACTTTAATGAGTTTCATTTGATATGCAACAACCTTACCATCTTAGAAGTTTTAATTTGTGCACTTAATGCCATTGATCTTCTTTTTGAATGAGCAAGGAGAGTTGCATTTTCAGTTTTGGAGTACAGCTCATTTGAAGATAAAAGTGATATGTCACATTACATCATTTTACAAAGCAAAAGCAAAAGAAGCAATATTAATTTGATATGTAGAATTTAAAAACACATACAAAATCTGTATTAAATAAAAAAATCTTCTGAATATTCAAGCTTGAAATTTAATCGTTAAAATTGTTGGCACACTATTACCAAAGCAATCTTTATGTTAATTAAGTGCCAGTCTGCCTAAGAATCAGGCAGTGGTGAAAACATGACCAATAAAAACCCACCCAATTTGACATTGATTTCAGTTCATAAGATGTAGTTATGCACAAAAATAACATTCATTTCCGTTTTTTTTCCTGGTAATAGAAGATACAATTTGGTTGAAATGTACTACAAATTAACGAATAAGGGGAGATAACTCTGTAATTTGCTATCATTCTAACCAATTGTCTAACCAAGTTATTTGATATTACCAGACACATACAAACGAAAGACCAATTATTTTTAACTCGGGATGATGGTTAGTATTAAATAGCATGATTAGCTCGGTGGGTTTTTTCTGACCATGTTTTAATTTTTACATAAATTGCCTGATTCTTACAAAGACTGGCTCTTAACACTGCGATCTGTTCATGTACATGTTTCTCATATTGATTTTATCTGTACCTTTATTTAAGATACATGCAAAAAGAAATCAATTGTTAAATGGAAATAACTCTAAAAGGGAATGATGAAATCTTTCGCAGCCTCATCTAGTAAAACTTCATAAGGATATGTCCAAATAAAGTAATTTCTTCAAAATTAACTTTGATGGTCATTTCGAAAAGACAACAACAAAGGGGTAATAGCTTTAAAGCGGATGATGAATTCCTTCACAGACCTATGGTCATTTGGTTATAATTCACGAGGCGGTCTATCGATGATCCAAATTTCGTCTTCACTTTTGATCTTAACAACAATGGAGTTGAATTAATTTTGTCCAAATTACAAATTCCTGCTTACGTTTATTACGTCTACACATATGTACTACCATCATGGGGTAAAGTGTAATTGTCATACTTATAAAAAGATGTGGTATGAGTGTCAATGAGATAAATCTCCATCTAAGTCACAATTTGTAAAAGTAAACCACTGTAGGCTAATGTAGCACCATTCAAACGGAAAAAAGCAACAGTCTAACCAATGAAAAAAAGAGAAACACTCATGAAACACTTAGGACGGTTGCACAGAGATGCAATATACATATACCTGAAACAATAGTGTAACATCCAAACATATAGAAAGACATACTATAAAATATCATTTGGAATGGCTTAACTTAATCAATAGAAATATTAACAAAAACAACTGAATATACACTGAACGAATACATTTGATGTTTGACAAAATCTAAAGAAAAAACAATAAAGACGGGGTAATATGTTAAACAATTTAAGAAATACCACCATGACAACAACAAATAATAAACTATATTCATATTGCTGGTGTTATTTATTTTTCTTAGCCTTGATTAACCAATAGCAGATACTCCTCAAATCTCTTTAATACAAGAATAAGGAGATGTAGAATAATTGACAATGAGACGACAACAATCCACAGATTGAGTGGATGTTAGCGATTATTGCCAACTGATTGCTCTCCAATAATGACATAAACATACCGATTTGTGACAGTTAAAACAATTTATGACTATTATGTTGTGATATACTACAACTGCCTATTATTATACCGTATTGTAAGCATTATTCAATACTTAATTGTTTAAGGTGTCGATGTGTTTCTGCTATTTCATTCTTTTTATATAAATAAGATCTTAAAAGTGTATACCGTTTCATATATTGTGTTAGTAAAATTGGTACTTTAACCAATATTGTTTTGGTTTCGTGGTGTGTAATTTACAAGTGGAATACAAAAGTGTCAAAAGAAGGAAAATTGTATAATAAATACGCAACCAGAAACACAAACTTTGAAGAAAAACGACAGACGACGAAGTGTTTGGGAACTTTTTGGCATTATCATGTATTTCTAATCCAATGTAATAGTTTCCCTGACCTATTCTCATATTTACAAGCTTGAAAGGCGAACTATTCCAGCGGGAGCTGCCTTGTTATCTTGTTAATAGGACGTGGTCCCTCCCAGTATAGATTTTAAAGCAATACAATTATAAAAGATAAGAATAATACATTGTAAAAGAGAACCAATTTCAATTGTAAGACAGAACAATTACAATGTATTCGTTTAGATGAGTGGCTAAATTTACCTTTGTTTAATAGCATGAAACGAGAAATGATCTTGATATATGAAAAACAAACAGACGATACAGTACGTCGGACAACAATACTTCAAAATTAACTTGATTTACGTAATAAATCAATAACTCGATCCTTTAGATAGTTATGATAGTCTGCACGTAACATAATTACTTTCTCACATATTTTTCCAACTGTTGGTCCTTTCTCGAGAAGAAATATGTTTTTTTATCATATTTTTATTCAAAAGAAACAAGTAGATGGATACATATCATCCTTGTGTATGTTCCGTCGTGATCAAGACTGGGGCATTCTTGTTTTAGTCAACCTATTAAACTTTCTGTCGTTACCTCTGTTAGTCCCTCATAGTTCAGAGAAAACGTGTGGATTAGGTTAGGTCAGTAGGAGGTTACAGTGAAATCAACTTATATCTTACATGTAGGACGTATTTCATTTGTCAATTAAACCCTTCAGAAATTATTCCACCTGGTGATATAGTGTCCTATATCTAACAGTATAGTGAACGTAGTCATGTAGTAGAGAGGTGAAATACACCAACAGGGAAATTTAAACTCAAAAGTCGCAAAAAAAATCATAACGCTGAAAAATCAAATAGACAAACAATAGTATACATACACACCACAAACCTCAAAACAAAAACTGGGGTAATATCAAGAGCTTTGGAAGGGCTACAAGACACAGCAACACATATTGAATCTGTCACGTTGCTCGTGTACGTAATATTCCTATGATAAGTCTGCTTCAATAGGTACATTCAGGGAAAATATTATGTAGATATATAAAAATTTGAAAATGATTTTTAACTCAAGGGGCGCATTTTTTGTTGTTTTTTATTGTTATTTAATAATACGTAAGTATCAGGTAGCTCTCAATGGTATCTGTCGACATTTATGTATATCTCTATCTTGTTCAAAATTATTATGTAATTGTGGGATTTCAACATGTTTAATACGTTTTCAATTTAAAATAAGTATTTGGTTGGTGTTTTGTTCTTTCTATTTTAACCCGAATACCAAGTTAATATAAACTAGCTCATAATTGAATGACGCACAAAACTTCCGTCAAACTTTACAACGCCTTGTCAGAAATAAAACTAACCTAATATCGATTTTTTGTCCTTAATTATCTTCAACTTCGTATTTTATTTGGCATTTTCAACATTTGTTGATAGTGAGTCTTTTTTTAGACAAAACGTGCGTCTGGCGTAAAAAAAATCAATCCATGTATCTATGATGAGTTTATTCATAAACAAATGAGTTAACGTTATAAGGATATGACATTTCAATACATGATACAATATCACAATATCCTTTTATTGCAGTCTTTCATCTCAAAAGCAAACGGACTACTTCAACATGGAGAAAACCTCTTCGAGTTTAGACGACCTCTAGCATTGGTCCGAGGGATATTCCATAATGTCATTAACAAATCCTATGTACGTATCGCTTTTTGTAGGTATATTTATGTAGCATGGTTAGATTGATTGAAATATGAATTCCTTACATGTACTTCTGTTTGACTATATAAATGAATCTACACTCCTAAGCCGCATTTACAACAGCACTTATGATCTTGGAACGGCCAGATACACCTTATCACCTCCTAGAAACAAAGTAAAAGCTAAATAGTCAACTAACTGAATCAGAACTAGACAATACGTAGAAAGTCCGCAATATCCAGACTGGATAGTCGGACGGAAAAACCCACATTTCATCATAAGCCGCATTCTCAATACCACGATGCGCGCTAACAAACGTATACGAGGAGAGCTTTATATCAAACCACGCTTTGTTATCATTTATAGATACATGGGAGAATTTTCAATTCCAATAGAGCAGGTGTTCTCTATCTTTACTGATCGTTTGCTCGAAATTTTAAATTTAAAAAATATGGCGAAATTAAAGTTTCACAACATTTTGATTCAACTGTAAATGTATGTGTAACAGACGTTGATATTCTTCATGTGTATAATACTTTACAGCTTACATGCTCTAAAACAGATCCCATCCACAAATGTGTCTGTATACAGATTTACAAATCTTATCGTACAATTTGTTCCTATTCTGCTATCAAAAAGTGAACCGCAAACAGGAAGAGTATAGATACATATTTTTTTTTGCAGATCCATTTCTTGTCAAAGAGAATGGTAGCACTTTAGACCGAATAGTTATCAAAAGTACCAGGATTATAATTTTATACGCCAGACGCGCGTTTCGTCTACATAAGACTCATCAGTGACGCTCAGATCAAAATAGTTAAAAAGCAAAACAAATACAAAGTTGAAGAGCATTGAGGACCCAAAATTCCAAAAAGTTGTGCCAAATACGGCTAAGGTAATCTACTCCTGGGGTAAGAAAATCCTTAGTTTTTCGAATAATTCAAAGTTTTAAACAGAAAATTTATAAAAATGACCATATAATTGATATTCATGTCAACACCGAAGTGCTGACTACTGGGCTGGTGATACCCTCGGGGACGAAACGCCCGCCAGCAGTGGCATCGACCCAGTGGTGTAAATAGTAAAAAGTACCGAAACGTTTTCATCAGAAGTTCAAAACATGAACTTGATAAACTGCGAAAAACTCTTGTTTGTACAATGGTCATTCTTTTGAAATGTTTGCTTGGACTTCGTCGGGATTTCTTTTTTATATTCAGGACCATCTTATCAAACACTTCGACGGTTGACATCGGACAGTTAGCACCATCCTATTCATATTTTCAATAACACAATTTAAAGCACAAATTGCTTGGACAATATCTGAGTCATTATCGATATTTGGATATACTTGTAAACAAAGTTAAATGTATGTTGTTTTTGTCAAACAACAAATCTACTTGACCTGTAAACGTGTGACTATAATATCAAGTCTCAAAGCCTGAGAGCAAATAAGATAAATAACTGATTTGAAGGCAACAGTAGTTTACCGCTTTTCGAAACTCGTCAAATGGTTGAGAAAAAAAAACCAAATCCGGGTTATAAACTAAAACTAAGGGAAACGCATCAAATATTAGAAGAGAACAACGCAACAACAGAAACACAACATTAAAATGTTACACACACAGAAACGAACTATAATATAACAATGATCATTTTCCTGACTTGGTACAGGACATTTTAAGAAAAAAAAGATGCTGGGTTGAACCTGGTTTTGTGGCATGCAAAACCTTCCGCTTTTATGGTAATGTTAAATATAACATTGAAATTCAATACACCAGACGTGCGTTTCGTCCACACAAGACTAACCAGTGACGCTCAGATGAAAAACGTTTGAAAGCCAAAACAAGTACAAAGTTGAAGAGCACAGAATACCAAAAGTTTCAAAATGTTGTGCCTAATACGGCTAGGGTTTTTTGAACGATTACAGTGTACTAGTTCTGTCTTACAATTGAAGTTGGTGCTCTTTTACAGTGTATTATTCTTATCTCTTTTTAATATTGTATTGCTTTAAAATCTATACTGGGAGGGACAACTTCGTATTAACAAGATGATAGGGCGTGCCGCCAGAATAGCTCGCCTTTCAAGCTTGTAAATATGTGAATAGGTCGAGGAAACTATAACATTGGATTAGAAATACATGATAATGCCAAAAAGTTCCCAAAACACTTCGTCGTCTGTCGTCTGTCGTCTGTCTTCAAAGTTTGTTTTTCTGGTTGCATTTTTATCATACAATTTTCTCTCTTTTGACACTTTTGTATTCCATTTGTAAATTACACACCACAAAACCAAAACAATATTTAAATTTAGTAAAGTGAACAATTTTACCAACACAATATTTGATAAGGTATACATTTTTAAAATCTAAATTATATAAAAAGGATGGGATAGCAGAAACACATCGAAACCTTTAACAATTTAAAAGTATTGAATAGTGCTTACAATGTTTTAAACTATTCTGTTTTCTCAAATGAATAGTTTCAGTTTTTGTTATGCCGGTATCTTTAATACCCGACAATACGATATAAGAATAGGCAGTTGCAGTATACCACAGCATAATAGTCATAAATCATTTTAACTGTCACAAATCGGTATGTTTTTGTCATTATCGGAGAGCAATCAGTTGGCAATAATCGTTTACATCCACTCCATTTGTTGATTGTTGTTGTCTCATTGTCAATTATTATACATCTCCTTTTTCTTGTACTAAAGAGATTAGAGGAATAACTGCTATTGGTTGATAAAGGCGAAAAAAAATATAACACTAGCAATATGAATATAGTTTATTATATTTTTGTCCCAAGGATAAGAAAGATCGATTCGTCCGTTGGAATATGACATCGGCTACGTCCACTTCTACGGACAGGTTTTCTGAGAACAAAATGATATAGTTTAATATAAATATGATAATATATGTAACATTACTGTAGTTCATATACATACATTGAAATAAAATATTTAGAAATGACTTGATCAATAAAATCCAACTTAAATTCAGTGGTTCACAATACTTTTTTTTGTCAAAAGAATATACAATGTTTTGTGAATCATTCAGACCAATAAACAACATTCCTAACCATAATCAATATGATGAGTGTCATATGTTTAGCAGGAATTGTTTACTCTTAACATGGTTAAGTTGCAATTTCTATCACTCCTTTTGTTTTGTTTTTGTTTTGTTAATTTCTTTGATTTCAACTGTTGAATACATGTTATATTCATGTATAGCGTTCTTCAATAAACGTTAGGTACTCTCGTAATTATTTGTTTCTTCTTTGTTAAAAATCATTCTTTTTTGTAAAAAGACAAAACATTGAATATCGGTCTTGCACGTACATGAGTCTGAATGCTTCAGCATGTCAAATATGATACAAAACATATATTCAATATTTTCAGAAATTCATAAAAGATTCTAATGCAACAACGTTTGTAACGTTCATTTTGATTGGATAACGTCACTTTCTTACATGGCATCAATTGACAATTGATGATATGGGACGTACGCGCAAGCGCAGACAGCATATGACAGATTTTAAAGACATGTTTTAAAGTTGTTTTCTGTCAGTTTCATTAGAAAGGAGATAACAATATTGTATTTTAAGCTCCGACGGCAGTAAACTTAATTTGCGACCATCAAATCCCCAATTGATGCCGTCGGAGCTTAAAATACAATACAATTACATCCTAAATGTTCATACTAACCCTTGGAAATTCGCAAACAAATCTTTCCGTGTCATCACATTCTTCATTTTCCCATTCCCAGACATTACGAGCGCTATCAAATTGTATTTCCATACAGCTCTGCCCAATACTCTGTTCGTTTACTGTGAAAATAAAAATAAGGTATTTATCTTTAAGAAGTACACCTCTGTCTAGAATTAAACTTTGTTCTTAACCTGAGTTTGGGGTTTATAAGACTGTAAAGAAATAATAAGTAAAGAAAAAATCACATGGTGTTTCACTTCTTTTTTTGCTACGGTCTTTCGAAAATACCCAATTTTATGATTTTCTCATTTTTTATCACTTTATACCTATTTATGAGCTATTATTGTGGGAAAAAAACACAGTTCCACAAATAAACTTTTTGTCGTACTTTCACTAAAGATGAAGTAGACCAATCTGAATAAAGGTTACTTAAAAAAACTCTAGGTAGGTGTGTGTTAATATAAGAAAGTTTTATCATATTTTGATGCTTTTTTGTGTCAACTTTATGATGCTCTCAATTTTCAAAAAATTCTGGCTAAAAAGACTGACTTGATTGGTTTTTAATTTGAAAACTGGATTACTCAAAATCTATTCATTGTTAATACACAGTTTTTCGCAGAGTTATGTTTGATTATAATATTTTTGAAATCATTGATATTTTTTACTTGTATCACATGTTTTGGAAATAATTCCAGAACGAGATTTCAACGAAATTAAAACGTCAGAAGAATACATCCTTAACATTAGTGTTTAGGTAGTATGAGTGTGTTTCGCCATCTTTGATTGTAAGTAATAGAGAATCTAGCAAAATTTGATGAGGAATGGAGAAAACTAAAAAAATAAATGTGAATTGTCATTCAAAAGATATTTATAAGATTTTGATTTATAAATATATATATTTTTACTAGCGTACAATGTAGATTCTTTTTGCTTGATTTGATTCTAAATGATTTTAAATTGGCATTTTACCAAAACACAACAACAATCGACAACGATTTGCTTAATAGTAATCAGTGTGCTCATTTTCATTTCGTCGAAAGTCTAGGAGCCTTTTTTTCTCACCTGAAATTTATGCATGCAATTTATTCAATGTCGAACGAATATATCAAACAGGCTCTGTATAATTGCAAGGAACGATTAAAAACGTGATGATTCCAGATTTCTAAATGTCAGTTTCTCATTTTCAACAGTAACATACCCTGTGCTGTATCTTATCGGTTTTACATTCATATTTCAAAGGATTAATGTGTTATGCTCGAGCTTGTTCGCGTTATACGGACTACGTTTGCAGTGTTGTGCTTCTTTTCTAAAATTGCTCGAACAGAGGTATGAGGAAGAACGACAAAAATCGGCACTTCATACGTTTTCTAGTCATCCTCACAAATTGTTTGACCAAAACGACATCTCTGTAAATCAACTCACTATCAGCAAAATTTTGCAGACTTAGCTCTCAGTTTCACAGAATTGTCTTCTAAAAATTGAAACTTTTTCTGGTTGTGACATTTGATTAATCTTACTTCTTTTGTTGTTCATTTGGTCGCGATTATTGTTTCCTTGGTTTATCTTCTGAATAATGTAACAATACTGATGACCCGTGAGAGCCTACAAACTGATTTTTCCTCGCAAAAAGGTTAATGCGTAAGTCCTCAGTCAGTGAACTTGCTAATGTTTTTTTTTGTAATCCATTGCATCCGTTTGCTGTCTAAGGGAATCTGATTTTCTCAGGTAAAACTATTGATCTGCCTATTTAGGTTCAGGACGATTCAATAAAATTTAGAATGAAAATGGAGAAAAAGTCAAAGAGACAACAACTCGACCAAAGAGCAGACAACAGCAGATCTAGAAAAACTGTAAATTGGTCATTGTTTCTTAGACAAATATATTTCGTTTTTCTTCATACATATTAAAGTATTTCTTGAAAACACATCCAATAACAACAGATTATTAGTTGTATAAGCAGAACATTTTAACTACACGTGTATGTCTTACTAAACATCTTAGATAATAAAACTTACAATCTCCAAATGGAACATTATACAATGTAAAAGTAGCATCGCTATCCGGGCTATCGGCATAAACAAACTTATTGTCTTGGCTAGGACTATATGCGCCAGTCCATATTTCATCATTATCAGCTTAAAAAGAATTGAATTGTAATAAGTATCATAGGAAGATTTATTATTCAAATATTTACATAATACAGAGTTATATGGAAGACCACTTCACTTGAAACTACATAAGTGTTCACCACTACAAATATTTCCATCGGTACGATCGGTAATTCGTGTTTGTACCCACTAGCGACATGATTTGGCAGTCTTCGATATTTTGATGAAAGAAAAGTCATCGTGACTGATTTTTTTTCCCGATTATAAAATTCCTATTAGATGTTGCTTGTGATGGCGGATGCAGTATACAAAGCAGTAAACGCTTATCCTGTCGACGCAATCAAATCAGTCTCGCTCCGTTAGGAGTTTATGTGATTGTCTAGCTTTGTTTTTGATGCCCTGATTAGTATTCTTAATCGATTTATTTTGTATTAAATCGGTAAACCACTCCTGCTTTTCTTTAATGAAAAGCAACAAGAGTTAGTTATATGAGTTATTTCGAATCACAATTATTGTATAATGATTTGACTTATGCTTTTAAACAGAGTAAAACTACTCGATTAACTGTCTCCATTTATAAATAAACACTAGATTTTCAGTCCAGACTATGTCATGGTAACCCTTAATGTGTGTACATAATTTAGTTCAAAAAATTTACCTTCTCAGGCCCAAGTATTAAACTAATTTTAATTTTGCATCTTTCACTTTTGAATATACAGTTATAAAATACCCTTAATTCGAGGATACAAAAACACAAAACACAAAGCATAGAAGAATTGCATCTTGAATTCTAATCTAAGGCCGTGTTCACATTGACCTAAACTCGATATTGTGCTAGTGTAATTCACACTTACTAAACTTAATTACGTTCCCATTGATAAAACTGAATTTTTACATATAGTTCAAATTATTTTTTGTCTACATGCAGTCGATTGTCAGTGTAGCCTTGAGTATGTTATTTGTACACACCACTGGGATTTTAAAACATGAATTTTACCATGGAAGAAACGTTTTTTTTTAATAAAACAGATATTCATAACAATTATTATTAAAGATCTTAACATATATATTTTTCTAAACTTGAAATTTCTATTTGTTATAAAAAAAAATTGAAGAAGCTTTATTAACCCCTTATCAAGAATCAAAGCATCATCATTGCCCAAATCATAATTCATTTGAAAGGTCTTCCCAAATCGACTGGACGTACACAGAAATGTTTGCCACTGGTCTTCACTCAAACAACGATTTACTCATAAATGCATTACTAAAAAATGTGTGCGGTAAATGTTTTATTGTAGGTCTAGTATCTCAGATCCGTTTAAATACACTTAGAAGCGAAAAACCAAGTTACCTCCCCCTTTTGCCAAATACTCCTTGGAGAAAAAAAAATGAAGTGTTCCTTAACATCTCAATACTTTTTCTTCGTCTGTAAGCACGCTGCTGCACACTACGGTTTTTAATGCGTATTCGTGATATCTTTGGGAACTTTAAAAGAGGGACGAAAGATACCAGAGGGACAATCAAACACATAAATCGAAAATAAACTTACAACGCCATGGCTAAAAAATATAAAAGACAAAAAGACAAACAAAAGTACAAACGAAACAACATAAAAAAACTAAAGAATAAACAACACGAACCCCACCAAAAACTAGGGGTGATATCAGGTGCTCCGGAAGGGTAAACGGATAAACTACTGTAAATCATCAAAATGGCTTTAATAAAGGAGCCACCACTTTCACTAACTGCTAGAAAAGTTGTCGGAAAATTGTGCATTCGGATCTAAGTAATTACATCCCAGATCCTTTGTTATAACAGGTGTGGTCTTAGCCGAATCACCCCTACCAGATCACCCAAGCTTGAGTTTCTTTGTTTTGCATGCTTTCCTTTGTTCTGTAACATTTTGGCGGGAATGTCATATCCACTATTAAACTTATAAACAATTATACGGAAAAGACTATATATATCAAAATTTACGTAGAAAACAATCCAGTGTATATGCTGGGATTCGAACTCAAGACATTTAGCATATCAACACAGGACACATACCACTACACCAGGACACATACCACTACACCAGGACGACTAGATACCAACTATCAATAATTTTACATACTTAAAGGGAGCAAGATATTTTTAAAAGTGGGGCCAGTTGGTAGAAACTTTATTCAGTGGGGTTTCAATCCTTTTCTTAATAAGTGAGTTGTCAGACTGATTGTTCAATTTTATTTTACACTTTTTCAAAAGTGGGGCGAGTCGGTCAACAAGAGTGGGGCGATCCAGTGAGGGGCTATTGACCAGTGGGTGAGTTGACATTGTTACATATCTATTCGGGGTAATAAAAAGTATATATTATATAGTAATATATATAGTTTATTATAATGATTGTGTGGCGTTCTAAACTAGATTGTATTAATTGTAAATGGTTTTTCGTCTGATCTTAAACAGCTGGTATGTAAAATAGTTATCCCATTCGGACTTGGTGTGTCAGTGTTAGATTATCCTCTGGGCTCCGACTGTGTACATTTCATTAAACTAATTGTAAACATGTTTACTGTACATGGCGTTTGGTATGAAAACGGCATAAGCTTGAGAAACACAATTCAGTTTTGAAACTTTTTTCACTCATTTAAAATTAATCACAATGAGTAACCTAAACCAGATGTCAATGATCTATCCATATTTTATGTAAAAGCATGCAAGACAAATAGATGACAAAAAAACTATGTGTCTCGATACATGTATTTAATTGGTATCTGTTTTAAACTGATACCGATTTGTTTTTCATTTTACTTAGCATAAGTACAAGAAAGTGATTTGTCATTGAATACATGGCATACTCGATATAGTTTGTTTATACTTAAATGAAAACAATATTCAAATTATTAACTCATAACTTACGGATACCAAACGCAAGTTTGACAGCATCAGCTTCTGATCGTGAATTTGGCCTCCATAGGTATGCTCCTGGTGTATCGGTACATGCCTTCTAAAATTGAAAAAACATAAGATATATCAATTATGCAGTTTCTAAGTTTGTATATTATATTGATATCAAACAATCCTCGATTCCTGCTTCATTACTCAAAAACTATCCGGAAACAACAGTTTGTAGAAAAACTTGGGTTCATAAAAGATGTTTGCAACGATAAATCTAGCAAAGGAATACTAGGCGTATTTAATTTGATCTCAAGTATGTAATTTTCAATGGATAATTGGATGAGACCGTATTTTAGATTTATTATATGCGTTGCCTGCCAATAAAAACGAAGCCTACTATAACAAAGAGTTATTAAATCTGATACAACATAACACATACTCACCCGAGCATTAGACCATGGTTGGTCTTGACCTCCGCTGTCCAAGTAACAATTAGAACTAGCAGTTTGGTCATTCAACAACCTATAGTTTGAAGGGCAATTTGTTGGAATACATGGTGCTATTAATATAAAACAAAATAAGTCTATTATTTAACTGAACAGCAATAATATAATATTAACCTGGTACATAAACAAATATTACAATTTCTCTAATTCTATGGAAATTTATCCCTTTCCGAACCCATTGTATAAACAAATGTACTCAACACGTGGTTGCTGGTGATCTCAAAAGATCATTGGATGATTTTAAGGGTCATGACCTTTTAAGCTAACTGGAAGAATCAAAATATGATAACAGATGTTAATGAAATTGACATCTTCGTGCAATGTGAAAGGCACTCGAAGGGGATTTTCGGTTAACCAAAAAAAGAAAATGTCTTTTTAATCATTAGATTCTTACATGGTTACTCGTGGATTATTGGATAAATCTGATAATCCACTGGTATCAATGTAAGAATCTGTATGTAAAATAAACAAATGATCCAAATATATTTGGAAAAACATAATTTTGGCCAATGAATCCCCCCAGGGTATATTCCGATTAACACAAATATTAATCTATATATATATAAAATTATTGTATAAACAAGTAGATAGTGCAATACATAACTTATTAAAGATCATCACAAGTCAAAAACACTGCTTTAATTTGGTGTCTTTTGGCTGCAACTGTGACCGTCAATTTTCCTTGTTGCTTAAGACAATTGGAAAGAACAATTTGATATTTACCGCCCCCACTCCTCTCCAAAAATAGAAAGAAGAAAAAAGAAGAATAATACTAACATAATGAAGATGGTCATGGTGGAAGCTAATGTGCCATGAAGAGTGGTAGAATTTGGATGAACATTTTGGTGGAAATGAGTTTGTATATTTTGATATATAAAAGGTGAAGCTTTCATAATTAACGTTATTAAGGGGCGAAAAGTTTCAATATCGACAAACTATAAATCTGTTATTATTTTTTGTATCGTTAAAGTTGAAAATGACACAGAACGCAATTTGTGATCTCCGCCAAATATAAAAAAGGTGACGGTCCATTATCGATAAAATTACTAACTTGTTGGTACAGCGGCTTGTGGTGTTGGAACAGTCACCGACACAGGTGTTGGTACAACAGGCATTGGTGTTTCAGTAGTACTCATCATTGTCATCATTAGCATTGGTATCACGAGTAACGCTAAGGCTAAAAAAGGTAGTCCAAAATTTGATCCTGTGCCAAAATCAGAACCATCCAAAAATGAGGTTTCTGAAAATAAGAAACAAATGATTATGTTATGTAACGCAAAGATGAATTGATGATGTTTGGAAACTATTCTTCAGAATTTTATCTCCTTACCCTTTCTGGATACTTGGAATTACCGGAGATTTTCAGTTTTATGCGTGTTTCTTTTTTTGTTTTTTTTTAATTTTGAAAGTTTGTCTTTGTTGTATTAGTAATCAAACGTACCAGGCTTATACTTTAATACATATCATTACACAACAAATTGTATTAGTGTGTCGTTCCCTTTGTATCCTCTGTGACTCTTGTTATCTGCGTTTCGTGTAATTTTTTGCGTTCCAAGTTTATTGAATAATTTCGATGCGTTTACTGTTGACGTCGACTTGATATACAAACCATATTTTTTTTTATATATTTCATATTCCTGTTACAAACATGAAATATTTTATTAATTTTTATACTAGAAGTTAGTTGAAGCACACAAAAAGCAAGTCCTTTAAAAAATGACATTTCTAGATGGAATACATTGTGTATTTCACGTCCCCATATCATTTATATATCCATTTGAACACATTTAAGATATGTCTAGTCAAAAAGCATCTGAAGACTCTATCTATATAGTTTTCTGTCTTCTGAAATAGTATTTTCTGTACCCTATGAATAGGTCCAATGTTTATTATGACCCGGTAAAACAGAATGTTACATGATGCAACAGGTATACAAAGCAATTCATGCTAAGACAAAGTAGTTATTAAGATTTGTATGAAATAACCAGTTAACTTTATATTAATGGATTATAAATATACAATATTAGGTCAATGAAAGAAAATGTAAAATTTTGTGTTTGAGGTTGAGAAACTTAGGAAGCGAGCCCTTCCCCAGTTTGGACCGAGTACACAAAAAATTATATTTTTATGACACTGATCTATCATTGTTTTTATATTGCAACATAAACTAATACATTGATAGCTTTTTAAATCGTAACACAACATATTTTCATCTCCTGATTGTGGAGAAAGTGTTCCATGATGAAAATGACATTATAAAAATATAGCTATTTTACTATATTTAGGAAATAAACACAACTATAGTTGCAGAATAAATAATTTTACCTGAACTTTCTCTGTCATCGAGCACAATCACATCTGGCTGCTGGTCAATTGGATTCTGTCCCAGTAGAAACTGTGCTGTATAAGCACTCATATGAAGTAATGCCACAATTATTAGCAGATATAGCTGTAATGAAAATTTACATTTCATAAATATTGTATACCATCAATAATTAGAAAATAAAGATATTGATTTAAAAAGAATATTTAAGATTGTAAATCGCCAATGCAAAGCTTATGACTATGAAATACAAAAAAGTACGCGCTCACATTTAAATGCTCTAGACGCTTACATTATATATGCATGCAAATTGTCGCATAAAAGTGATACACAAATTACAAAATATGTTTCAAAATTAATAGTACTTTATATTTGTAAATCTAAGTTTGAAAATAAGACGACAACTAACAATCATGGTTACCACAAAATATCAATAACTTAATTGCACACATATGCACATATGATGAAATATGAATTTGCAAAATACAAAATTATTGTATGTGGACAATTAATGAACATTTTTACATTAAAAAATTACGAAAAATGTTTAAAATTGCAGTAATAAGAGATGCTTAAATTCCTGCTTATCCCTTACTAAGATACGTTGTTTCAAACATTTTAAATATTAATGATTTAAAAAAAAAGTTAAGTATTTCAAAAAAATGAAATTAAGTTTTATTCTTACCTTGTTATACTTCATCATTCTTCCTTCGGGTTGACGTTTTGAATAAAACATAAGAAAACACTGAATGTTGATCATTATATAGTGTGTATCAGCAAGAACACACCTTATCCATTTCAATTTGGTTTGATTATTAACCAATCGCATTGCTTTATCAATCATGCTGAATCAGTCCTTTTTTGATTGATGAATTATTTTTTCAATGTGAAAATGTTAACCTGAGTTCAAGGTATGACAAGATTTAGGAAGTTCACATATATATCTAGTTTAAAAAAATAGGAAGAGAAAATATTAGAGGTCAGTTGTATGCTCGCTCAACACGTGTTTACTTGATATAGACATCAGACAAACTGTCACAAATGAAAACATGGTTTATACAGAAAGACTACAGGCAAAAACAAATGGAATCGAACCTTCATTTGATTTCTGAATTTTCATTAGGGACTCACCATTTTTAATTATGCTCGGAGTTCAGTTTTTTGTGATTCAACTTTTGTTCGTAGAAAAAACATTTTTTTGGTCTAAAATGTTAATTGTATAACAATGTAGACTTTATTCAAATATAAAAATCAACAATGAACTGTTTAATATCTAAACTATCTATAAGCTAAACAAAATCTTCAAAATATGGTCAAAACTGAGATAAATATTATCAAATTGTGAATATCTAAAAAATGGAAATTCTATAAATATTGGCTCGTATTATGAAATATACGTTCAGATATTCTCTCCAGCAAAACTAAAGGTTGCTTGTCTCAAACGTATGACGTTCAATATTTTGTATTAGCAAAAATGGTTCAATATTCCCTGACTACAAGGTATGAAATATTGTGACAAGATTGAGGACGTTGACATATAAATTAGTAAATAGGATGAGAAAATATAAGAGGTCAGTTGTATGCTCGCGCAGCACGTGTTTACTTGATAAAGATATCAGACAAATTGTCACAAAATGAAAACATGGTTAAAATTGAAAGACCACAAGCAAAACCATATGAAATCGAACCTATGTAGAAAAAGAACTTGACATATATTGGTTGACACAGGAAGAGAATCGATAAGACGTGATGCCCGCGCGAACACCATGTAGTTCTTGTAGAAGATAGCAGACAAATGTCCCTAATGAAATCTTAAAATCAAATGAAGGTTCGATTCCATTTGTGTTTGCCTGTAGTCTTTCTGTATAAGCCATGTTTTCATTTGTGACAGTTTGTCAAAAAAGGACTAATTCAGCATGATTGATAAAGCAATGCGATTGGTTAATAATCAAACCAAATTGAAATTGATAAGGTGTGTTCTTACTGATACACACTATATAATGATCAACATTCAGTGTTTCCATATGTTTTATTCAAAACGTCAACCCGAAGGAAGAATGATGAAGTATAACAAGGTAAGAATAAAACCTATTTTTTTTCTTTTTGAAATACTAAATGTGTTTTTTTTAATTCATTATTTGAAATGTTTGAAACAGTGTATCTAAGTTAGGGACAAGAAGGAATTTATGCATCTCTTATAACTGCAACTTTAAACATTTTTCGTAATTTTATATGTAAAATTGTTCATTAATTGTCCACATACAATAATTTTGTATTTTGAAAATTCATATTTCATCATATGTGCACATGTATTCAATTAAGTTATTGATATTTTGTGGTAACCATGATTGTTAGTTGTCGTCTTAATTTCAAACTTAGAATTACAAATATAAAGTACCATAAATTTTGAAACATATTTTGTAATTTGAGTATCACTTTTATGCGACAATTTGCATGCATATATAATGTAAGCGTCTAGAGCATTTACATGTGAGCGCGTACTTTTTTGTATTTCATAGTCATAAGTTTTGCATTGGCAATTTACAATCTTAAATATTCTTTTTAAACCAATTTTCTTTATTTGCTAATTATTGATAATATACAATATTTATATAATGGAAATTTTTATTACAGCTATATCTGCTAATAATTGTGGCATTACTTCATATGAGTGCTTATACAGCACAGTTTATACTTGGACAGAATCCAATTGACCAGCAGCCAGATGTGATTGTGCTCGATGACAGAGAAAGTTCAGGTAAAATTATTTATTCTGCAACTAGTTGTGTTTATTTCCTAAATATAGTAACATAGCTATATTTTGTATAATGTCAATTTCATCATGGAACACTTTCTCCACAATCAGGGGTTCATTAAGAAATGCAAATAGGTTTGACATTTGTTGTGTTACGATTTAAAAAGCTATCAATGTATTAGTTTATGTTGCAGTATAAAAACAATGTTAGATCAGTCTCATAAAAATATAAACGTGTTTGTACTCAGCGCAAAACTGGGGATGGGCTTGCTTTCCCAGTTTCTCAACCTCATACACAAAAGTTTATATTTGTCTTTCATTGACCTAATATTGTATATTTATAATCCATTAATATAAAGTTAACTGGTTATTTCATACAAATCTTAATAACTACTTTTTCTTAGCATGAATTGCTTTGTATACCAGTTGCATCATGTAACATTCTGTTTTACCGGGTCATAATAAACCTTGGACCTATCCATAGGGTACAGAAAATATTATATCAGAAGATATAAAACTATATCAATAGAGTCATCAAATGTTATTTGACTAGATATATCTTAAATGTGTTCAAAATGGATATATAAATGATATGGGGACGTGAAATACACAATTTATTCCATCTGGAAATGTCATTTGTTAAAGGACTTGCTTTTTGTGTGCTTCAACTAGCTTCTAGTATGAAAATTAATAAAATATTTCATGTTTGTAACCGGAATATCAAATATACAAAAAAAATGGTTTGTATATCAAGTCGACGTCAACAGTAAACGCATCGAAATTATTCGATAAACTTGGAACGCAAAAAGTTAATTACACGAGACGCCGACGACAAGAGTCACAGAGGATACAAAGGGAACGACACACTAATACAATTTGTTGTGTAATGATATGTATTAAAGTATTAGCCTGGTACGTTTGATTACTAATACAACCAAGACAAACTTTCAAAATTAAAAAAAAAAAAAAGAAACACGCATAAAACGGAAAATCTCCGGTAATTCCAAGTATCCAGAAAGGGTAAGGAGATAAAATTCTGAGGAATAGTTTCCAAACATCATCAATTCATCTATAAGTTACATAACATAATCATTTGTTTCTTATTTTCAGAAACCTCATTTTTGGATGGTTTTGATTTTGGCACAGGATCAAACTTTGGACTCCCTACTTTACCGTTTTAAGCCTTTAGCGTTACTCGTGATACCAATGCTAATGATGACAATGATGAGTACTACTGAAACACCAATGTTTGTTGTACCAACACCTGTGTCGGTGACTGTTCCAACACCACAAGCCGCTGTACCAACAAGTTAGTATTTTCAACTAAAAATTTAACTATTGAGTAACTATGTAAGAATCTGTTTCTCTAATGATTAAAAAGACATTTTCTTTTTTTGTTAACCGAAAATCCCCTTCGAGTGCCTTTCACATTGTACGAAGTTGTCTATTTAATTAACACCTGTTATCATATTTTGATTCTTCCAGTTAGCTAAAAAGGTCATGACCCTTAAAATCATCCAATGATCTTTTGCGATAACCAGCAACCACACGTTGATTAAATGTTTTTAAACAATGGGTTCGGAAAGGGAAAAATTTCCATATAATTTGAGAAATTGTAATATTTGTTTATGTACCAGGTTAATATTATACCGTATAGCGGGTTATTTTCGCGGGTGTAAAATTTCGCGATTTTCATTGAACAAGGTATACGAAATATTTTAGCGGTTATTTTTTTGGCGGATGAAAACTTTTATTAATACCTTTGCATGTACACCTTTAATTTGGCGGAATTTATTTTGGCGATTTTCTTCTATCCGCGAAAATAAGCGAAAATTTACACCCCGCGAAAATAACCCGCTATACGGTATTATTGCTGTTCAGTTAAATAATAGACTTATTTTGTTTTATATGAATAGCACCATGTGTTCCAACAAATTGCCCTTCAACCTATAGGTTGTTGAATGACCAGACTGCTAGTTCTAATTGTTACTTCGACAGCGGAATTCAAGACCAAACATGGTCTAATGCTCGGGTGAGTATATGTTATGTTGTATCAGATTTAATAACTCTTTGTTATAGTAGGCTTCGTTTTTATTGGCAGGCATCGCATATAATAAATTTAAAATACGGTCTCATCCAATTATCCATTGACAAAAAACACCAAATGATTATACCTTTCTTATGTCAATCATTGTACTTGTCTGAGGCATTTATTGTCTCGGAAATCCTTTACAGGCATGTTTGATACTAACAGTGCATTTCCAATGTTTAATTTAACTATCTCATTGATATTTGATGTAATGTAACAGCTGTTATTCGTCCAGGAGTAGTATTTATACAAAATTACATACTTGAGATCAAATTAAATACGCCTAGTTCTATTATCTGAGCAAAAAGGGAAAGCGTGAATATTTATGTAGATACATGGGAGAATTTTCAATTCTAATAGAGCAGGTGTTCTCTATCTTTACTGATCGTTTGCTCGAAATTTTTAATTTCAAAAATATGGCGAAATTAAAGTTTCACAACATTTTGATTCAACTGTAAATGTATGTGTAACAGACGTTGATATTCTTCATGTGTATAATACTTTACAGCTTACATGCTCTAAAACAGATCCCATCCACAAATGTGTCTGTATACAGAATTACAAATCTTATCGTACAATTTGCCGTTTCAGAATCTAAAGCATCATGGGTAATTTCATTGTTCGTACCCCAAAGTGAAAATAACATTACGTCATTGGTTGAATTTCCATTGTTTATAACGTTTTAAACCAATCAAAACACTTTGGTGAACGCTTTTTAAAATATTACCCAGAATGCATTAGATTCTGAAACGGCGAATTTGTTCCTATTCTGCTATCAAAAAGTGAACCGCAAACAGGATGAGTATAGATGCATATTTTTTTTTGCAGATCCATTTCTTGTCAAAGAGAATGGTAGCACTTTAGACCGAAACGTTTTCATCAGAAGTTCAAAACATGAACTTGATAAACTGCGAAAAACCCTTGTTTGTACAATGGTCATTCTTTTGAAATGTTTGCTTGGACTTCGTCGGGATTTCTTTTTTATATTCAGGACCATCTTATCAAACACTTCGACGGTTGACATCGGACAGTTAGCGCCATCCTATTCATATTTTCACAAACACAATGTAAAGCACAAATTGCTTGGACAATATCTGAGGCATTATCGATATGTGGATATACTTGTAAACAAAGTTAAATGTATGTTGTTTTTGTCAAACAACAAATCTACTTGACCTGTAAACGTGTGACTATAATATCAAATCTCAAAGCCTGAGAGCAAATAAGATAAATAACTGATTTGAAGGCAACAGTAGTTTACCGCTTTTCGAAACTCGTCAAATGATTGAGAAAAAAAACAAATCCGGGTTATAAACTAAAACTAAGGGAAACGCATCAAATATTAGAAGAGAACAACGCAACAACAGAAACACAACATTAAAATGTTACACACACAGAAACGAACTATAATATAACAATGATCATTTTCCTGACTTGGTACAGGACATTTTAAGAAAAAAAAAAATGCTGGGTTGAACCTGGTTTTGTGGCATGCAAAACCTTCCCCTTTTATGGTAATGTTAAATATAACATTGAAATTCAATATACCAGACGTGCGTTTCGTCCACACAAGACTAACCAGTGACGCTCAGATGAAAAACGTTTGAAAGCTAAACAAGTACAAAGTTGAAGAGCACAGAATACAAAAAGTTTCAAAATGTTGTGCCTAATACGGCTAGGGTTTTTTGAACGATTACAGTGTACTTGTTCTGTCTTACAATTGAAGTTGGTGCTCTTTTACAGTGTATTATTCTTATCTCTTTTTAATATTGTATTGCTTTAAAATCTATACTGGGAGGGACAACTTCGTATTAACAAGATGATAGTGCGTGCCGCCAGAATAGCTCGCCTTTCAAGCTTGTAAATATGTGAATAGGTCGAGGAAACTATAACATTGGATTAGAAATACATGATAATGCCAAAAAGTTCCCAAAACACTTCGTCGTCTATCGTCTGTCGTCTGTCTTCAAAGTTTGTTTTTCTGGTTGCATTTCTATCATACAATTTTCTCTCTTTTGACACTTTTGTATTCCATTTGTAAATTACACACCACAAAACCAAAACAATATTTAAATTTAGTAAAGTGAACAATTTTACCAACACAATATATGAAACGGTATACATTTTTAAGATCTAAATTATATAAAAAGGATGGGATAGCAGAAACACATCGACACCTTTAACAATTAAAAAGTATTGAATAGTGCTTACATGTTTTAAACTATTCTGTTTTCTCAAATGAATAGTTTCAGGTTTTTTTATGCCGGTATCTTTAATACCCGACAATACGATATAAGAATAGGCAGTTGCAGTATACCACAGCATAATAGTCATAAATCATTTTAACTGTCACAAATCGGTATGTTTTTGTCATTATCGGAGAGCAATCAGTTGGCAATAATCGTTTACATCCACTCCATTTGTTGATTGTTGTTGTCTCATTGTCAATTATTATACATCTTCTTTTTCTTGTATTAAAGAGATTAGAGGAATAACTGCTATTGGTTGATAAAGGCGAAAAAAAATATAACACTAGCAATATGAATATAGTTTATTATATTTTTGTCCCAAGGATAAGAAAGATCGATTCGTCCGTTGGAATATGACATCGGCTACGTCCACTTCTACGGACAGGTTTTCTGAGAAAAAAATGATATAGTTTAATATAAATATGATAATATATGTAACAAAACTGTAGTTCATATACATACATTGAAATAAAATATTTAGAAATGACTTGATCAATAAAATCCAACTTAAATTCAGTGGTTCACAATACTTTTTTGTGTCAAAAGAATATACAATGTTTTGTGAATCATTCAGACCAATAAACAACATTCCTTACCATAATCAATATGATGAGTGTCATAAGTTTAGCAGGCATTGTTTACTCTTAACATGCTTAAGTTGCAATTTCTATCACTCCTTTTGTTTTGTTTTTGTTTTGTTAATTTCTTTTATTTCAACTGTTGAATACATGTTATATTCATGTATAGCGTTCTTCAATAAACGTTAGGTACTCTCGTAATTATTTGTTTCTTCTTTGTTAAAAATCATTCTTTTTTGTAAAAAGACAAAACATTGAATATCGGTCTTGCACGTACATGAGTCTGAATGCTTCAGCATGTCAAATATGATACAAAACATATATTCAATATTTTCAGAAATTCATAAAAGATTCTAATGCAACAACGTTTGTAACGTTCATTTTGATTGGATAACGTCACTTTCTTACATGGCATCAATTGACAATTGATGATATGGGACGTACGCGCAAGCGCAGACAGCATATGACAGATTTTAAAGACATGTTTTAAAGTTGTTTTCTGTCAGTTTCATTAGAAAGGAGATAACAATATTGTATTTTAAGCTCCGACGGCAGTAAACTTAATTTGCGACCATCAAATCCCCAATTGATGCCGTCGGAGCTTAAAATACAATACAATTATATCCTAAATGTTCATACTAACCCTTGGAAATTCGCAAACAAATCTTTCCGTGTCATCACATTCTTCATTTTCCCATTCCCAGACATTACGAGCGCTATCAAATTGTATTTCCATACAGCTCTGTCCAATACTCTGTTCGCTTACTGTGAAAATAAAAATAAGGTATTTATCTTTAAGAAGTACACCTCTGTCTAGAATTAAACTTTGTTCTTAACCTGAGTTTGGGGTTTATAAGACTGTAAAGAAATAATAAGTAAAGAAAAAATCACATGGTGTTTCACTTCTTTTTTTGCTACGGTCTTTCGAAAATACCCAATTTTATGATTTTCTCATTTTTTATCACTTTATACCTATTTATGAGCTATTATTGTGGGAAAAAAACACAATTCCACAAATAAACTTTTTGTCGTACTTTCACTAAAGATGAAGTAGACCAATCTGAATAAAGGTTACTTAAAAAAAACTCTAGGTAGGTGTGTGTTAATATAAGAAAGTTTTATCATATTTTGATGCTTTTTTGTGTCAACTTTATCATGCTCTCAATTTTCAAAAAATTCTGGCTAAAAAGACTGACTTGATTGGTTTTTAATTTGAAAACTGGATTACTCAAAATCTATTCATTGTTAATACACAGTTTTTCGCAGAGTTATGTTTGATTATAATATTTTTGAAATCATTGATATTTTTTACTTGTATCACATGTTTTGGAAATAATTCCAGAACGAGATTTCAACGAAATTAAAACGTCAGAAGAATACATCCTTAACATTAGTGTTTAGGTAGTATGAGTGTGTTTCGCCATCTTTGATTGTAAGTAATAGAGAATCTAGCAAAATTTGATGAGGAATGGAGAAAACTAAAAAAATAAATGTGAATTGTCATTCAAAAGATATTTATAAGATTTTGATTTATAAATATATATATTTTTACTAGCGTACAATGTAGATTCTTTTTGCTTGATTTGATTCTAAATGATTTTAAATTGGCATTTTACCAAAACACAACAACAATCGACAACGATTTGCTTAATAGTAATCAGTGTGCTCATTTTCATTTCGTCGAAAGTCTAGGAGCCTTTTTTTCTCACCTGAAATTTATGCATGCAATTTATTCAATGTCGAACGAATATATCAAACAGGCTCTGTATAATTGCAAGGAACGATTAAAAACGTGATGATTCCAGATTTCTAAATGTCAGTTTCTCATTTTCAACAGTAACATACCCTGTGCTGTATCTTATCGGTTTTACATTCATATTTCAAAGGATTAATGTGTTATGCTCGAGCTTGTTCGCGTTATACGGACTACGTTTGCAGTGTTGTGCTTCTTTTCTAAAATTGCTCGAACAGAGGTATGAGGAAGAACGACAAAAATCGGCACTTCATACGTTTTCTAGTCATCCTCACAAATTGTTTGACCAAAACGACATCTCTGTAAATCAACTCACTATCAGCAAAATTTTGCAGACTTAGCTCTCAGTTTCACAGAATAGTCTTCTAAAAATTGAAACTTTTTCTGGTTGTGACATTTGATTAATCTTACTTCTTTTGATGTTCATTTGGTCGCGATTATTGTTTCCTTGGTTTATCTTCTGAATAATGTAACAATACTGATGACCCGTGAGAGCCTACAAACTGATTTTTCCTCGCAAAAAGGTTAATGCGTAAGTCCTCAGTCAGTGAACTTGCTTATGTTTTTTTTTGTAATCCATTGCATCCGTTTGCTGTCTAAGCACTAGAAGCCCGATTTCAGTCTGAAACGGCCATTTTGGTCTGATCACATCTTGATTGACTGGATTTACCGCTAGAGAAATTCGTCCAGATATTTCAGATCGTTTAGTCGCCGTTCAGATCGATAGCCTCATCAGGTAAATCAGTTCGTTAAGGCGTATCAAGACGGAAAAGACTGAATCATCTAGCGGGTTGTTTAGACCCGTTAAGACCGTGTCAGACCAAAACAGACCATGGATACAAAGTTACGTCAAGATGTTGTCAGACCGTGTCCAGTCGTGTTCAGATTTTAATCATTTGGACACAAAACGAGTGAAACTTTCCCATTGTTTATCAGGGGTTGCTCCCCTTTTAAAAATAAAATAAAAGTTAGAAAGAAGACGGTTTATGTTAACTGAAAGTCTACCACGTCCCTTTAATCATGTTAATTAAATAAAAAAAAATATTCAATTTGAATTCTTACTACATCCTATTTAACATGTTTTGTATATATTTTAAAAAATAGCTCAAAGTCATACTGCTGAACAAACCGCCGCGAAATGACTAAAAAAAATTCAACAGATTGCCGAAATAACATTTATTTATTGAATGTAAGCACCTGAACCTTTATATTAAAGGTTAACAAGTGATTACAATACATGTTTTTGCAATTACAGACTGTCGTGGGTGGTGAAAAATTTGTCATGTTGACGCAATAGATCATTTTTACACCCGTATTAAATAATTACGGATGTGGGCCGTGAACACACAGGCACTTGTCTCAGAAAATAAATTTCCTATATACCTTATTATAATAAGGTATATAGGATTTTTTTTTTTTTCTGAGACAAGTGCCAATATACCTTATTATAATAAGGTATATAGGAATTTTTTTTCTGAGACAAGTGCCTGTTCGTGAATACTTGAAAACGCGTGATCTTAATAATTATGTTTAATTAAATTTAAGATGTAACATTTTTTAATATTGTAAATGAATGCATTCATTTAACTTTTAATGTTGGCTATATAAATTGCATTTGAGTGAGGCAGGGAAAAATATATATATATAACTAGAATCTATGTCTTTTCTCGTTTTCCGTTTACTGTCATGCCATTGTCCGTTCATTTTTGCCAGACTCATGCGTTTGACTTTCCATCTTTATTTTTCACTTAGTCTATAATTCGAGAGCCTTTTATAAAAAAAATATTACACACCAGAAGACTTTGTTAAAAGATAAAGTTTGAATATTATAGCAGAAAAAGGCCAGTGTACCTGAAGTACATTTGAAGACCAGGTTATATATATTACATGAATACAGCATAATAAAGCTGGTTTAATTTGAATTACTATCCATTAGGGACATTTTCTGACGATAATTAATCAAATCTGACAAGTTTGTTAAAAACGGAAAATAAGCCCGTAAACGATTTAACGTTACCGTACCCTCTTTACTTGTCGCATGTCGGCATCTTCAAATGGCAAATTTATTTTACACAAATTCGTTGACATGCCATGATGGTAGATGGACACTACAGCACAATATAAGCTGAGCTGGAAATTACAATTGGTGAGTAGAAATGAATAATATTTTAAAACATGCCTATCAGACATGAGAATAATCATTGATCCGGCCAAGAGTTTGAAGGAAAGATGTTTACATTTGTTACATTTGTGCATACAGGTATGAATTGACTTTCTAATACACCACATTCTTGTACAGTAACTTGTTCAAAGGCAAAGTAAGAATTTGGGCTTGTAAAAAAAATATTCCTGTGATTGGACCCCCCCCCCCTTTTTGGAAGATCAATGCATGATTTGAAAAAGGTACATATAAACTATGGTTTAAATCCTCCCTTTTAAAAAGGGCTGGATACACACCTGTTTATTGCCTAAACCATTGTGTGTATTCACAATGGTTTGGTTGGGGGGGAGGGGGGCCTATTACCAGACCTAACCCCCTGATGGAGTAACCCTAGTCCAAATAATTATGACGTCTGGCAAGGCTATTTTATTTTTTTTCTGAGACGCCTTCCTAGGACGTTGTAGGAAGGCGTCCCAGAAAAAAATTTAAATAGCCTTGCCAAACGTCATAATTATTTGGACTAGAGTAACCCTACATATTCATATTTATTGTATGTTTAATAATGTATTGATAACTGTCACGTCCTAAAATTTGAATGAAATATCTGTCACTGGATTTTTTATAACTCATAACCAACCAATCTTCACATGTATGTTACAATGATGATGCACCTATTTATATAGCCACTGGTGGGTGATGTACAATAATAATAATTTATCACATATTTGTTATGAATACCTTCAAGGCTTGGGTTTGCATATGCAATAACCTCTAAATTGCCGGGGGCAAAAAAAAGAGTATATTGATATTGTGCCCTGATTCCAAATGATGTGACAGCATTGCGTCCTTAACGACAATTTTTTACACTTTTGTGATAAGAAATTTAAGATAATTTTCCAGGCATGTTTCATTAAATTGCAGGCGCGGATCCAGAGGGGGGTTCCAGGGGTTGGAACCCTTTCTCTTTTTGAGGATCAATGCATTTGAATTGGGACATGTAATTGGAACCCCCCTTGTCCTGGTTTTCAAAATGGCTGGACTCTCCCCTGAATTGTTATCAATGATTTGTTTTGCTCTAAATTTTGTAGAACTTAAATATAACATGTTATAATCTATGCATACCATTGCTTTGTCATGTATGTAGTAATATTCTACAAATTCTATTTTGAAATAAAAAAGTATTATTAAAAGAATTTGTTGAATTATTATTACTACAAATATCACAAATCAAATACATGTAGTTACTGTAAATTCAGAAATTATTGCTTGCAAATTATTGCGAATTTTTCATTTTAGACTTAAATGCGATTTTAATTTTTACGATTTTGTGAAAAATCCTGTTTAATTCATATAAAATATCACAAATTGTGCGTTTAAGTTATTGCGTTTACAACTCAGTCGCATTTTTCGCAATAATAAAAACCTCACATTAATTTCTGAATTGACAGTAAGTATATAAAATAGTATTAATGCTATTGACTTATTTAATTTTATACATGTTATAGAAGTCACATGTAATACAAGTTATAAATACTTAATTCTTAATGTAAATTTTTTTTGTAGATAAGATATCACATTGGTTTGAGCATGATTCCCAGCAAGATTATGAAGGGGCATATATATCATATATACATAGGAAATATATAGTGTCACTAAATTACTCTCATACGGTACCTCACCTCTGTAGCTGTAAATTGCGAAACGGTGGATTCATTCATAATTTTGAGTTACTTATTGCAATTGGAAATAACGTTGATAAAGCTAACAGCATTATGCCATGATGTTGATGGGATGTTCTGATTGGACAAAAAGGAAATTGTGAATTGAACAAATAGCAAACTTGAAATTCATAGGAAAAAAAGTAGGAAATTGGAATAATGAAAATTCATAGTTTCAGTGATTATCTTACAATCATCATGATCATTGTCAATACTACAAGTGCATCATCATGATCATATATATCTGAATTCACCTTGGATAATTATACATTTAAAATAATTATTTGGATATAATAAGAATTTCTGTGCTGGCGTTCCTACTGTTGGCTTCATGTACCACCAGCTGGGAGTGTTAAACCTTTTTGACCTTTCGTGAGGGTCTGTCACGGTCCGTCACAATTGGTTAGTGTCATATATGCATGATTATGGAAGTTTCACCAACCTAGACAAGCTTTACAGCCCTGGCACGGTTGTTGGTTGCACTTAGAGTCAAATGACAGCTTGCTGTATACATTTGTAGTTCAAATAGTCTGAATGAATCTACATGTATGGTGACAATCTTCTAAATTACTGTTCATTCTGAAACTGGCATTTTATACTAGTACATGTAGTAGTCGAACATATTAAACAATACATGTACTTCAAAGTATCAATTTATTTTGTCTCGCCTTACATGAAAGTCATGAAAGTTGGTTGTATATATGCAAGAAATATGTATTACAGTCTTGGGGTGATGATGTAAGCTATTTTTAATAGAGCTTTACATTTATAAAAGCTAAAAGAGCTGGTTCAGGGAATGAGTGTAAAATATACTGTTACATTTTATTACATGTAATTGGATACATTTTATTGTATATGAGTACCTTGCAAGGTCTACTTGTCTATCAGGTTAGGTTGACCTGACCTTAATTTTATTTCATGGATAATCTAAGTGCATGAAGTGATTTAGGTTATTTCAGTTTAATACAATGTTAACATGGTTAGGTTTGTTTCTCAGATTCTTCGTAATGAAATTAGAGACTGGAAATGGGGAATGTGCCAATAAGACAACAACCTGACTACAGAGCAGACAACAGCAGAAGGTCATCAATGTTTGAATTGTTTCTCAGAAGCTGTAAGCTACATTGAACATGTTGGAAACAAACATAATTTTTGTTTTGCCTAAGGAGATATGGTATCAGGGGTGAATCCAGCCATTTAAAAAAGGGGGGTTCCCAACCCAAGACAAAAGGGGGGGGGGGTTCCAACTATATGTCCCCATTCCATGATCGTCAAAAAAAGGGGGGTTCCAACCCCCTGAACCCTCCCCCTGGATCCAACACTGGGTATGAATTTTGATGAGACGACTTGCATTACTTAAACTATAAACCATGTAGACCAAGTGATTTTCTTTTTAGTCACTATATAATAGGTCACTGCACACCCTTCAGCAAAGACCAAAAACTTAAACTTCATGATGAGCACCCTATAAATGGCTCTGCTTGGAAAGAGCTAGGCTTCTAACAGAGTTAATGTAAAAAATTCAGACGAGAACCCAACAGTGATGACAACTTGATTTATACTTTTATGTATGAGCTACAAACAAACAAATATGTGATAAACAGCAATCAACAAAAACACTACAGACAAAAAATTAAGGGGAGACTATTTAAATATAAAAAAGAAGATGTGATATGATTGCCAATGAGACAACTCTCCATAAAAGACCAAAATGACACAAACATTAACAGTTATAGGTCACCGTACAGCTTTCAACAATGAGCAAAACCCATACCGCCTAGTCAGCTATAAAAGGCCCCGATAAGAAAAAGTAAAACGATTCAAACGAGAAAACTGACGGCCTTATTTATGAAAATAAATGAACAAAAACAAATATGTAACCAAGGATTTGTATAGTGTCTCACTATACAAATCCTTGATGTAACACAAAAACAAACGACAACCACTTAATAACAGGCTCCTGACTTGGGTTTATTTACTTTAATGTAAAGTAAATAAAATTAACTAATGTCTTGTACAAGTATTACGCTGACGTTCCATGAAAATTGTTTTCAAAAATCTAATATGTCCATAATTCTTTTATGTAATAAACTTATTTAAATAAATTCAGACCTTCACCAGCATGGCTAAAGGTATTACTCCCAGATGTATTGGCAGGTGACACCTCCAGGTATTCAAGCGATTTCCTGTCGGACTTGCAAGTTCATGCATCATTTCACTTCTGTCAGTGTACACGACCGAAAACTTGAATCTTTCCATTTTAAACTTTCAGGTGCATAGGTAATCATTTGATAATATACATCTCTGTCCTGCGTGTCCGATAGTGATACACTAGTCATTACTGTTTATAAATAACATTTCTGGTGTAAAGAATATTATTCATAAAAAACACATTCTGTTTCAACTTGTCAATATTCTGATTTGTCAAATCTCAAGGGTTGAACTTATTAGAAATATTATTCATTATATTGTACCATTTAACATTCAACATTGTTTGCAATGTGCAACATTTCATTTCCGTTTTATTTAAAACGTATTAAAACGTCAACCGTGGCAAAGAAATATTTGCATAAATACTTTATTAGTATTGTTAACTTACAACATATGAAGAAAAAACAACAACATTGTATTGTTATTATTATTTGAGTGACTGAATTCAGTCACTCGATTTCATCTTTATATCAAAGAATCCAATCAGTATATTTGAAAGTAACATAAATCTTATTTGTACTTGTTGCTTCTAAAATAAAGCCCAAGCTGTAAATTCGGAAACAGAATTCGGATTACAGATATTACAGATTAAATACAAACAACATATAACAGAACAACAGCTAAATGAAATTAACTTTGTATTCTGTTCATTATTTTCACAAAATGTTGACTGAATTCAGTCACACAACACTTGAAAGAAGCTACAAGAAATTGAACTAAATAAAACTTAAATTGCACCAAATGATATAAAATAGTATTAACATCTCTAAAACAGATGACTGAATTCAGTCAACACAAATTCACTTAATATTTGTTGAAAATAGACCAATTCTGCAAAGGTAAAAAATAGAATGACTGAATTCAGTCACAAAATTAGGTTTACACAGTTATATTCAATAGAGCAATAAATGCACATAGTTAGTTTACAGGTCGATGTTTGTGATTTGGTCAGTTTAAAGCTTAACACTAACGATGATTACATAAGATGTACTAGCTTTTGCATGATGATTATTTTCCCTCCCCCATCCATGATTCATTGACTTTTAAACTTTTGCAAAGGGTCGATTTTTAATCAAAAATTAAATACACAAAAAGAGTTTTAAAAGCAGCATTGTCTAGCGTTTTCATCCATCTTGGGACTTTTTAGGACTTTTTTTGTATATATTTATATATATCAGAACACTGATAAAAAGTGGTAATTGGTTATATTTAAGTATTGTAATTTAAATTTCAACACTTGTATTATACATATCTGTCAACATTGCACCCAGGTGATTCAATCTGTATTAAATTTTCCATTTTTGTTTTGTTACTAACTCTTGATTTCAAAATTAAGTGAAATTTTGAAACTATTGTATTTAAATGATACTGGACTATCTAAATGCTTATTCTTAGGGTATGCTATTACACCACTGTCTCAGGCTAGGAGAGGATTGAGCGCTCACAAACTTGTCCCCTCCACATTCTCAATGTGCCTGTCCAAAGTCAGGAGGCGGTCGTTCAATGGTTGTTGTTGGTTCATTTCTGCCATATTGTTCTTCGTAAATTGTAATACATTTGGCCATTATCTTTTTCAATTGAATTGTTTCATATTCTTTTTATGTCGGGGCCTTTGATAGATGAATATACGGTATGGCTGTTTCTTATAATGTTGAAGGTCGTATGCTTGTCTTTAATTGCTCGCATTCACCTCATCTGAACATCCGTGGACAACTGTCTCATTGGTCAATGAGGTCCAAAATTTCCAAATTTTTTATTTTTTTTTCAAATATTTATAATTTTATGAAAATGAGGAAAGTAATGATGTTGGATTAAGAAGAAATGACTTCACCTTCACGTGACATACTGATATATTTAATATTATTGATCTATAAAAATGGTAATATCTCATTGAGTAGAAGCAACCTTAGAGATGAACAGATGATGAATTTCTCCTTATTTTTAAATTAATAAAAATGGTAATTCATTGTTTAAAGAACAACAAAATCAAGCTCAATAAACTGATTAATAAATTACATTGGTCACAACACAATTTGCACGTTCACCAACAAACAAAAAATACTTAAAACATTGAAAGCCAGAATATAACATATGAAATGTGACAATGTTTAAAATTGAGTGTGGAACACTATAAGCATCAAGAAGTCTTCTTTTCTCAGTTAAAGATATGCTAAGATTTGATAAAAACACGGCAAAAATAGGAAAATAAAATGAATTTGAAATCGAGTTCAATATTTTATTTCGATGTCTTGATTGAATTTTCTTTTAAGGGAACCCCCTTTTTAAACGAAAAGCAGTTAAAAACTACATGAACCACACATGAGACTTACGTGTTCATATTTAAATAATACTTGCAGTTCATCAAATTATTTAAGATTTATAAAAAAATAAAAAGTTGAAAATACACAAAATCTGAAATTGTCTCATTGCAATGAATCCTTGTGCTAATAAGTGTCATTTTGAAAGTTCTTCTTTCAAACTATCCCATATTAATTTCTGGCATTAAAAAAATTTAGCACAATCCTACTTGAAAGAGACAAAAAGGTGTTCAGTTGTTGTTTTGTCAAGATTTTGGAATCAATGTACCACAGTCTGCTACTCCTGTCTAAAATCTATCACACCAATCGAAACAAGCGTGTGTTGCTGTCACTTTTGCTAATTTTCTATTTGCGGTAAATATTCTTGACTGTCTGGTCTGGATTCAAAATCCATTGATCTGCTTAAAAATTATGTTGGTACTCATAGATAGTAAAGTCTAAAAAAGAAAATAAATTATGCTAAAGACCTATTTCAGAAAAGATAAGACCATTTAAATAGTGAGAATAATTCCATTCTTTGTAAATGCATTTTTGTCGAGCCTTCGACTTTTGTCGACAAAGCGAGACATAGCTATCATACATTCAGTCGTTGCCGTCCACACTGACATATATTCTTATATTAAAAATACATATCAGATAGTTCGTATACTTTATTAGATATCTTATAAAGTATATAAGATATCTTATAAACTATATGAGATATCTCATATAATATAGGGCTATTGCATGAATATTCTGGAATATTGTTCTTAGTAGAATTTTAAATTGCATGAGCTTGCGAGTGCAATATATGTTCTACGAGGGAAAATATTTCCAAATATTCATGCAATAACCCTTTTATTGTATAGCAACATTATAAGTTATATGGTTCGCTACTGACCCCATACGGATCCATAGAGGGTTAACTAATTAGCCAGTAAAATCCATAGGGGGTGAGGCCGGAGGCCGAGTCCCCTATGAATTTTATTCGCCCTCTATGGATCCGTAGGGGGTCAGTAGTTAACCGTATAATGAATTTATCGGACGCTGGACTTTTTCTGCGGCGTTTTGTTGAAAAATAAACAATGAAATACAACATCATTAATAGATGACGTCGCCATTAACACGTCATGAACACCATATGAAACTTACTAACCCAATACGCCTCGTAGGGGCTCATTAGAGCCTCTTGTTAGGTTTTACTTTGCTGTACATTATTGCTGTAACAGTTTTCTCTATCGATAATAATATACAAGATAATAACCATAAACGGCAAAATTTCCTTAAAATTACCAATTCAGGGGCAGAAACCTAACAACGAGTTGCCCAATTCATCTTAAAATTTCAGGGCAGATAGATCTTCACCTGTTTAACAATTTTATCCCATGTCAGATTTGCTTTGGTTTTTGAGATATATGAGTCAAAAACTGCATTTTATCCCTATGTTCTATTTTTAGCCATGGTAGCCATCTTGGTTAGTTGACCAGGTCACCGGACACATTTTTTAAACAAGATACCCAAATATTGATTGTAGCAAAGTTTGGTTTAATTTGGCCCAGTAGTTTAAGAGGAGAAGATTTTTGTAAAAGTTAACAGACGACGACGACGGACGACGGACTTAAAGTGATGAGAACATCTCACTTGGCCCAAGGGCCAGGTGAGCTAAAAAGGTGCATTCGATTTCCTCTTTTCGATACAATTGTTAAACCATTTTTTGGATTTTTTTCTCGAGTCACATAATGGAAAGGCAGACACGAAAATTACTGAACTAATAGATTGATATGTTCTCCGTCCGTGGTAATTTAAAAAAAAATGGAGGTTATGCATTCCTATGTCGTCGACTTGATATCGAATTGTTCTGCAGCATTGGGTCTGCATTGATATGTAGATGAATTGAAAACTGGTGTTTCGTTATTGAGAAGAAAATTGTCGTTGTGTTTGTTTCTATATTAATTTTTAAAAATTGTGTTATTATAGTTAACATTGCAGTAAGCATTTATCGCCTTCTCTAACAAAGAGCTTCGATTTCAACTGGGTTTCCGCCTGGTGGGATACTTAGTATATTTAAAGCTACAATAAAATTTGATCATTTAAGTAATTCCCCTGACTGTTAGCAGTGATACCTGGAAGTTATAAAGTAAAGTTTGCAAATAAAATTTTGTAACCTCACCTTTTTCTTTCATATTCTGTATTTGAGGGTCGCTGTTGATATTTCGAATTCACTGCACCCAAGCCACCAGAACTTTGAGCTATTCTTTTTCTTTGGTGATTCGTCTGTTTTAATACAAATTACACAGTTTTAAACAGAGTTTCACAAAAAGTTAGAACAGTGCATACAACAAGTAATTGTATATATTTTTTTCTTTAAAAATGTATTGAAAAAACGGGATTTTCACACATATTTGACTTTGCCCCGAGGACTTTGCCAATATGCAATCATACCACATCTTCTAATTTTACATTTTGACCATATCTAAGCATATAAAGCAGGTATTGTCTATTTTTACCGTTTATATGTTTTTAAAAATAAATTAAACTGAAAAAAAATCGTAAGACTGCATCACATTATTACTTCATTATAAATGAGAGTAATTAATAGGAAGCATTTTCAATAAGCTTTCCAAAAACGACTCGCCCCTATATGAGATAGAATGTCATAACAACACATATACAATTCAAAATATAAAGAGCTAGCAAAATATCTTGACATTGAAAATTTATATTCTTTAAGTTGCTTTGAAGTACACATAACCAATAAGGATAGGCAGTGGAAATATATAAAGTTATAAATACTATTTCACCCACAATTATGCTTATTATATCTGTACTCATCATACTGACCACTTTTCATTTGAGCATTAGAGAGATATAAAATTGCACAAAAAAACTGGCACATAAATGGCAGAAAGCTTTAGAAATTATCACATTTTAACTGAGTACAAGTATGGTTACTGACTGTATCGAGCCTTATTATGGTAAATAAATTACTTAACCATGTAAACAAATATTTTCATATAGTTTTGACTGAATTCTTAATACAATTGCATATAACATATTTCCGTAGATATATACACTTATATATAAACGAGTCTAAATTGAAAACTACGTTCAAACCTATGACTGCGTTGGATAAAAACCGCAATTTTTATACGTGTGCATGTCAAACAAATTTCGTTGTAGAAGGGTCTAAAAACAGCACAAACAACATTTTCCAAAAGACCAAAAGCGTGAAAAAGTATATTTAAACAAAACGCATTTGACTAGCAGTTCGAACAACTGATGTTCTTTAACCCTGCTGACTGCCATTGACGATTGCCAAATAAAATTGATCACAAGATGTTAATATAAATTTAATACGTCACAGAAAAAAAATATTGTTAACTTGTGGACAGGATGTTGTGCCACAAACATTCGGTGTCAATATTTCTTTAGTACACCATATCCGGATTTCGACAATAAATGTCTCTTCAGTGATGTTAGGGATCGAAACGGTATTTGGAAGGCCATATAAAAAGTACCCTCATTTTTTAGAGAAAGTACCCTCATTTTTAGATTAACTCTTGCAACTTATATATATATATATAACATTCCATAAAACATAAAAAAATTGGCACTAATTGTACTAAGTTATCATGCTAAGTAAATGTAAAGTTTAATAAGAAATATCCTTTTTGAATGTTAAATAGGCCTCAGACATTTTATTCGTGGCTATGGATTTTTTTTGGAAAAAAAGTTTTAGGAAAAAAAGAATTTGTTTTTGATTCTGAGAAAAAAATGCTTGTTTCACCCTTAGCTGCCACTATATGTACTGCTAAAACTGAAAGAAAAGAATTGTTTTCGACTTGCCGTGAAAGAAATAGATAGTTTTTCCCCGCAGATGAAAAAAAGTTTGTCCAGAAAAAAATCCATAAGCCCTCCCCCCTTGAAAATCAAATGATTGCTGCCTAATCATACTAAATCATACTTTAAATAACACAATTTGGTTTTTTTTTCTCTTCATATTTTCTATGGATTAAAAAGTATATCTTACCAGAATTCTCGTAGGTATACACGTTAGCTTCAGACTCTTCTTCCTTTAACACGAAATCCCATCAGTCTCATTTTCTTTTTCTAAGGGACTCCATCTTTCTCTTCCTTTGACTAAAGTACACAACAGAATGACCTCGTTTCACTTTGCAGTAATGCGTGTATTACAAAACACGCGACATAATCCATTACTGGTCACACAATAATCCCAATTTATTATTGTACCGCGAAAGTTCTACTGATGTAAGAATAAACATGATAACGGTTAACCATACGGTGTATTCAATATAATACTTCCTTCCGAAAATTGGGTCAATCAAAGAGGTAACATTAGAAGGATATACCACCCAAATTACCATCTCTAGCAATAAAATATGATAAGAAAAAGAAAAGAACAAGCATGTGTATTACCCACTGGATATAACCATTATGAACATACGGTGGTCCTTATTTTCGAAATATTATACGTTTCAATATGTTAATGTTGAAAGAAAAAATATGTACATTGTAAACGAAATTCATAATATCATGATATTAACTTCTTTTCACTTTAAACTGCAAGGTTTTATGTAACGTAACCTCAACTTTTGGGAGTGGTTTAATAACATCAACAGAATGGACAAAACTTTACTTGAAAAAAAGTCTATATTGAAAGCTCGGGAGGGGGCTTAAAGATTTTTTGGTAGGGGTGAGCAGCTGATACATCAAGTACCCAACCTTTGTTTATTAGAAATATATACCTTGTCATATATCAATGAAAATCTTCTGGAACATGAGAATTTATAATTTGTTTTTTGGTCCCGCTTATCTCCACGTACTTGTTTAGAAGCAAAGCAGTTGGAATATAAATAAACACTTTCCTCTATTTGCCCCTTTTATATCTTTCATTAAAAAGGAAACTTTAATTTCAAAAGACAATATAAGATGTTTGGTCAGATAAGTATAGTAACACTCCCGAGAGAAACACTTTCACTGAGTTTTATATTAAAAAAAAACTGACCAAAAGTGACATTTATACATTGCCGTTCCATCTCATAGCTGACACTATGAAATTTCTTTAAATAATTGTTATCATGTTTCATGTAAACTAACCTTTGCATGTTTATTAGGTGCAAATGTCAAAATGATGAGATTTATAGCATCTGTATCTAGCATTAGCGGAAATACCACATAGGTCTAATAGAGTTTAACATGTTTAAATGTTTAAATGGTTTGACAAATAGTTGATGCATTTACGACTGTGATTTAACCGCATCACAAAAAAATAAGGACATCTGATTAGTTTTAGATACTTATGATATAATCAAGCAAGTAAAAATATCAATCAATTGATATATTTAATCTGAATTTAATTTCTCACCCTTTTCATATACCATGCCGATGGAGCATTGAAAAAGTGAAATATTCCAGGGGATCATCCCTACCACTCATTACATAGAAAGTGACCCCCTCCGAGATTGAAAGTAAAAGTTGGGTTTAATGGTTTTCATTGGTGTCTGGGAACAAAAATAATTTATATATCCCTCTACATATATATTATATATACAACTCGTCTAAACATCAACCCAACAATGTTAGATCTGTAAATTTGCTTTCGCAAATATATATATATATATATACACTCTGAGACAAGTGCCTGTGATAGTCTGAACTGAAATCGTGACGAAACCGCATAAAAGTTTAACATATACGTAATAATAGAATTGTTAAATTTGTATTATACATGAGAGGAGGTTGTGTGGTTTATACCCCCGTCGCACTTGGTCACGGTCGCACTATGATCTCAAAAGCAAATTTTGACGATCGTAGTGCAATCGTGTAGATGAAAGTAAAGTCGTGGTATATGTTTGTGGTGACCATGAAGTCTCTTTGATCGTGCTGAGCGAGGACCAACTTCGAACATGTTCCAAACAATCGTGATGCGGTCGTAGCGAAATCAGGGCGCGGTAGAAATAATAGGGAGAGTGAAGTTAGGTCGTGGTAAGATCATAACGGTAATTGTACTATCGTAGCGAGAGCGTAGCAAAAGCACGATTATTGTCGAAGAGACTGCGCTACGATTTCACAGCGACTATGTTACGACCTTACTACGACCATCATGTTATCATTGCGACCCAACCACGCTTCTACTTCGACTGTTCCACGTTCATACCACGCTGTTCAAGCTTATAGTACGATTATAGTACGCTCATGCCATCTCATCACGCTCTTCTTACGAACTGACTACGTTCATATTACGACCCACTGTCGTTCACTAAAAACATCGTCATTTAATTTTAACGGACCAGCAATTAATATAGGTTGGATTGGTCAGTCGACCTGTCTACTGGATCATGCAGGAATAGACCAGAGGTCAACATCTGCCTCTACTTCTATCCCTACTACCACGCACATGAGTCCTGGTAGATTATGATGGCATTACTGTTTCCGAGAAATCTACGTATAAATGAATAATAGAAGGAATACAACAGTAGTTATATGGTACATGCTATTGACGTTATTGCTGAGAGCGTAGTCATGCAGCATGAACGTGCATGGTACACAAACGTATAGGTCAAGCTATACATAGTCATGTAAAGTTTCAAAACAAATATGCATTGCAATTCCTGAGGTATGAAATTGTCTTCCTCGATTGACAATTCAGCCTTTCAAATAGTCAGAGAAGTACTCCCTCTAATGTACTGGTATATAGGTAACATGTGACTCCTTTTTCTCCTGTTTGATATTCTTAATACATATTCCTGCACATTTGTATTTGCACTTTCTGCACATGCTGTAAGTGCACAAATATATGCTTATCCTTTGTGAAATCTATGCACTAAATACCTTTTATTTGACAATAGAGTATTGTTGACAACTACGTGGAGGGTGGCATAAAATGCTTACAGCGATAGCGGCAATCGATAGCAATCTTCATGAATGTCATTACAGACCACACTCGGAGCCTTGTGCATAATTTTACTCCACATACCGGTATTCTATACCTGCGCAGGTTTTTGTGTACAATAGAAATCGTTAAATTCACCCGCAGTAGTGTTATAGGACCACAGGATGATGCTCAACATCGTAATGTATTGCCATCAGTCAACGAAGTTTGGAATTAGATTTCACCCAGGATTTTTTTTTCATTTTAAGAAAAAAAGATAGCGCAAGTCGTTAATCTCTAGCTCTCGTTACCCTTACACGGTGTATATTCGGAACGCTTGCTTTCAGATTCAATCGCCGGTAACGCTTGCTTTCAGATACGTGTAACGCTTGCTTTCAGATGTTTGTTGACGGAAAAGCAGAAGTCAGGTGCTAAATATGGATGATGCTTCAATCTGGTGGTATGTGGTGTTTTTTGTTGTATCTCACGGAACATTAGAGTTATTTTACTTGTTAGAAATGTAACGCATGTTATTTTGAAAGATTTAAATCAGGTCGTAAACGGTCCCACAATCGCAACACTGCAAATCATGGAACACAAGAATGCCTTTTATGTGCATGAATCTGTTTAAAACATATTAGTTTTAGCCAGTTATCGAATAGCTATTGACCATAAACTAGTTTATTCATATCCGTATATCAAAAATATATTTTATCTTACTACAAATTGTCCGTTTAAAAAATCTTAGGAAACGCTGTCTTTCAGATACTTCAGTTTCAGCGTCGTTTCCGGAATCTGAAAGCAAGCGTTACCGGCGATTGAATCTGAAAGCAAGCGTTCCGAATATACACCGTGCCTTATAGACGTCATAAACTTGGAGCTACATGTAGACCAACAGCAGAAAGAATATTATGCAAACAATTAACTTGTGATTATCGTTTGGGATTCGGGTATACGCGGAACAATCTATTATAACCGCTTTAAAACTTTCAAAGTAAATATATACGTGCTTAGAGAAATCCCCTAAACAAAAACCCCGTGTGTACAGGTTGAGCGGATTTAGTAGAGATTGCTTGATTGTCATATGTATTTCATCCAGTGACAAGTATTTTATGCATTTTCAGGTTTTCATGACGAGGTTCATGTTGTGTTTAACACTATTGTTATAGTTTAAGTAGATGATGGACTTGCAAACATGATTTACCCAAGCGCATTACTAGTATGTACTTGTGACCCCAAAGGCTGACTGGGGAATAGTTATGGTCACTCCGGAGTGGTACATTTTTTGAGCTGTGTGGGATGTAAATGCTACCATGTCCAGTCAGAATGGGAATATAAGATGCAATGCCTCATAAAGAGAGAGCACAACTCTCCCTACACTTTACGAACCCTTGCAAAAACTCTACGAGGGGTCCGTATATCGCCTGTTGCAAGGCAACATTTTCGTCCTTTCCAATGTACTTTATTTTATCCAGTGCCAGTCCAAACTTCCGCGACATTACTCCTGGACATTCATGAGCTATTTGCAAATGAACCATAAGCAAACAACAATCATGCATTATCAATACGAGTGTCATTAACACATGGGACTCCAGAAATTTTTCAGGACAGTTTCACAGTACCAACTTTGAACCGTTTCATTGTTTATTGATAACTATAAAGACATGCATGAAAGACACAACAACGCAAAAATATAAGGTTATGTAGATGATTGCTGCTTTGTCCAATTGTATCAGTTATATACCGACGACGCCATGTGTAACTGGGGTATAAAAATATGGTCCCCTTGGGCTTCTTCCGACCGACAGTACAACCTGTGCTGAAATTGGGTGTTCGTTTGGCTATGATGATTGTCTTAATTAGCCAACACGTTCGTTTGGATTTGTGACTTTCACTCCGATGACACGCAGTGAGAGTGCCCTGCCATTTGCATGTTAAAAGAATTCGAATCACTACAACAACTCTTTGTTGACCCAACAAGTGGCATTTTGAAGGGCCAGCCAAACCCCCCTACCACCACCATCTCATTCCGATCAAATTTAAACCGTATTTGTTGGCAATTAGTAAAGTACATGTATAAAACTATAGGACGCTAGGAAAAAAGCAATCATTCTAACTACACGTGCATGATTTAATCCATTTCTTATGTTTATCCCATTTCTTAATTTGAGTATAAATATGAAGGAACGTGTATGGGCTATATATTTTAACGCTATTATATTCTTATATCTATGCTGATAATTTAAAAATGGCAAATGTTAAGAAAATCAAAAAGTTTTTGTGTTTCTAAATGCTGATAGATACTGACATTGGTAATAGAATTTTGCATTTCACCAGAAATACTACATGTTCCACACTTTTTTTTCGAATGATCGTTCAACCGGACTAAACCATTCCGGGGATCGAAAAATCAAGACCACTGAGTTTGTCGGGGTTCTCGATATCCATCTCCTAGAGAACACTTCCAGATTGTTGGTTCATCAGATTATTTTTGTGTGTGGTTTTTTTCATGAAGATAAGACGGTATAAAACGCATAAGTCAATATTTGAATGAAATTCATATCGATGGGTATAGACTTTTTAAAATATGCTTATAATATACAGAACAACAAATCCGTTAAATTTCGGCACACAGTTAAAAGAGCAAAGCAAATACCACAAAGTCAGCTACATGTATTCAAGTCCCCGAAATGACAACTGTAAGTCAATACTAAAGAGAAAACTAATGGCCTTATTTATGCAAAAAAAAAAAAACGAACGAAAAAAAATATCCATAACCACTGAATTACATGCTCCTGACTTCGGACATGCAGACACATACAGAATTTGGCAATGTTGAACATGTTAGCGGGCATCCAACCCTCCCCGAACCTGGGACAGTGGTGCAACAGTACATTGAGTGTGACTATTTGTTGTAAAGTGGACGTTTTAAAAAAATGCCAAGTACAAAATACCCTCAAGAGTGTTTCAACAATACAACAGATATTATAGGTTGCTGAACGCATGAAATGGTTGTAAATTATTTGTTTAAACCTGAATATTAGTTAACATCATATCAAATAGATATAGGAAGATATGATGTGAGTGCCAATGAGACCATTCTCCATCCAAATAACAATCTTAAAAAGTAAACCATTATAGGTCAATGTACGACCTTCAACACGGAGCCTTGGTTCACAACGAAAAACCAGCTATAAAGGGCCCAAAAATTACTAGTGTAAAACAATTCAAACGGGAAAACCAACGTTCAAAGCATACTTTAACACATGCAAAATTCATTGAAAATTTGCAGCAACGAAGCGTAGTATAAAAAAGTGTAATGACGAAGAACCGTACACAGCATGAAAATAAAGACACTTTAAAACGTGTATTTTCTGTTTTTTTAGGTACCGTTTTAACCCACGATCTTTATAAGTATGGTACTTTTGAACAATGAAATTTTCAAAAATGTATGTTTTAAAAACTATGAGACACGATAAACAGTAGGTTTTTAATTATTATAAAAATACCCAGCCTGCTTTAATCAGTGGCATTGTTTTTTTTAATGTTTGCCTATAAAATGTGACATATTTGAAAACCTTTGTACTAGTTGTAGTTAGAATTGAGTATTATGACAAAGAATATATTGGAGCAAAATATCCGAAAAATAGATTTGATTTTTTTTAAAGTTATAATATGCATGCACTCTTCACTATCTGAACCCATTGGTACGCGGTGTTTGATTCGAACGCGTTAACGTCCGAATTTATGTGTTTCGAGGTTATTTGAAAATACGGGGTGAATATGGTTAAGATGACGGATTTGTGTTTTGATGTTTGTCACAGATCATGTTTTTGATTTATATGATAATAGCATTATTTGATTTTGATATACAATCAAAAACTTTGTTTTCAAGTTACTATTGGAAGTCTCTCTTGAATAAAAGTATATTTTTTTTTAATAAATTTACTTATATTATTGGCGCAAATAAAAAGTTTTATTTTGGCGCAAATGAAATCTAGGTTGTGTCGTAAATGAAAGATTAATTTGGGGCAAATAAAATGCGATTGGCGCAAAAGTAAAGCACCGCTTAAAATAAGACACATTTGTTTTCATTATTTATGATTTTTATCAAGTGAAACAGGCTGGGTTAATTACCCAAGGCTGAGCTTTCGATGAATCAAGTCACTGCAATTTTAATCTGAACTAGTTTACGACCACACCAATTGCAATAATACCAAAGATCAGATGTATCGATAACCACATCATACAGACATTTTTCATTTTAACTGTTTAAAAATAGAAAGTAATATAGATTAAACATTTCCGAAAAGATACCTTTCCTATATCTGTATATAATGAATATTCTTTGTACCAGTGCACCATACTATATGTATTTGTCATCTTTTGTAGATTTTAGAATAATAATTTTTTTAACATTAATATAAAAAAATAAAGATGTGATGTGATTGCCTATGAGAAAGCCGGCAATTGAAATTTATTATGTAAAGAACCTTCAACAACGAAAAAAACCTAAACCGTACCGTAAGGAATAAAATGGTTGCCGTCTGTTTATGTGGTTCATAATTGTTTCTCTTTTCTCGTTTTTTATATAAATTTAACAGTGGCAGATCCAGAATTTGTGGGGGCCCACTGACTGACCTTAGAGAGGGCCTGCTCCAGTCACGCTTCAGTGATTCCCTATATAAGCAACCAAACCGGACTCCCTCCTAAATCCGCCTCTGGATTAGACCGTTGGTTTTCCCCTTTAAATGGTTTTACACTAGTAATTTTTGTTAGTATAATAGTCCTAGCATTAATTGTTATATACCCTTTTATTAATGTAAATTTAAAAGCGTTAGCATTTCATTACAAGTCTTTCCCTTTAAGCATTAACGTCGGATTTAGGGAGCAGGGGACCTTATTGAGCTTCGAAATTAATAAATGTATTAATACATAGACTTTTTTTACAAGTATCACTTCCAATGTTGGCTTTACACGCCCAGCCTCCCTTTTCCTAAAATATTAGATCAGCACGATCTAAGCATGGGTTTCACTGAATGATAGGAGAAGGTTAAGAAAGACCAATATATGCTAACATGTTTAACCCCGCCACATTGTTTATGTATGTGCCTATCCCAAGTCAGGAGCCTGTAATTCAGTGGTTGTCGTTTGTTTATGTGTTACATATTTGTTTTTCGTCCATTTTATTACATAAATAAGGCCGTTAGTTTTCTCGTTTGAATTGTTTTACATTGTCTTATCGGGGCCTTTTATAGCTGACTATGCGGTATGGGATTTGCTCATTGTTGAAGGCCAATCGGTGACCTTAAGTAATTGATGTTTGTGTCATTTTGGTCTTTTGTGGATAGTTGTCTCATTGGCAATGATACCACATCTTCTTTTTTATATAGTAAAAAATGTCAGGAAAAACCAACCGTAATCAGTTCCAATATATAAAATTATAATTCGTCTAAATAACACCCCAACAATTTTAGACCTGCAAAGCGAATGCAAATTTTTATTCTTCCCTGGCTGGGATTCGAACTGACATGCTAAAGAGATATCGTGGTACCAAATCGCCTTGCGCTAGACCACTCGAGCACTTAGGCTCGACAAAAATCAAGCTTTTGGTTGCCGAGTGTTACATTTTCTCGTCTGTTTTTATCTAGCGTCGTAACAAAAAACATGAGCCCTAGCTCGTGAAATATGAATATTCTAATCTTTGTTGAACAAATCTTCATATCTACCTGAAGCACGGGAAATACATGTATAATATATAAGGCATGAATATGGAATATCAAAAATTAGCTGAATTATCTATCGTAGAGGATCTTGCACATTAATGTAGGATGCAGTCACATAAATAATTATATTATAAGCTACGTCTGAGCCAGTGACAAATCTACGACAACTCGACTCTATTATATATAGTATTGTTTCTATAGTGCCAGAATTTTTTAAACGATTTTATACAAAACTACAAAAAAAACCACATTTACTGCAGTAGTCAAAGTATTCATGACGACAAACGCATCAAACACTGGTGATATTAACTTGGAAGGTAGATAACTATTGAACCGGTTTACCCACTGTTAAAAAAATTAGACTGATCTTCTTCTAACTAGTTAAATTTTAGTTTCTATTTTAAACAAGACGGCACACACAGTTCGAGGTCAGGTGAACTCTGACGGACATCGGCGGAGGACTTTTCAGCGCATTGAAAGGAAATTTGAGAGAAAAAAATCGGACGTTTTAGCGCCAAAGTAGAACCCATTTTAGCGCCTGGTTTTTTACCCATTTTAGCGAAAAAATATAGAATATATGATGTCTTTTAAAATACAGCACTAAAAGTCTTAAAGATTTCATCAAATGTTAAAAGTTCGTTCTAGCCAGGAATTTATATCCTAGAGAACGTACATAATAGGCTCCGGATATACCCCATGTTCAAGATTGTTGAATTGCATTATGAACTGTTCTTTCTCTTTATCTTGTCTAGATTAATGTGGTGCATATTAAATTTTGTCTATACTTCGTATTTTTATATATACTAGTACTATTCCTTGCAATTTGATAAAAGTATATTAAAAAAAGTATATAGCTGGATGATAACTATAAAGTTGCCCATTATAATGGCATGGAACGACTCAGATCCATTATTAGTTCACTTTGAATTACACTGAACTTCTGGCCAAAGCTTAGCGAGTATAATTTAACCAGGTAAGTAAGTTTTCGCTAAAATGGACTATCGAAAATACAGGTGAACGGATTAATCCCGCGCTAAAATGGGCTCTATTGTCTCCTTGTAGTTTAATTTTTTTCGCTAATATGTCCTGCGCCCACACCCACCTGACGGACGTATAGACATTGTAAGGAAACCATATACCAATTATAATTCTTCTTTTTCTCAGGATACCGTTAATGAGAAATTTACATGACAACTCTTAACTATTAAGTAGTTGCTGAACCATGAAAAAATATGTCTAGGACAATGTATGGACACTAGACAAATGACTTCGTAACATAATGTGTCTGTTTACAAGATATGAAGCATCCATGTCTTCTTCCTGCTAAATTATATATGTTTCATAAAAATAATTTACCCCATTACCACCACCGCCGCCGAATACCAATTTCTATATCTCAAAAACTGCGAGAGAACAAATAATTAGAGGTTTTACTTGTTTGCATTGTTTTATATTTGTCGTATCGGGCCTTTTATGTAGATATGTGTGCAGTATAGCTTTGCTTATTTTTGAAGGCCGTTGATATCATGAAAGTTGCTAACTGCTATATGCCATTTGTTCTCTGGAGAAGTGGTTTCATATCGGCATTCATATTTCATAATTTTATATCGTCATTTAAATGATGAATCAACTGGTCAATTCACCGATTGGATAGGTTTATTGTTGTTAAACATGATGGTGTATTTGTGTACATTAATAAGGAGCTTTATAAACAGGCAGACAATCGAAGCTTTGCTGTCCATACATTTTCACGTTCAGTCGTTTCAATTCCAAACAAACTTGTTCAATTTGCATTAATATTAAAATATGTCATTAGTGTATAGTATGCTTTTCACTTGAAAAATATCTCCTTTTTTCACTAAGGTCGCATTAAAACCCGTTAACCTCGACATCAGGATTCTCGAAAAAAAAATATATTCAAGTTAAACAACTGCGTATATCACTGCCTGATTATTTCTGTATCAAGATAAAGCCAAAAGCTCAGTCACGTGTATTCTAAAAGATAAAAATTGAATGTATGCAATTATAGGCATCCGGAAAGCCTTCAACAATAACCAAACCATACCATATGGTCGGTTATATTAGTCCCCAACATGAAAGATGTAAAACAATTCAATAGAAAAAATTAACGGCATCATTTGTAACAAAACATGACAGACATAAACCTGACTTATAGGAAAAGCACATTAAGGATGTGCGAGATTGAAAAATTACACATCCAACGGCCTTCAAAATTTATCGGACAGTAATTGCATAAATAACAGTTCATCGAAACTTAAACGGGACTACAGTAATGATCATGGGCGTCAAGTTGGTTACCTATTCCCTATTCCCTATTCGTTACCTATTCCCTATTCCCTATTCGTTACCTATTCGTTACCTATTCCCTATTCCCTATTCGTTACCTATTCCCTATTCCCTATTCGTTACCTATTCGTTACCTATTCCCTATTCCCTATTCGTTGCCTATTCGTTACCTATTCCCTATTCCCTATTCGTTGCCTATTCGTTACCTATTCCCTATTCCCTATTCGTTACCTATTCGTTACATATTCCCTATTCCCTATTCCCTATTCGTTACCTATTCGTTACTTATTTGATTTTTAATATCCTTCCCCCTTTTTAATTATGGCATTGAAAAGTTTAATATGGCTACCATGGAAACGGCACAATTGTGAAAAAAAATCTGTTTTTGGTTTTTGGTGAACTGTTTGGATATCCTTCAACTCAGAATCATCATATTTTAAAACAATGTAGGTGCCCACTATATACAGGTGTTGGATGACTTTGGCGATCATTGGAACTACAATGTTGCCATGGAACTGAACTACACCAAAATTTTCAAAATTCTCAAAATGCTCAAAACTTCATGAAACTTCACAGTTATGATGAGCAACAATGGTAGATGTGGCATTTGGAGTTGGAATTTCCAAAATAGGTCTTGTTACCATGGAAACAATGCAAAAAGGTCAAAAATTTCAAAAATAAGAATTTTGAGTAAACTGGATGAAACTTTACAGGATGGTAACTGGCATAGGCAGAGTCGGATTTTGAAGTTAGAATTTTCAAAATGGCAGCCATAACTATGGAAACAGCAAAAATATCAAACATTTCAAAATGTTCAAACTTAATGAAACTTTGCAAAAATGTTACTAAACATCTGTAGATGCTCTCTTTCACTTTGGAATTGTCAAAATGGCTGCCGCTCACCTGGTAATAAGGGGAAGGGTGCCATCCGTTATTGCTAGCAATTACAAATCTAGTTGTTAATACTCTTACATATGGTAATAGTTCTAAATTTGTTGAGGTAAAATGATCTTTTTATGACCTATTTATATGTGTTTGTGCTCCATGTTCGATACGCATTTGTTCCTTACTTGGTTTTTTTTATACGTTCTACCTTTTAACTGCTTTATGTCCGTATGTTTGAAGATGGATATTGGTTCGACGGGATGAAATCACCGTGTTAGCACTTGCATAAAAAAGAAGATGTGGTATGATTGCCAATGAGACAACACTCCACATTAGACCAAAATGGCACAGAAGTTATCAACTATAGTTTACTGTACGGCCTTCAACAATGAGCATAGCCCAAACCGTGTAGTCACCTATAAAAGGCCCAGGCATGACCACCTCATACAATTCAAACAACAAAATTGACCGCCGTATTTCATATACAAAAAAAAAACGGAAATATGTAACACAAAAACAAACAATAACTACTTAATTTGAGGCTTATAATACGAGTATCTTACGTTGCACCTTTTAAAACACCATTTTCAATTGTTTTGTTGTCACTGGTGGAAGATTTGGGCTCTTAGAGGTGATATAACTCTATAAGTGCATTTGTATCCGTTCCAGCGCTCGGAAAATACCCTGTTACCTATTCGTTACTTATTCGCTTTTCAAAAGTTTTTTGTACGTTGCACCTTTTAGAAAAGAATTTTCAATTAAGTTCATATCTCTGGTGGTAATAATGTGTTCTTATAGATGAAATACCCCTATTAGCACATATGTACTCGTTCTAGCGGTCGGATAATACCCTGTTACTTATTCGTTCCTTATTTGCTTTTAATGCACGAGGTATACGTTGCAACTTAAAATAAATCGTTTTTTAATTGTGTTCATGTCTCTGGTGGTAACAATGTGTTCTTAGAGATGAAATGACCCTATAAGAGCGCATGAACCCGTTCCAGCGCTCGGTAAATAACTTGTTAACTATTCGTTACTTATTCGTTACCTATTCACTTATGATACGTTTGTTGTACGTTGCACCTTTGAGAAAAGGATTTTCTATTAAATTCATATCTCTAGTGGTAATAATGTGTTCTTATACATGAAATACCCCTATTACCGCGTATGTACCCGTTCCAGCGCTCAGTAAATACCCTGTTACCTATTCGTTACCTATTCGTTACCTATTCACTTATAATACGTTTGTTGTACATTGCACCTTTTAGAAAAGGATTTTCAATTGTGCCCATGTCTCTGGTGGTAACAATGTGTTCTTAGAGATGAAATGACTCTATTAAAGCGCATGTACCCGTTCCAGCGCTCGGTAAATACCCTGTTACCTATTCGTTACTTATTCGCTTTTAATGCGCGGGGCATACGGTGCACCTTGAAATAAATCGTAGTTTAATTGTGTTCATGTCTCTTTTGGTAACAATGTGTTCTTAGAGATGAAATGACCTTATTAGAGCGCATGTACCCGTTCCAGCGCTCGGTAAATAACCTGTTACCCATTCGTTACTTATTCGCTTTTAATGCGCGGGGTATACGGTGCACCTTGAAATGAATCTTTTTTTAATTGTTTTCAAGTCTCTGGTGGTAACAATGTGTTCTTAGAGATGAGATGACCCTATTAGAGCGCATGAACCCGTTCCAGCGCTCGGTAAATAACTTGTTACCTATTCGTTACCTATTCGTTACCTATTCACTTATGATACGTTTGTAGTACGTTGCACCTTTGAGAAAAGGATTTTCTATTAAATTCATATCTCTAGTGGTAATTATGTGTTCTTATAGATGAAATACCCCTATTACCGCGTATGTACCCGTTCCAGCGCTCAGTAAATACCCTATTACCTATTCGTTACCTATTCGTTACCTATTCACTTATAATACGTTTCATGTACGTTGCATCTTTTAGAAAAGAATTTTCAATTGTGTCCGTGTCTCTGGTGGTAAAAATGTGTTCTTAGAGATGAAAATACCCTATTGGCGCGCATGTACCCGTCCCAGCGCTCCGTTAATAACATGTTACCTATTCGTTACCTATTCACTTTTAATATATTTGTTGTACGTTGCACCTTTTAGAAAAGGATTTTCAATTGTGCCCATAAGTCTGGTGGTAACAATGTGTTCTTAGAGATGAAATGATCCTATTAGCGCGCATGTACCCGTTTCAGCGCACGGTAAATACCCTGTTACCTATTCGTTACCTATTCGTTCCCTGTTCGTTACCTATTCACTTATAATCCGTTTGTTGTACGTTGTACCTGTTAGAAAAAGATTTTCAATTGTCTTTATGTCTCTTGTGGTAACAATGTGTTCTTAGAGATGACTTACCCTATTACCGCGCATGTACCCGTTCCAGCGCTCGGTTAATACCCTGTTACCTATTCACTTATAATACGTTTGTTGTACGTTGCACCTTTTAGAGAAAGGATTTTTAATTGTCTCCATGTCTCTTGTGATAACAATGTGTTCTTAGAGATGAAATTATCCTATTAGCGCGCATGTACCCGTTTCAGCGCTAGGTAAATACCCTGTTACCTATTCGTTACCTATTCGTTACCTATTCACTTATAGAACGTTTGTTGTACGTTGCACCTTTTAGCAAAGGATTTTCAATTAAATTCATATCTCTGGTGTTAATAATGTGTTCTTAGAGATGAAAGACCCCTATTGGCGCGTATGTACCCGTTCCAGCGCTCAGTTAATACCCTGTTTCTTATTCGTTCCTTATTTGCTTTTTATGCACGAGGTATACGTTGCACCTTGAAATAAATCGTTTTTTAATTGTATTCATGTCTCTGGTGGTAACAATGTGATCTTAGAGATGAAATGACCCTATTAGAGCGCATGTACCCGTTCCAGCGCTCGGTAAATAACCTGTTACCTATTCGTTACTAATTCGCTTTTAATGCGCGGGGTATACGGTGCACCTTGAAATGAATCGTTTTTTAATTGTTTTCAAGTCTCTGGTGGTAAGAATGTGTTCTTAGAGATGAAATTACCCTATTAGCGCGCATGTACCCGTTCCAGCGTTCGGTTAATACCCTGTTACCTATTCGTTACCTATTCACTTATAATACGTTTGTTTTACATTGCACCTTTTAGAAAAGGATTTTCAATTGTGCCCATGTCTCTGGTGGTAACAATGTGTTCTTAGAGATGAAATGACCCTATTAGAGCGCATGTACCCGTTCCAGCTCTCGGTAAATAACCTGTTACCTATTCGTTACTTATTCGCTTTTAATGCGCGGGGTATACGGTGCACCTTGAAATGAATCTTTTTTTAATTGTTTTCAAGTCTCTTGTGGAAACAATGTGTTCTTAGAGATGAAATTACCCTATAAGCGCCCATGTACCCGTTCTAGCGCTCAGTAAATACCCTGATACCTATTCGTTAACTATTCACTTATAATACGTTTGTTGTACGTTGCACCTTTTAGAAAATGATTTTCAATTGTGTCCGTGTCTCTGGTGGTAACAATGTGTTCTTAGAGATGAAATGACCCTATAAGAGCGCATGAACCCGTTCCAGCGCTCGGTTAATACCCTGTTACCTATTCGTTACCTATTCGTTACTTATTCGCTTTCAATATGTTTGTTGTACGTTGCACCTTTTAAAAAAGGATTTTCAATTGTGCACATGTCTCTGGTGGTAACAATGTGTTCTTAGAGATGAAATGACACTATTAGAGCAAATATACCCGTTCCAGCGCTTGGTAAATAACCTGTTACCTATTCGTTACCTATTCGCTTTTGATGCGCGGGGTATACGGTGCACCTTCAAATACATCTTTTTATAATTGTGTTCATGTCTCTAATAGTAACAATGTGTTCTTAGAGATGAAACCCAGAGACATGAACACAATTAAAAAACGATTGATTTCAAGGTGCAACGTATACCTCGTGCATAAAAAGCAAATAAGGAACGAATAAGAAACAGGGTATAAACTGAGCGCTGGAACGGGTACATACGCGCTAATAGTGGTATTTCATCTACAAGAACACATTATTACCACCAGAGATGTGAATTTAATTGAAAATCCTTTTCTACAAGGTGCAACGTACAACAAACTTACTATAAGTGAATAGGTAACGAATAGGTAACGAATAGGTAACAGGGTATTAACCGAGCGCTGGAATGGCTACATGCAATCTTATAGGGGTAATACATCTATAAGAACACATTATTACCACTAGAGATATGAATTTAATAGAAAATCCTTTTCTCAAAGGTGCAACGTACAAAAACGTATCATAAGTGAATAGGTAACGAATAGGTAACGAATAGGTTACAAGTTATTTACCGAGCGCTGGAACGGGTTCATGCGCTCTAATAGGGTCATCTCATCTCTAAGAACACATTGTTACCACCAGAGACTTGAAAACAATTAAAAAAAGATTCATTTCAAGGTGCACCGTATACCCCGCGCATTAAAAGCGAATAAGTAACGAATAGGTAACAGGTTATTTACGGAGCGCTGGAACGGGTACATGCGCTCTAATAGGGTCATTTCATCTCTAAGAACACATTGTTACCACCAGAGACATGAACACAATTAAAAAACGATTTATTTCAAGGTGCACCGTATACCCCGCGCATTAAAAGCGAATAAGTAACGAATAGGTAACAGGGTATTTACCGAGCGCTGGAACGGGTACATGCGCTCTAATAGGGTCATTTCATCTCTAAGAACACATTGTTACCACCAGAGACATGGGCACAATTGAAAATCCTTTTCTAAAAGGTGCAATGTACAACAAACGTATTATAAGTGAATAGGTAACGAATAGGTAACAGGGTATTAACCGAACGCTGGAACGGGTACATGCGCTTTAATAGAGTCATTTCATCTCTAAGAACACATTGTTACCACCAGAGACATGGGCACAATTGAAAATCCTTTTCTAAAAGGTGCAATGTACAACAAACGTATCATAAGTGAATAGGTAACGAATAGGTAACGAATAGGTAACAGGGTATTAACCGAACGCTGGAACGGGTACATGCGCGCTAATAGGGTAATTTCATCTCTAAGAACACATTCTTACCACCAGAGACTTGAAAACAATTAAAAAACGATTCATTTCAAGGTGCACCGTATACCCCGCGCATTAAAAGCGAATTAGTAACGAATAGGTAACAGGTTATTTACCGAGCGCTGGAACGGGTACATGCGCTCTAATAGGGTCATTTCATCTCTAAGAACACATTGTTACCACCAGAGACATGAACACAATTAAAAAACGATTTATTTCAAGGTGCAACGTATACCTCGTGCATCAAAAGCAAATAAGGAACGAATAAGAAACAGGGTATTAACTGAGCGCTGGAACGGGTACATACGCGCCAATAGGGGTCTTTCATCTCTAAGAACACATTATTAACACCAGAGATATGAATTTAATTGAAAATCCTTTGCTAAAAGGTGCAACGTACAACAAACGTTCTATAAGTGAATAGGTAACGAATAGGTAACGAATAGGTAACAGGGTATTTACCTAGCGCTGAAACGGGTACATGCGCGCTAATAGGATAATTTCATCTCTGAGAACACATTGTTATCACAAGAGACATGGAGACAATTAAAAATCCTTTTCTAAAAGGTGCAACGTACAACAAACGTATTATAAGTGAATAGGTAACAGGGTATTAACCGAGCGCTGGAACGGGTACATGCGCGGTAATAGGGTAATGTCATCTCTAAGAACACATTGTTATCACAAGAGACATAAAGACAATTAAAAATCCTTTTCTAACAGGTACAACGTACAACAAACGGATTATAAGTGAATAGGTAACGAATAGGTAACGAATAGGTAACGAATAGGTAACAGGGTATTTATCGTGCGCTGGAACGGGTACATGCGCGCTAATAGGGTCATTTCATCTCTAAGAACACATTGTTACCACCAGACTTATGGGCACAATTGAAAATCCTTTTCTAAAAGGTGCAACGTACAACAAATATATTAAAAGTGAATAGGTAACGAATAGGTAACAGGTTATTAACGGAGCGCTGGGACGGGTACATGCGCGCCAATAGGGTATTTTCATCTCTAAGAACACATTTTTACCACCAGAGACACGGACACAATTGAAAATTCTTTTCTAAAAAATGCAACGTACAAGAAACGTATTATAAGTGAATATGTAACGAATAGGTAACGAATAGGTAACAGGGTATTTACTGAGCGCTGGAACGGGTACATACGCGGTAATAGGGGTATTTCATCTATAAGAACACATTATTACCACTAGAGATATGATTTTAATAGAAAATCCTTTTCTCAAAGGTGCAACGTACAACAAACGTATCATAAGTGAATAGGTAACGAATAGGTAACGAATAGGTAACAAGTTATTTACCGAGCGCTGGAACGGGTTCATGCGCTCTAATAGGGTCATCTCATCTCTAAGAACACATTGTTACCACCAGAGACATGAACACAATTAAAAAACGATTTATTTCAAGGTGCAACGTATACCTCGTGCATTAAAAGCAAATAAGGAACGAATAAGTAACAGGGTATTATCCGACCGCTAGAACGATTACATATGTGCTAATAGGGGTATTTCATCTATAAGAACACATTATTACCACCAGAGATATGAACTTAATTGAAAATTCTTTTCTTAAAGGTGCAACGTACAAAAAACTTTTGAAAAGCGAATAAGTAACGAATAGGTAACAGGGTATTTTCCGAGCGCTGGAACGGATACAAATGCACTTATAGAGTTATATCACCTCTAAGAGCCCAAATCTTCCACCAGTGACAACAAAACAATTGAAAATGATGTTTTAAAAGGTGCAACGTAAGATACTCGTAATTTAAGCCTGAAATTAAGTAGTTATTGTTTTTTTTGTGTTACATATTTCCGGTTTTTTTTTGTATATGAAATACGGCGGTCAATTTTGTTGTTTGAATTGTATGAGGTTGTCATGCCTGGGCCTTTTATAGGTGACTACACGGTTTGGGCTATGCTCATTGTTGAAGACCGTACAGTAAACTATAGTTGATAATTTCTGTGTCATTTTGGTCTAATGTGGAGTGTTGTCTCATTGGCAATCATACCACATCTTCTTTTTTATGCAAGTGCTAACACGGTGATTTCATCCCGTCGAACCAAGATCCATCTTCAAACATACGGACATAAAGCAGTTAAAAAGTAGAACGTATAAAAAAAAACAAGTAAGGAACAAATGCGTCTCGAACATGAAGTAAAAGGATCGGTTGAGCACAAACACATATAAATATGTCATAAAAAGATCATTTTACCTCAACAAATTTAGAACTATTACCATATGTAAGAGTATTAACAACTAGATTTGTAATTGCTAGCAATAACGGATGGCACCCTTCCCCCTATTACATTGTACCAGGTGAGCGGCAGCCATTTTGACAATTCCAAAGTGAAAGAGAGCATCTACAGATGTCTAGTAACATTTTTGCAAAGTTTCATTAAGTTTGAGAATTTTGAAATGTTTGATATTTTTGCTGTTTCCATGGTTACGGCTGCCATTTTGAAAATTCTAACTTCAAAATCCGACTCTGCCTATGCCAGTTACCATCCTGTAAAGTTTCATCCAGTTTACTCAAAATTCTTATTTTTGAAATGTTTGACCTTTTTGCATTGTTTCCATGGTAACAAGACCTATTTTGGAAATTCCAACTCCAAATGCCACATCTACCATTGTTGCTCATCATTACTGTGAAGTTTCATGAAGTTTTGAGCATTTTGAGAATTTTGAAAGTTTTGGTGTAGTTTCCATGGCAACATTGTAGTTCCAATGATCGCCAAAGTCATCCAACACCTGTATATAGTGGGCACCTACATTGTTTTAAAATATGATGATTCTGAGTTGAAGCATATCCAAACAGTTCACCAAAAACCAAAAACAGATTTTTTTTCACAATTGTGCCGTTTCCATGGCAGCCATATTAAACTTTTCAATGCCATAATTAAAAAGGGGGAAGGATATTAAAAATCAAATTAGTAACGAATAGGTAACGAATAGGGAATAGGTAACGAATAGGTAACGAATAGGGAATAGGGAATAGGTAACGAATAGGCAACGAATAGGGAATAGGGAATAGGTAACGAATAGGCAACGAATAGGGAATAGGGAATAGGTAACGAATAGGTAACGAATAGGGAATAGGGAATAGGTAACGAATAGGTAACGAATAGGGAATAGGGAATAGGTAACGAATAGGTAACGAATAGGGAATAGGGAATAGGTAACGAATAGGGAATAGGGAATAGGTAACGAATAGGGAATAGGGAATAGGTAACCAACTTGACGCCCATGTAATGATCATGGTTATCAAGTTGTGAAATATGCATGTACATAGAAGAAAGGGGTTCAAGGAAAATCAAAGGGAAACATGACAATTTGGTACGAAAAATTGTCTATTTTGTCGTTTAGTGTAGTGAAATATTCAAATCTAGAAAAGGACAGGTATTGCTGTCCGTATTGTATGTGCTCCTTGTCTTCTTAATGTATATCAGATACCACAGTATTACTTTATTCGGTTATCCTCTGGTTGTTACATGTATTGCTATTTTTTTCTCGGTTTATTTGTCTACGACATCGATCTCACATATTCTTGTATTCTTAAATATACCAAAGTACCGTAAAATAAACACTCCCCTCCCCAAACGCTTATAGCAAAATAACTTATTTAGTAAATTTGGAACTTGAATATCACATAATCCCAATAAAATAACTTGTTTAAGTGATCATGGTTTCATAATATATTTTCTATATTGAAAAGAACCTATTTTAACTCAAAATCTAAGACGGTTAAATCTTGAACCAACAGATACATTTATACTAGTATATATTTAACAGACCAGTAGCCAAAAAAGAGGGGTCTAGAGATTCGTATACGAATCACAGGCTTTGAAAATGAATAAGCTCATTTCAAGTCGACGTTCTTTTTGAACTGTGACTGTTAAATTTGATTTTTTTTGGGAACAACGACTATTAACGAGTAGATGTAACCCCCTTAAAAATTCCTGGCTACGAACTGTGTTAAATCAAAATGTGCGGATCTAATTCCATTATTATGGATAATCGCCATTAAACACGTATAATTTGACAAGACAAATAAAGAACGAAGTGGAAATTATCAATAGATCAATAGTTGCAATTTATATAAATGACTGAAATCTTCATTTTTGTTATTTAACCTCTTTATACGACTGCAAAAATGTATTATTCTATCATGATCATGAATATCATGATTTTTTTCATCATATGTGAAATAACCCCTATAGTGACCGAATCCAACTTCCTTATATAGAAATATGGTCACCATGAATCGTCTCGTGGATCTGGCCATAAAATCTGTGTCGAGGTCGGATGACTTTTGTTTAGATGCCGTTTAAGTAATTTGTATACATATAAAAAAAAAAGAAGATCGATGTAGTGCGATAGCCATTGAGACAACACTTCACAAGAGACCCAATTACACAGAAAATAAAACAAATATAGGTCACCGCACGGCCTTCAACAATGAAAAACGCCCATACCGCATGGTCAGCTAGAAATCACAAATGTAAAATAACTCAAACCAGAATATAGCCGGTTACTGTACCGTGTTAGGTTATAACCTACATTCGGTTGTAGCTTTATACTCTCGTTGAAGTGAGTATAGTACGCACTTGTTTCTGTTAATATTGCCCCTTTATCAATTAAAAAATTCATGGTTACAGTTAAAACCAACATCAAGTCTTTATTCTTGATCTTTACATACATTTTTGAAATATATTAAAAAAAAACCGAATAGATAGCTGACCGTAATTTTCTGGATTCACGGGAGCTCGTTCGAAAACTGAAAGATTTGCATACGATTTCAAGAAGACTACAAGGTCAGACAGCGGTAAAACATAGAAGATGAAAAGACAAAAGGTAGGTATGTATGTATAGACTATACTTTAAAACTTTAAAACAATTTTTTTTAAGGAACCTCTTTGATCTTCAACACGTCGGTTGTCTCGAAATTCTTTTCGTGTGCGTGCTATATCACGACTTAAAAAGTCGTAAAGGGCGGGGGGAGGGGGCGGGGGTTGATTAATAATTTACATGCAGTACATCGAATCAATTAAAAAAATATCTATTACATCTCTAGTCTAGTTCTACGGTCTACATCTCAAGTCCATTAAAGCATAAAAGGGGGGGGGGGCATTTTTATGTTTTTCTTGGGGGGTTTATAATTTTACCTGTTTCTGATCTTATAAAAATATGCAGTTCATCGAATTAATAAAAACTAATTTAATCCTACCACATCTCTCTTTTGTATTTATCTAAAATTTGCCTAAATGATCTGTTTATTTTTCTTCCTTTCAAGTCACAGATCTAAAAGTTTGCTTGGTACTTCATGCATTACTTAAAAAAATCATGGGTACAATTTGATCAAGATAAAGTTTATTTTTTTGTATAAAAGAAGACAATGAACTGTTTTCCCTGATTTAGTTCCACAAACATGTAATTGCTTATTTTGTACACAACATTTTAAGTTGTAAATTTTTGTCGGTTGACATAAAAATTTAAACAGGTTTTCTTAATGTAGAAGATAAATGTTTACGTCATATAGACAACATATAGTCCAACCGTAAAATGAAATATTCAAGAAATGACAAAAAAGAGTAACATAAACACGGGTCCAACGTAAATTCTGCGGTAAACGCAGATCTTCAGAAGATTTGTTGTAGTGAGTCAAAGTATAAATATATGAGAGTGAAAGTAATTCAGCCAAAAACCCAACAGCACAAAACCAAAAAGGTCATCGCAAGCAATGTTGATATGGATACGATTTTCAACAAACAACACAAGGAACAGAGTCCCAATAATGACAATACACAAGCGCAAGTATAATTCACTAAAAGTGAAAAGAAAGTTGTGAATATGTTTATTGTATCTGTCACTCAGTTTTTTTCGCAGATAATAGCTCAATTTCGTTATATATATATAAATGTCCTAAATTAGACATTTTCTGAACAATTTCTGAAGCGATATTAATGTGTTTGTCCTATCAAAGGAAACGACCTGAGGTACTTAAATTTTCTTTGGGGAGAAAGGGGAGAGAGAGAGAGGGGTGGTATTGAAATTCTGTGAATTTTTACTTAAAAAACTGCAGAATAAGCCAGCCTAGAAACTGGAAGCCTCTTAAAAATCGTGCTATATAAATTATGAGTTAACGTTCTGTCTACAAATCTCAAGAGTTTCAAAGTATAAATGGGAAACTTGTATTTAGTTAAATAACAATAAAACCAACGATATTTATCACATAATTTGATATAACTTATCATAAGACATAGTTTTGTTAATATTGCTAAAGATGCATTAACATCATAAATAACTTAGTACAGTAAAAAATCAGTCTGAATCTCCGTTCATTTTTGTTTTACAATATTTAAAGCTGAATCAGAAATTTTAAAGTGATCTTGTTATTATCACTACTTGGATCTTGTAGAGTTGCTCTTGACCTCATTAAGGTTTAGTCATTCATCGAAATTCCGTAACACCCATCCCAATGTTCGCAACTGTAATAAATCATAGGTTGAGGTGCAAAGGTTAAGGACTTAGTTACTTAAAGTAACCTATTTGTAAACAAGATTCCGCGCTTAAAATTTTGACAGGAAGACGTTCAGTTAAAAACTAAATACAGACATTGATCTTCATTTGGCAGTTTCCTTTTCTTCACAAAATGAGCAAAGTTAAATGTGTATTCGTCGTTGGGAACATACCACACCTGCCTTGCGCTAGTTCTCTGAAATAGGTAAGAATTCAACAAAACTTCTTTTATATCCAAAAACTTTTTTTTACGGACACGAGTTTCTTTAATTTCTGAGACGTTAGATTTATAAAATTCATGTAGACTTTTTAATAAGGCGTGATGTAGCACGCACACGAAAAGAACACCTAAAAAGACCATTTGTGACATATTATATTTCAGGACCCCTGTATTTCTTTTGGTTACAAAATATAATTAAACTCTTCATATGTACATAAAAAGTATAGGATATTTCATTTTTAAAAATCTCAGTGTTGCCATGTGTTTACGCTGTTTGAAAAGCGCGCTTTAATATACCAGATGTTACACTCCAACCAGTATTGAGAATTTAAAATACAAGGCAAGAAAATTAAAGAAATCTCTCAAAAACTGAAAAGGAATTTTAAATATCAAATCAATACTCGACGGACAAATTTAGGGAATGAAATCTGAACTTTTGGAAATGATATGGTACGTATGTATCGAATACAGTAAATTATAAGCCTTTTACGGATACTGTGGTTATACTGTAATGAGATGCTCAGACAGATTTATGATGATATAATCAAAGATAAAACTTTGACGGAGGAAGGATAAAATCTAGGACGCTTTCCCAAAATTGACAAAGACCTTTATCGGACAGTATAGTCGCATTGAAGAAAATTAATTCTTTCCTTTTTCAGTCGCTAATCAGCAAGAATATGTGATTAATAATAAAAACAACTCCTCGTCAGATATCCTATAAATAGTACGGGAAAGTCCAAGTCAGTGAACTTATATTATAAACTCTGGGTAACATTTTGTCTCTGCAGGTCTTTCAGACAATAAATTCAAATTGAAAAATCACACTAGTCCTTTTCTAGCTCAAAAAAAGTTTTCACAGCGAACGGTAAAATACTACTTTAGGGACAAGCGGCGTATAGATGGTGGTGGAACCCCCCTTTTTGACGATGAATGCGTCTGAATAGGTATACATAAGGCTGTTACCCCCTTATCCTGGTTTTGAACCCGGACCCTGGATAATTCTTTATTCAAAATGGGGGGAGGGGGGTCTTTTTTGCTTAGGTTGATTAGGTACTTTCATACTTTTGTTTAGAAAATATGTGTGTTGTTAACTGTTATTGAAATTATCAATTCGGTTACTGTAGTTTTGTTTCTTTGTGGTTTATAGACATATCGTTTCATTAATCGGGAAAGAATACAAAATGGCGGAACGGCAGAGAATTGATACTCTAAATTTAAAATCGATGGTGATCGCTTATCTAGCGGAATAAAACTTTAATATCTATGAATTTGAGCATTTTTATACAGAATGAACATAATATCAATTTTTGATTTTTTGGCGAAGTTTCCCTTTAAGGAATTTTGATCAATGCTCGATCCCCTTGTTTGTTTTTTTCGATTGATATAAAGTATTTTGCCCTTTATAGACCCTATTTTCTTAGGTAAAAATCATTAATCAATTATATAACTCGTACTGAGATTTCTTCCGGTAACACTGACATCCTAATCCAGCCTTCTATTTCGTAAGCGTTAGCTTATACTCGATCTATGGTTAAACAGTGGCCCAGGATCACAGGCTATAGCAATCAGTGGACCCGAGGCTACGACAAATCATACAATCGAATAGGGTAGCGAATTCAGTTTCTGCAGAGGTTTACCGCTTGTCGAAGTTTAAATTTCCGCACCTTTTATGCAGGATCGAAAGTCAAACATATATTGTTTGCAATTAAGTTACAATTTTGATTTTACATTTTTATCATTGTCAATTTAAATTTTGTTATTTCATTATTTTAATAAATATCAGAATGATTGAAAGTTGTGACCTCAGTTTACATGGTTTACATTCCAGTCAGGAGCTTGTAATTCTGTGGTTCAGTGATATTTGTTTTGCGTTCAATTTTTGTATATAAATAAGGCTGTTAGTTTTCTCATTTGAATTGTTTTACATTGTCATTTCGGAGCCTTTTATATCAGACTATGCAGTATCGACTTTTGCTTATTGTTGAAGGCCGTAAGGTGACCTTTAAATGTTTATTTCGGTGTCATTTTGGTCTCTTGTAGAGAGCTGTCTCATTGGCATTCATACCACATCTTCTTTTATTGTAAAACATTTAGTGACTTGAGAATTTCAGAAAAGGTATCAAAAGTCATAGGTAATTTGGGACAGGATAATTGTTTTTCTAGCCCGGCTCCTCCTTTTTCCTAAAAAAAAATCCTTTTTTTTTTTGGTTTGTTCTCTTTTAATTTTAATGACACATGAATAATGTTAGCGCTTATCTGTATATTATGAACATTCATTAAAGGGGGTCGGGGCAGAGGCGGATTTAGGGGGCCCGACAACCCCTCTTTCTGGAAAATAATTGGTTGCTTATATAGGGAATCACTGAAGCATGACGGGAGCGGGCCTCTCTGAGGCAGTCAACGGGCACCTGCGTTTGAAAATTTCTGGATCCGCAACTGCGGAGGGGCCCTGATCCCAATATCTCGGGCTTAAAAACATGAAATTCCGAGGTTCTGAATTTATTATACAAATTAAATATCTCGACATCCCGAAATTCGAATAAAGAAATCGCGGATCCCGAAATGGTCAATCCTGAAATTTCGATCTTAAAAACACCCGTTCCAGACATCCCGAAAGTGTATTTTCTTTTTACAGTCAATTCTCAGTTTAATAACTGATTCACAGCGGTCATTGATATATTATTCAGACCCTCTCTATTAAATAAACCCTGTGACTGCCGAGGATAGTAAACTTGAAAATAATATCAGACAGAAAATACACTTTATTCGTAGTATATGCATTTGTTTCAAAGTAAAAAGAAAAACGCAAACTGGAGGTTTTTGTTTTTGAGATATGCGACATGTAAAAAAAAACTTTTACAAAAAACTAAATAATTCAAATATAATTTTTTTAATCATCATTAAAATGTATTCAGATCTTTAGATAAATATAACTGAGAAGTGTATTAAGTTAAAATCAATTATCATAAATCGTTTTTGAGATACAGCGCGACACAGGAAAAACACACCCCTGTTTTAGTTACTAAGTCCCGTAACTCAAAAAAAATAAATCTATTAAAAGAGGGACGAAAGATACCAAAGGGACAGTCAAACTCATAAATCTAAAACAAACTGACAACGCCATGGCTAAAAATGAAAAAGACAAACAGAAAAACAATAGTACACATGACACAACATAGAAAACTAAAGAATAAACAACACGAACCCCACCAAAAACTAGGGGTGATCTCAGGTGCTCCGGAAGGGTAAGCAGATCCTGCTCCACATGCGGCACCCGTCGTGTTGCTTATGTGATTACAAATCCGGTAAATAATTTAATTCTATAGGTCAAATTCATGAAAGGGAAGGGGATTGTAGTTACGACGTATTAAAGGAACATATCCGATATCATTTGTGAAACGGTTATTCCATAACGGTCAACCAACTCGTGATGGCGTCCGTAAAATTTACGAAGGGATGATTTCAACTTCACCATTTGGAACTCTTGATTTAATAGCTTCCTTGTGAGCAGTAACCCTCTATCAAGAAAATCATGATAGGAAATGCAAGCAAGGGAATATCGTATCAATTGAGAGATATATACCCTGTATGCAGGTGCTGCTGGAATTTTCACCAAAAAGTATACTGATCTTTTGACCATCATAAGAAACAACTATATTAAGTTTCATGAAATTTGGATAAAGTGTTCTCAAGTTACGGTGAGACATGTTTGACAAGAAGACAATGAACTGTTACATGCCTTATTCAGTTTCTCAAAAATATATTTACTTGTTTTGTACACAACATTTTCATCATGATGTACTTTATGTAGCAGCATATTTATAATATAATTAATTTTCATCTACTAATAATCGAAGGGAAGATTTATTTTTACATTTGACAAGAGTACATGTTCATCTAGAAGCCTTGAATCATAATAAAACCATTTCGTTCCTCGTGGAAGATTTTTATGTCTGTCATCTCCAGTTGTATGGAAGATTCATATACGTATGCAAAGGAAGGTTATTTTCCGAAAAGTTGTCAATTATTTCCCTTTAATTTCTTAAATTATAAAAAAAAAAAAACGTATGAAGTTCTTTGATTGGTCATTTTCAGGTGCAAATTTTTATGTAAGTATGTGTTCCTTCTTCAGTGAATATAAAAGAAGAATATTGTGGTTCATCTCTTAACTCTAACCAAATGTCCAAATTCTAATAATTATTTTTAAATCTTAATTTTACTTGAATTCAATAAATGATCATGATGAATGACTAGATATTCATATGTAAAGATAACTAGTGTCTTTATAGTCGTCAATTGCAAAATATATGCACAAATAACATCAAATTTAAAGATAAAATTGCTTTGTAGGTAGAAGAAGCTTTATCAGCAATGGACAACTTAGAGTCATCAGAGGTATCAGGATTATAATTTAGCACGCCAGACGCTCTTTCGTCTACATAAGACTCACCAGTGAATCCCATACGAAAACATTCATAAAGCCAACCAAGCACAAAGTTAATGAACATTGAGGATCCGAAATAATTATTCCAAACAGTTGTGCCAAATACGGCCAAGGCAACCTAGAAGTTAAGATTGACAATTAATTGAGAATAAAAAAATGATATAGAGATCAAGATAAATAAGAGAGGAAAATATTAAATCATAGTTACAGGTTTTTTTTTTATAAATAGTAGCCTCACTAATCATAATGAAAAAGACAGTTTATCACAAACATTACTACCAATCGATCTTGACCCAGTCGTGGCTATATATACCTGTTTTACTATCAACGCTACTGATATTGGGATTGTCTATATAACACTGTTTCTAAAAAGAATATGTTGCTGATAGAAGTACGCCTCCTATTAGTAGTAACATCAGAAGATTACCTTACTACGCTTAAAGAAGTTTCAAGGAATAATAAACAGTCAATAGGAATATAGACCAACTGTTTTGATGTCTGAAAACTACAAGATCACTTATTAAACATCTATGATGTGGATAAAAACAGGGAAAATACCATAATGTATAAGACAGAACGATAATAGTATGTGACTGAATTCAGTCATAGACTTAGATTTAAAATTTGTTTGTATATATTGTATAGATATTTCTACTGTACAAACCGATGTACTTTATAATGTCAATAAATGATGGTACGGCTGCCAGTGACTGAATTCAGTCAAGATTTTCGTTATTGCTAACATTTATATGTAGATTTAGAATCAACTTGGACATTTTTTCTTTGATACTATAATCTAGTTTTGAAAAAAGGAAGATGATTCTTGATGTTTGTAAATTGACTGAATTCAGTCAACAGTTTTCTTATGCACTTCTGTAAAAACTGTATTATACCACTCCGAGCATTTACTTGTTGTGTAGGATATTGCACACACACAACTGCTACCAATCTCCAATTTTTAATGTATTATCAATTGAATATTCAAATAAATTAAGATGAAGGTTGTAGTGCAAGATGACTGAATTCAGTCATGACTATGGTGTCACATATGCAGTTTTTATTCACACAGGTATCTGGGACAAACAGATTTTCATTAAAAAAAACTAGTCACAATTTAACAGTTTGAATAAAACGTATATTCTCATTTATTTTGTTTTGAAACATGATAAATAAAATCGTGTACTTCTAAGAAAATAGCTGAAAATACGTAAGGACACGATTTGCATCAACAGGTGTCAATTTCTTCTAAGATTTGGGGAGAAACCTCAGTTATCTTAATTTTAAGGAGGTGTTATTAAGCAGATTCTTGCATTCTCTCCATATTTGACAAATCAGAATATTGACAAGTTGAAACAGAATGTGTTAAAAATTTAAATAATTCCAAAAAAGAGATTTGATAAAATAAAAATTTGCTTACAGATTTTTTCCAATGGTAAATTTGGGGAAATGTAAGTACTCGTTGTCAAAAGTGAAGGCCAGTTTGAAACATACAAGAAAAATTGATTTAACAAAAATATATATATACGCACTTAACGACCATTCTTTTATACGCCTTGATAGAAAGTTACGGAACTATAGATAGTTGCAATTTAAAATTATATACATTTTTACATTGAACATAAGAAATAAATAAAATTGAGAATGGCCCCTAAACAAATATATACAAGTTCAGTGATAATGAACACCATACTAATTTCCAAATTGTACACAAGAAACTAAAATTTAATAATACAAGACTAACAAAGACCAGAGGCTTCTGACTTGGGACAGGCGCAAAAAATGCGGCGGGGTTAAACATGTTTATGAGATCTCAACCCTCCCCCTATACCTCTACCCAATGTAGTAAAGTAAACGCATAACAATACGTACATTTAAAATTCATTCAATTCAAGAAAAGTCCGAGTCTGATGTCAGAAGATGTAACCAAAGAAAATAAGCAAAATGACAATTAAACATAAATAAACATGCAATTTGCCCCCTCCCTTTTTGGGAAAAAAATTGGTTGCTTATATAGGGAATCACTGAACCGTGACTGGAGCGGTCCCTCTCTTAGGTCAGTCAGTGGGCCATCACTTACGAAAATTCCTGGATCCGCCACTGAGCATGTTATCATGGGATGTCGATGGACTATTGTATACCAAAAGAAGAAGAAGAGAACCAATTTGAATTAAAAACAGGTCGATATTTAACCTGCTCTGGTTCGTCGAAGTAATGGACAAAGTAAAATCACAGATTTCTATTTAAATAAAATTGTTCTCGAACAAAGGAAGGAATTCGTCATCACAATTGTTGGGTATAATGTATTATAATGTGAACATCGTTCTGAAGTACTGTATGCCAAATTTTCTGTTCCAACATGCACGTTATATATATGCTACTGGACGTCCCAAGAGAATTTTCTGTTCCGACATGCATGTTACCAAGAGATGTGAATATTTTCTTGGAAAAGTATTCAGTAACAAAGTTTAAAATTAATATCGGGATTTATTTTCTTTCTTGAAATATTCAGTAACAGCAAAAAGAATAACTTGACTGCTTGTCCGCTAAATTGGGCTGTTCTTGCCAGATAAAAGACTTATAGTTATATAACTCGAAAAACTTTTAATTTGTATTTTTTTTTTTTATTTATTTTCATCACTAGATAGCTGAAATTTATTGGGAAACTTGCATTTCGGGCATATTCTTTGCTTCTAAGCTCGAATTAAAGAGTGTTATAAACTTTTTCAAATGTTGAATACGCAACCAACAAATGGAAGTTTTTAACGACCTTGACTGGCTATACAACAGCCCTTGCACGGTCGGCCCTGGCTTGCGCCTTTTTGGGCATTAAATAATTTAATATGTTTACCATGTGGTAATTTAAATAATTTAGAATGATAAGAAAGTTTAATAAAAACAAAAATTTAAAAAGCAAAAATTTGGATAAATAAATGAATAAAAAAAGTAAAAAATTTTAGATTAAGTAAATAATAAAATAATAAAAGAATATAATACGCAACCAAATCTCCAAGTATTATTTATGTTTCTGGTAAAGGCGTTTGATTGGGTATTAGTTTGTGGTAGGCGTGTTTTCGGAAACATTCCTCCAATCAGACCTATTTGACATACATGTGTGCGCTGATGCGTGTACACTGGCTATTGTAACGGCACGTGTGACTGTCTCATATCGAAATCTGTCGAGCGTGACCAATGTTTATTGTAGAATTTTTTGTCATGTGGTCAAATTATTTGACATACAAGTTTTAAATTTGCATTTTGAAAGATTATTTTCGGAAGTTGTCCCGTATATACTATTCTAAAGTGTTAGAGAAAAAAAAAGACTTTAAAGGAAAGATAAATATCAACGGAGAATATAACCTGAGAAAACTATACTAGTCTACTAGCATAATAGTCAAAGATATAAAACATGTATTATATGGCTCTGATATTAAATTTAACGTGTTCTGGAAAATTTTGACAAAATATAATTGCACGAATTTTTAATCGATCGCTGACCTTTAATTCTAGAAGTGACTTGTGACTGTTATAAACATGCAGAGACAATTCTATGCATTATGGTTTAAGTTTACAATGAACACACTATAGTTATACATTTTCCTTTTAAATATCAAATAGACAATCACCTTTCGGATAGACTTGCTTTTTCTTTCTTTTCGTAAAGATTATCATTCGTCCATTTAGAGACATAAATTACAAGTTATATATGTCTCTGGTTTATTATATTTGATTACTTCAAAAATGCTTCAAAATACTATGAGCCTGTATTGGGGTCCCAACCGATCACACAAAAAAAAGGGGCGAGTTCCAACTATATGTCCCCGTTCAAATGCATTGATCGTCTTATAAGTTTATGACTCAACGGTTTCCTCCAACAATATGGTTTGATAAATTTCTTTCGAAGTTCATTACTTTTCACATACTAAAATAAAATGATATTCATCTTCAATTACTTGTTTATCACACATAATACAAAATCTCGGATATGTCTCAATATTATAAAATCGACAAGTTTCTATATTCAAACAGTGAGCAGATATATGCGGTATTTACAAATGAATGGTTTTATAGATATAATTTACAGCATGATCTTAATAAAATTGTTGGGGTCAAATACATCTATGCAACATACATTTAGGCGAGTCTTCAAAAGATAGTACATTTCACTATTAAAGCTACCGTTTAATCTATCTTTGAATTCAAATTAAAACAAATTCACTTTTTTTACACCCTGATGTAACCGTATTTTTAAAGTGTTGTCATCCGTATCAATAAATTGTTTAATAAAATTGAAGTGCATGAGTATTATTAACGTCTAGGATAAGTGTGAGATTTCTCTGTTGATGGGAATAAACAAAATTTAACTGAATTTGTATTATTTAAATTAATGAAAAGGCAAGCTAGTGTGTGTTTGAAATGATATTGTTGAAATGGATAGCATGAAAAATGTGTGTAACTGATTTTACGTTGACTTGGACTGCGAATTTGAAAATAATATATTTGTGAAATCACATTCTACAAGATGACATATTTTGTAAGTACGTTTAATATACTCTATAACCTTTCATTCTAATTATAGTATCTTTGAAATGCATTTTATAGCGGACTATGCGGTATGGGCTTTGCTCATTGTTGACGGCCGTACGGTGACATATAGTTGTTAATGTCTGTGTAATTTTGGTTTCTTTTGGACAGTTGTCTCATTCGCAATCATACCACATCTTCTCTTTTATATTTATATAGCTATTACTTGCAACTGCCACATGTACATGTTCTAGACTCGCTGAAATACAACACATTTTTTCGTGCAATGCGGGATTCACAATTTCGCTTAGTTTTTCATTTTGTGCATCCTTATTTATAGTTCATGATATAAAGTATTACTTCCATGCTCAGATTAACGAAGAGTTGTTTCTATGCGAAGAAAAAGGGTTTGAATTACCCGATATATAGCCATTAACATGTTTGATGATGGCACAGATATTTCATGTATTTGTCCACCAGACAACAACGAAACAACAGCGAGAAAACACAATTACCCATATGACAACTTACTAGTGTAAATAAAGTAAGCCGTCGATAACAGCCGGTGCTGATATTCATGGGTACAGCAATTTTTGTATAGATAATTTAAGGCTAATGTGTGATCCTTGAATTTTGTGTTCGTAAAAAAGGCGAAGAGGTATTTACATACATCGCGGTGTTGACAAAATCTATAAGTATTTATTTTTTTCACATTTCAGTATATGGGACTTCCAAACTGTTCCCTTTGTTTTGAAGGTAGTAAAGGTCAGCAACTGTAGTTTCAGTTTGTTCGTTTTTTAACGGGCTCGAACATTTGCCATACTGAATAAAATCATTACAGCTGATTTCTTATACCTGCAAAGTAAAACTTTGGTTGGCTTGCTTGCTTTGATTGTATAGTTGTTTATACAAGCTTTGAAAATAAGATCGACATCTTTAAACAATATACATGTATAGACATAGTTTAACTTGTATATTTTATATTTTGTACAATATACAAACAAAGCAAGCAAGCTAACCAAATTTTTGCCCTACATGCATTAGGAAATAAGCTGTAATGATGTTATCCATGTGTATGTGCGACAAGGTGGAAAATTTGATATGTTTTGTGAAAATTGCAGCGTTGGCTCAATATAAATAAAAGAAGATGTGGTATGATTGCCAATGAAACAGCTTTCCACAGGAGACCAACATGACACAGAAACTAACATTTATAGATCACCGTACGGCCTTCAACAATGAGCAGAGCCCATACCGCATAGTCAGCTATAAAAGACCCCGATATAACAATGTAAATCAATTCAAACGAGAAAACTAACGGCCTTAATTATATATAAAAAATGAACAAAAACAAATATGTAACACATAAACAAACGACAACCACTGAAATACAGGCTCATATACAATTTATTTTTTTATGGGATAGTTTTTTTCTCCTTTTATATATTTAATTGGGCCGTTTTGGGGTTGTTTTTTTGTAAATTGTTTTACACAAGTAATTTTTGGGTCATTTATGGCTTACTTTTCAGCATTGAACCTATGACTGCTTACTTATTTTTTTGTTGGAAAGATGTCTCATTTGGCACTCATACCTCATCTTCTTATTTCTATATACAAAGCACATTTTAGAAGGAAAAAAATTAAGTAATATGGCACCCACTATGATCCAGAGACTTTTAATATTGGAGATATTTTGTGATAAAACTAGCAACAAACGGATGTTATCGATTGTTGAAACTATAAAAAAAAAATGTACTGAGCTATATACCGTACCCGCTCAGTGGCGTATCCAGGGGGCGGGGGTTCCGGGTTATGGACCCCACTTTTTTTGAAGGATCATTGCATTTGAATGGGGACATGTAGTTGGAACCCCCTCCCCTTTTGTCAAGGGTTAGGACCCGCCTTTTTGAAACGGCTGGATCCGCCCCTGCCGATTTCATAACACCTATTTTTAGCATAATGAATATTATGATGTTCTTATTTTTAGTTCAGGTCTTGATAAAAAAAAATACACATTCAGTACAAAAAGAAGTGTTTCAATAAAAGTTTTCGTGTTTTTCTAGGCAGAAATGATTTTGGAATGACATAATATCGGTTTTAAAGATCTCAAATGATTTTCTTACTGGACAGTGGTCACTTCACTGGATATTTCACTGTTTCATGTCTTGAAATTAATGTAGGTTCAATTCATAACAATGCACAAAACCGGTTCCACTACTTTTGCAAGGCGAAAAAGAAAGTCGAATCGTGAAGCCAGTAAGCAATATTTTTTTAATCTGAGCATGCAAATTGAGGATTACGTTATATATTTTACATTAAATATATTTGCAGAATAAACACATTGGTAATGAGAGTCCCAGACAATATATTAGTTGACTGTTTTCCCACTAATTCCACGTGTTTTAAGTTGTAGTTTACTCGTAGTAGCCCACAATGCATTGTAGTTCATTGAGTCGATTGGTCAGTTTTTCAAGGCCATATTGGCCTTGTGTTTTGGAAATTACTATGCAAATATATTCTGACGTCAGAAAATCTAGAGTTCTCGACCTGTTTAACCCTTTCAAACTATTCAATTAATCTCTCCATGCCATATGGCATAGGTTATGATTAGCCCTCGGGGTAAAACAGTCAAATGAATGGATAATTATTACAAGTACGTGTATTCCCGACAAACAATGACAATTACCAAATTCGTTCATTACGTGTAAATGAATGCATTTTGCATGTAAAAACATTAAATCTGTATTTATATACCTGTACAAATCACCCATGCAGAAACATACATACACATGGAAAAAAGTATTGCAACACCTTAATTTTTTAAAACATGAAAAATTAGTCTCTTATTTTGGATGGAATATGATAAAATATTTGTAAAATAATATTGAAACGTAGTTAATGATAACATTGGCTTTAAATCGAACAAAAAATGTATGAAAAAAAGGTTTTTTCGAACTAAAATTTTTATAACAAAATGAAGTGTTTTTTGTACAAAAAAATGCATTTTACAAGTTTTACTGTAGACGAACTTTACAATGTCAGACATTTCCAAATTAATCTTTAGAAGATTGTTCACATCATGGTTGGTCGTTATACGCCAAAGAATTAGTACTTTGAGCGCAGCTTCCATTCAATACGACGAAAGCAAGCGATCCATGGTAAAAAAGACATTTAAAGGGCACATATTTATCTTTCGTCTGACAGCACGTATACACCGCAGTTATCGTGAATTATATAAACATATAAAAAAAAAAATAACATTATTTTTTTAAGACAAAACAGAGAAAAGAACTGATAAGTGCGGGTATTCCATGCGCCTTGCCTCCTTTATGTTTCGATATTTTAGAAATTAATTATTCTTTTATCTATTATAACACGTGAAAACTACACCGGTGAGTTCCATATATGTCTTCAACTTACAGCTGGTCCTGAAAATGCATGAAATATTTGCCACTGGACTTTTAACAACCAACAATCAATCACACTACAACTTAAAGTATATATAGTAGTGAAATACAAAATGAATATTATAATGATACAATTAGCAAAATAAATAGAATACAAATACACACTACTTTATTTAACTGACATAATTTAAAGGAAATACTCTGTAAACTATATCAGTAGAGAAGCGAAAAGTTTCTTTTGAGTACTTAACAAACTTCCGAACAGTTCATGTTTTTTTGCTCAATTTAAAATCTTGAAAACATAAGCATGTATATTAAAAACTGACGATCAGACATCACTAATACGTGTATACACAAATTCATTAATTCGTTATTAACGTTTAGCCCTACGGCACCTTTCTATTAAGAATGATGATGAGAGTAATTGTAATATATAATAGGCATGTACTTTCTTACGTTACGGATCATTGATTTTGTTACCTGTTGACCCGGTTGATTACTAGCACGTGCCATCGAACTCAACCATTTTAACTAAAATAGATTTTGTTTAAGTTAACGCCATATGTATACTAAGTACAGTATACCTATCATATGGATTAGAAAATGCATATTATACGGTGATACTTTAACACTGTCCCGACAGAGACTGAATGAATGCAGTATGATGATCAGGTTTCGGGATCCGAGAAGTCTTTTTTCGAATTTCCGGATGTCGGGAATATTTTTGTCCAACTTAAATAGAGTAAATCTCACTAAATTAATACACATGCAAACAAAAAGCAACAGCTTCAACGGTTAACTAGGACATATATCAACAGAAAACGAATTAAAGCAAATGTCATACATAAAACCAAAATATGCATGTGTTAATTTGCCTCCGGTGCATTTCTGAGGATCCTTAACTTTTTTAGGTTACGTTTAGGATTTTCCGTTACTAATCTTCAAATACGAAAAACATTTTCACCGGTGTTCACAACATTTTAAGGTTTATGGCATACATTCTGGTGTGTATACAATTAGCATACGTCCTTGCATTTAATTACCAATATACATTTATATAAACTAACATTTATTAAAAAATAAACAACATTTATAGACGAATAATTTATTAGTTCCTCGACAAAACAAGAAAAGAAATAAAGAATCAACAGAAGATTTAATTTGTCTTTGTAATTAATCAAAATAATACTTCAAACAAATCCTAATATAAAAAAAAACCATATTTATAAATTAATCTAAAATGCATTATCGAGTAGAAGGGGCGCAACTCGTGTTATCAAACCGGTATACTAAACGGATCTAAACAGGGTCTGAACATGTTAAACGTAATTTTGTATCAATGGTCTGTTTTGGTCTGACACGGTCTTAACGGGTCTAAACAACCCGCTAGACGATTCAGTCTTTTCCGTCTTGATACGCCTTAACGAACTGATTTACCTGATGAGGCTATCGATCTGAACGGCGACTAAACGATCTGAAATATCTGGACGAATTTATCTAGCGGTAAATCCAGTCAATCAAGATGTGATCAGACCAAAATGGCCGTTTCAGACTGAAATCGGGCTTCTAGTGAAGGGAATCTGATTTTCTCAGGTAAAACTATTGATCTGCCTATTTAGGTTCAGGACGATTCAATAAAATTTAGAATGAAAATGGAGAAAAAGTCAAAGAGACAACAACCCGACCAAAGAGCAGACAACAGCAGATCTAGAAAAACTGTAAATTGGTCATTGTTTCTTAGACAAATATATTTCGTTTTTCTTCATACATATTAAAGTATTTCTTGAAAACACATCCAATAACAACAGATTATTAGTTGTATAAGCAGAACATTTTAACTACACGTGTATGTCTTACTAAACATCTTAGATAATAAAACTTACAATCTCCAAATGGAACATTATACAATGTAAAAGCAGCATCGCTATCCGGGCTATCGGCATATACAAACTTATTGTCTTGGCTAGGACTATATGCGCCAGTCCATATTTCATCATTATCAGCTTAAAAAGAATTGAATTGTAATAAGTATCATAGGAAGATTTATTATTCAAATATTTACATAATACAGAGTTATATGGAAGACCACTTCACTTGAAACTACATAAGTGTTCACCACTACAAATATTTCCATCGGTACGATCGGTAATTCGTGTTTGTACCCACTAGCGACATGATTTGGCAGTCTTCGATATTTTGATGAAAGAAAAGTCATCGTGACTGATTTTTTTTCCCGATTATAAAATTCCTATTAGATGTTGCTTGTGATGGCGGATGCAGTATACAAAGCAGTAAACGCTTATCCTGTCGACGCAATCAAATCAGTCTCGCTCCGTTAGGAGTTTATGTGATTGTCTAGCTTTGTTTTTGATGCCCTGATTAGTATTCTTAATCGATTTATTTTGTATTAAATCGGTAAACCACTCCTGCTTTTCTTTAATGAAAAGCAACAAGAGTTAGTTATATGAGTTATTTCGAATCACAATTATTGTATAATGATTTGACCTATGCTTTTAAACAGAGTAAAACTACTCGATTAACTGTCTCCATTTATAAATAAACACTAGATTTTCAGTCCAGACTATGTCATGGTAACCCTTAATGTGTGTACATAATTTAGTTCAAAAAATTTACCTTCTCAGGCCCAAGTATTAAACTAATTTTAATTTTGCATCTTTCACTTTTGAATATACAGTTATAAAATACCCTTAATTCGAGGATACAAAAATACAAAACACAAAGCATAGAAGAATTGCATCTTGAATTCTAATCTAAGGCCGTGTTCACATTGACCTAAACTCGATATTGTGCTAGTGTAATTCACACTTACTAAACTTAATTACGTTCCCATTGATAAAACTGAATTTTTACATATAGTTCAAATTATTTTTTGTCTACATGCAGTCGATTGTCAGTGTAGCCTTGAGTATGTTATTTGTACACACCACTGGGATTTTAAAACATGAATTTTACCATGGAAGAAACGTTTTTTTTTAATAAAACAGATATTCATAACAATTATTATTAAAGATCTTAACATATATATTTGTCTAAACTTGAAATTTCTATTTGTTATAAAAAAAACTTGAAGAAGCTTTATTAACCCCTTATCAAGAATCAAAGCATCATCATTGCCCAAATCATAATTCATTTGAAAGGTCTTCCCAAATCGACTGGACGTACACAGAAATGTTTGCCACTGGTCTTCACTCAAACAACGATTTACTCATAAATGCATTACTAAAAAATGTGTGCGGTAAATGTTTTATTGTAGGTCTAGTATCTCAGATCCGTTTAAATACACTTAGAAGCGAAAAACCAAGTTACCTCCCCCTTTTGCCAAATACTCCTTGGAGAAAAAAAAATGAAGTGTTCCTTAACATCTCAATACTTTTTCTTCGTCTGTAAGCACGCTGCTGCACCCTACGGTTTTTAATGCGTATTCGTGATATCTTTGGGAACTTTAAAAGAGGGACGAAAGATACCAGAGGGACAATCAAACACATAAATCGAAAATAAACTTACAACGCCATGGCTAAAAAATGTAAAAGACAAAAAAAAAAAAAAAAGTACAAATGAAACAACATAAAAAAACTAAAGAATAAACAACACGAACCCCACCAAAAACTAGGGGTGATATCAGGTGCTCCGGAAGGGTAAACGGATAAACTACTGTAAATCATCAAAATGGCTTTAATAAAGGAGCCACCACTTTCACTAACTGCTAGAAAAGTTGTCGGAAAATTGTGCATTCGGATCTAAGTAATTACATCCCAGATCCTTTGTTATAACAGGTGTGGTCTTAGCCGAATCACCCCTACCAGATCACCCAAGCTTGAGTTTCTTTGTTTTGCATGCTTTCCTTTGTTCTGTAACATTTTGGCGGGAATGTCATATCCACTATTAAACTTATAAACAATTATACGGAAAAGACTATATATATCAAAATTTACGTAGAAAACAATCCAGTGTATATGCTGGGATTCGAACTCAAGACATTTAGCATATCAACACAGGACACATACCACTACACCAGGACACATACCACTACACCAGGACGACTAGATACCAACTATCAATAATTTTACATACTTAAAGGGAGCAAGATATTTTTAAAAGTGGGGCCAGTTGGTAGAAACTTTATTCAGTGGGGTTTCAATCCTTTTCTTAATAAGTGAGTTGTCAGACTGATTGTTCAATTTTATTTTACACTTTTTCAAAAGTGGGGCGAGTCGGTCAACAAGAGTGGGGCGATCCAGTGAGGGGCTATTGACCAGTGGGTGAGTTGACATTGTTACATATCTATTCGTCGTATTCGGGGTAATAAAAAGTATATATTATATAGTAATATATATAGTTTATTATAATGATTGTGTGGCGTTCTAAACTAGATTGTATTAATTGTAAATGGTTTTTCGTCTGATCTTAAACAGCTGGTATGTAAAATAGTTATCCCATTCGGACTTGGTGTGTCAGTGTTAGATTATCCTCTGGGCTCCGACTGTGTACATTTCATTAAACTAATTGTAAACATGTTTACTGTACATGGCGTTTGGTATGAAAACGGCATAAGCTTGAGAAACACAATTCAGTTTTGAAACTTTTTTCACTCATTTAAAATTAATCACAATGAGTAACCTAAACCAGATGTCAATGATCTATCCATATTTTATGTAAAAGCATGCAAGACAAATAGATGACAAAAAAACTATGTGTCTCGATACATGTATTTAATTGGTATCTGTTTTAAACTGATACCGATTTGTTTTTCATTTTACTTAGCATAAGTACAAGAAAGTGATTTGTCATTGAATACATGGCATACTCGATATAGTTTGTTTATACTTAAATGAAAACAATATTCAAATTATTAACTCATAACTTACGGATACCAAACGCAAGTTTGACAGCATCAGCTTCTGATCGTGAATTTGGCCTCCATAGGTATGCTCCTGGTGTATCGGTACATGCCTTCTAAAATTGAAAAAAAATAAGATATATCAATTATGCAGTTTCTAAGTTTGTATATTATATTGATATCAAACAATCCTCGATTCCTGCTTCATTACTCAAAAACTATCCGGAAACAACAGTTTGTAGAAAAACGTGGGTTCATAAAAGATGTTTGCAACGATAAATCTAGCAAAGGAATACTAGGCGTATTTAATTTGATCTCAAGTATGTAATTTTCAATGGATAATTGGATGAGACCGTATTTTAGATTTATTATATGCGTTGCCTGCCAATAAAAACGAAGCCTACTATAACAAAGAGTTATTAAATCTGATACAACATAACACATACTCACCCGAGCATTAGACCATGGTTGGTCTTGACCTCCGCTGTCCAAGTAACAATTAGAACTAGCAGTTTGGTCATTCAACAACCTATAGTTTGAAGGGCAATTTGTTGGAATACATGGTGCTATTAATATAAAACAAAATAAGTCTATTATTTAACTGAACAGCAATAATATAATATTAACCTGGTACATAAACAAATATTACAATTTCTCTAATTCTATGGAAATTTATCCCTTTCCGAACCCATTGTATAAACAAATGTACTCAACACGTGGTTGCTGGTGATCTCAAAAGATCATTGGATGATTTTAAGGGTCATGACCTTTTAAGCTAACTGGAAGAATCAAAATATGATAACAGATGTTAATGAAATTGACATCTTCGTGCAATGTGAAAGGCACTCGAAGGGGATTTTCGGTTAACCAAAAAAAGAAAATGTCTTTTTAATCATTAGATTCTTACATGGTTACTCGTGGATTATTGGATAAATCTGATAATCCACTGGTATCAATGTAAGAATCTGTATGTAAAATAAACAAATGATCCAAATATATTTGGAAAAACATAATTTTGGCCAATGAATCCCCCCAGGGTATATTCCGATTAACACAAATATTAATCTATATATATATAAAATTATTGTATAAACAAGTAGATAGTGCAATACATAACTTATTAAAGATCATCACAAGTCAAAAACACTGCTTTAATTTGGTGTCTTTTTGGCTGCAACTGTGACCGTCAATTTTCCTTGTTGCTTAAGACAATTGGAAAGAACAATTTGATATTTACCGCCCCCACTCCTCTCCAAAAATAGAAAGAAGAAAAAAGAAGAATAATACTAACATAATGAAGATGGTCATGGTGGAAGCTAATGTGCCATGGAGAGTGGTAGAATTTGGATGAACATTTTGGTGGAAATGAGTTTGTATATTTTGATATATAAAAGGTGAAGCTTTCATAATTAACGTTATTAAGGGGCGAAAAGTTTCAATATCGACAAACTATAAATCTGTTATTATTTTTTGTATCGTTAAAGTTGAAAATGACACAGAACGCAATTTGTGATCTCCGCCAAATATAAAAAAGGTGACGGTCCATTATCGATAAAATTACTAACTTGTTGGTACAGCGGCTTGTGGTGTTGGAACAGTCACCGACACAGGTGTTGGTACAACAGGCATTGGTGTTTCAGTAGTACTCATCATTGTCATCATTAGCATTGGTATCACGAGTAACGCTAAGGCTAAAAAAGGTAGTCCAAAATTTGATCCTGTGCCAAAATCAGAACCATCCAAAAATGAGGTTTCTGAAAATAAGAAACAAATGATTATGTTATGTAACGCAAAGATGAATTGATGATGTTTGGAAACTATTCTTCAGAATTTTATCTCCTTACCCTTTCTGGATACTTGGAATTACCGGAGATTTTCAGTTTTATGCGTGTTTCTTTTTTTGTTTTTTTTTAATTTTGAAAGTTTGTCTTTGTTGTATTAGTAATCAAACGTACCAGGCTTATACTTTAATACATATCATTACACAACAAATTGTATTAGTGTGTCGTTCCCTTTGTATCCTCTGTGACTCTTGTTATCTGCGTTTCGTGTAATTTTTTGCGTTCCAAGTTTATTGAATAATTTCGATGCGTTTACTGTTGACGTCGACTTGATATACAAGCCATATTTTTTTTTATATATTTCATATTCCTGTTACAAACATGAAATATTTTATTAATTTTTATACTAGAAGTTAGTTGAAGCACACAAAAAGCAAGTCCTTTAAAAAATGACATTTCTAGATGGAATACATTGTGTATTTCACGTCCCCATATCATTTATATATCCATTTGAACACATTTAAGATATGTCTAGTCAAAAAGCATCTGAAGACTCTATCTATATAGTTTTCTGTCTTCTGAAATAGTATTTTCTGTACCCTATGAATAGGTCCAATGTTTATTATGACCCGGTAAAACAGAATGTTACATGATGCAACAGGTATACAAAGCAATTCATGCTAAGACAAAGTAGTTATTAAGATTTGTATGAAATAACCAGTTAACTTTATATTAATGGATTATAAATATACAATATTAGGTCAATGAAAGAAAATGTAAAATTTTGTGTTTGAGGTTGAGAAACTTAGGAAGCGAGCCCTTCCCCAGTTTGGACCGAGTACACAAAAAATTATATTTTTATGACACTGATCTATCATTGTTTTTATATTGCAACATAAACTAATACATTGATAGCTTTTTAAATCGTAACACAACATATTTTCATCTCCTGATTGTGGAGAAAGTGTTCCATGATGAAAATGACATTATAAAAATATAGCTATTTTACTATATTTAGGAAATAAACACAACTATAGTTGCAGAATAAATAATTTTACCTGAACTTTCTCTGTCATCGAGCACAATCACATCTGGCTGCTGGTCAATTGGATTCTGTCCCAGTAGAAACTGTGCTGTATAAGCACTCATATGAAGTAATGCCACAATTATTAGCAGATATAGCTGTAATGAAAATTTACATTTCATAAATATTGTATACCATCAATAATTAGAAAATAAAGATATTGATTTAAAAAGAATATTTAAGATTGTAAATCGCCAATGCAAAGCTTATGACTATGAAATACAAAAAAGTACGCGCTCACATTTAAATGCTCTAGACGCTTACATTATATATGCATGCAAATTGTCGCATAAAAGTGATACACAAATTACAAAATATGTTTCAAAATTAATAGTACTTTATATTTGTAAATGTAAGTTTGAAAATAAGACGACAACTAACAATCATGGTTACCACAAAATATCAATAACTTAATTGCACACATATGCACATATGATGAAATATGAATTTGCAAAATACAAAAGTATTGTATGTGGACAATTAATGAACATTTTTACATTAAAAAATTACGAAAAATGTTTAAAATTGCAGTAATAAGAGATGCTTAAATTCCTGCTTATCCCTTACTAAGATACGTTGTTTCAAACATTTTAAATATTAATGATTTAAAAAAAAAGTTAAGTATTTCAAAAAAATGAAATTAAGTTTTATTCTTACCTTGTTATACTTCATCATTCTTCCTTCGGGTTGACGTTTTGAATAAAACATAAGAAAACACTGAATGTTGATCATTATATAGTGTGTATCAGCAAGAACACACCTTATCCATTTCAATTTGGTTTGATTATTAACCAATCGCATTGCTTTATCAATCATGCTGAATCAGTCCTTTTTTGATTGATGAATTATTTTTTCAATGTGAAAATGTTAACCTGAGTTCAAGGTATGACAAGATTTAGGAAGTTCACATATATATCTAGTTTAAAAAAATAGGAAGAGAAAATATTAGAGGTCAGTTGTATGCTCGCTCAACACGTGTTTACTTGATATAGACATCAGACAAACTGTCACAAATGAAAACATGGTTTATACAGAAAGACTACAGGCAAAAACAAATGGAATCGAACCTTCATTTGATTTCTGAATTTTCATTAGGGACTCACCATTTTTAATTATGCTCGGAGTTCAGTTTTTTGTGATTCAACTTTTGTTCGTAGAAAAAACATTTTTTTGGTCTAAAATGTTAATTGTATAACAATGTAGACTTTATTCAAATATAAAAATCAACAATGAACTGTTTAATATCTAAACTATCTATAAGCTAAACAAAATCTTCAAAATATGGTCAAAACTGAGATAAATATTATCAAATTGTGAATATCTAAAAAATGGAAATTCTATAAATATTGGCTCGTATTATGAAATATACGTTCAGATATTCTCTCCAGCAAAACTAAAGGTTGCTTGTCTCAAACGTATGACGTTCAATATTTTGTATTAGCAAAAATGGTTCAATATTCCCTGACTACAAGGTATGAAATATTGTGACAAGATTGAGGACGTTGACATATAAATTAGTAAATAGGATGAGAAAATATAAGAGGTCAGTTGTATGCTCGCGCAGCACGTGTTTACTAGATAAAGATATCAGACAAATTGTCACAAAATGAAAACATGGTTAAAATTGAAAGACCACAAGCAAAACCATATGAAATCGAACCTATGTAGAAAAAGAACTTGACATATATTGGTTGACACAGGAAGAGAATCGATAAGACGTGATGCCCGCGCGAACACCATGTAGTTCTTGTAGAAGATAGCAGACAAATGTCCCTAATGAAATCTTAAAATCAAATGAAGGTTCGATTCCATTTGTGTTTGCCTGTAGTCTTTCTGTATAAGCCATGTTTTCATTTGTGACAGTTTGTCAAAAAAGGACTGATTCAGCATGATTGATAAAGCAATGCGATTGGTTAATAATCAAACCAAATTGAAATTGATAAGGTGTGTTCTTACTGATACACACTATATAATGATCAACATTCAGTGTTTCCATATGTTTTATTCAAAACGTCAACCCGAAGGAAGAATGATGAAGTATAACAAGGTAAGAATAAAACCTATTTTTTTCTTTTTGAAATACTAAATGTGTTTTTTTTTAATTCATTATTTGAAATGTTTGAAACAGTGTATCTAAGTTAGGGACAAGAAGGAATTTATGCATCTCTTATAACTGCAACTTTAAACATTTTTCGTAATTTTATATGTAAAATTGTTCATTAATTGTCCACATACAATAATTTTGTATTTTGAAAATTCATATTTCATCATATGTGCACATGTATTCAATTAAGTTATTGATATTTTGTGGTAACCATGATTGTTAGTTGTCGTCTTAATTTCAAACTTAGAATTACAAATATAAAGTACCATAAATTTTGAAACATATTTTGTAATTTGAGTATCACTTTTATGCGACAATTTGCATGCATATATAATGTAAGCGTCTAGAGCATTTACATGTGAGCGCGTACTTTTTTGTATTTCATAGTCATAAGTTTTGCATTGGCAATTTACAATCTTAAATATTCTTTTTAAACCAATTTTCTTTATTTGCTAATTATTGATAATATACAATATTTATATAATGGAAATTTTTATAACAGCTATATCTGCTAATAATTGTGGCATTACTTCATATGAGTGCTTATACAGCACAGTTTATACTTGGACAGAATCCAATTGACCAGCAGCCAGATGTGATTGTGCTCGATGACAGAGAAAGTTCAGGTAAAATTATTTATTCTGCAACTAGTTGTGTTTATTTCCTAAATATAGTAACATAGCTATATTTTGTATAATGTCAATTTCATCATGGAACACTTTCTCCACAATCAGGGGTTCATTAAGAAATGCAAATAGGTTTGACATTTGTTGTGTTACGATTTAAAAAGCTATCAATGTATTAGTTTATGTTGCAGTATAAAAACAATGTTAGATCAGTCTCATAAAAATATAAACGTGTTTGTACTCAGCGCAAAACTGGGGATGGGCTTGCTTTCCCAGTTTCTCAACCTCATACACAAAAGTTTATATTTGTCTTTCATTGACCTAATATTGTATATTTATAATCCATTAATATAAAGTTAACTAGTTATTTCATACAAATCTTAATAACTACTTTTTCTTAGCATGAATTGCTTTGTATACCAGTTGCATCATGTAACATTCTGTTTTACCGGGTCATAATAAACCTTGGACCTATCCATAGGGTACAGAAAATATTATATCAGAAGATATAAAACTATATCAATAGAGTCATCAAATGTTATTTGACTAGATATATCTTAAATGTGTTCAAAATGGATATATAAATGATATGGGGACGTGAAATACACAATTTATTCCATCTGGAAATGTCATTTGTTAAAGGACTTGCTTTTTGTGTGCTTCAACTAGCTTCTAGTATGAAAATTAATAAAATATTTCATGTTTGTAACCGGAATATCAAATATACAAAAAAAAATGGTTTGTATATCAAGTCGACGTCAACAGTAAACGCATCGAAATTATTCAATAAACTTGGAACGCAAAAAGTTAATTACACGAGACGCCGACGACAAGAGTCACAGAGGATACAAAGGGAACGACACACTTATACAATTTGTTGTGTAATGATATGTATTAAAGTATTAGCCTGGTACGTTTGATTACTAATACAACCAAGACAAACTTTCAAAATTAAAAAAAAAAAAAAAGAAACACGCATAAAACGGAAAATCTCCGGTAATTCCAAGTATCCAGAAAGGGTAAGGAGATAAAATTCTGAGGAATAGTTTCCAAACATCATCAATTCATCTATGAGTTACATAACATAATCATTTGTTTCTTATTTTCAGAAACCTCATTTTTGGATGGTTTTGATTTTGGCACAGGATCAGATTTTGGACTCCCGACTATACCTTTTTTAGCCTTAGCGTTACTCGTGATACCAATGCTAATGATGACAATGATGAGTACTACTGAAACACCAATGCCTGTTGTACCAACACCTGTGTCGGTGACTGTTCCCACACCACAAGCCGCTGCACCAACAAGTTAGTATTTTCAACTAAAAATTTAACTATTGAGTAACTATGTAAGAATCTGTTTCTCTAATGATTAAAAAGACATTTTCTTTTTTTGTTAACCGAAAATCCCCTTCGAGTGCCTTTCACATTGTACGAAGTTATAACAATTTCATTAACACCTGTTATCATATTTTGATTCTTCCAGTTAGCTAAAATGGTCATGACCCTTAAAATCATTCAATGATCTTTTGAGATCACCAGCAACCACACGTTGATTAAATTTTTTTAAACAATGGGTTCGGAAAGGGAAAAATTTCCATATAATTTGAGAAATTGTAATATTTGTTTATGTACCAGGTTAATATTATATTATTGCTGTTCAGTTAAATAATAGACTTATTTTGTTTTATATGAATAGCACCATGTGTTCCAACAAATTGCCCTTCAACCTATAGGTTGTTGAATGACCAAACTGCTAGTTCTAATTGTTACCTCGACAGCGGAATTCAAGACCAAACATGGTCTAATGCTCGGGTGAGTATATGTTATGTTGTATCAGATTTAATAACTCTTTGTTATAGTAGGCTTCGTTTTTATTGGCAGGCATCGCATATAATAAATTTATAATACGGTCTCATCCAATTATCCATTGACAAAAAACACCAAATAATTATACCTTTCTTATGTCAATCCTTGTACTTGTCTGAGGCATTTATTGTCTCGGAAATCCTTAACAGGCATGTTTGATACTACCAGTGCATTTCCAATGTTTAATTTAACTATCTCATTGTTATTTGATGTAATGTAACAGCTGTTATTCGTCCAGGAGTAGTATTTATACAAAATTACATACTTGAGATCAAATTAAATACGCCTAGTATTCCTTTGCTAGATTTATGGTTGCAAACATCTTTTATGAACACAAGGTTTTCTACAAACTGTTGTTTCCGGATAGTTTTTGAGTAATGAAGCAGGAATCGAGGATTGTTTGATATCAATATAATATACAAACTTAAAGTTTCCACCAACTGGCCCCACTTTTAAAAATATCTTGCTCCCTTTAAGTATGTTAAATTATTGATAGTTGGTATCTAGTCGTCCTGGTGTAGTGGTATGTGTCATGGGTTGATATGCTAAAGGTCTTGAGTTCGAATCCAAGCATATACACTGGATTGTTTTCTACGTAAATTTTGATGATAGTCATTTCCGTATAAGTGATAACACGGCCTTAGATTAGAATTCATTTCTGTGTACGTCCAGTCGATTTGGGAAGACCTTTCAAATGAATTATGATTTGGGCAATGATGATGCTTTGATTCTTGATAAGGGGTTAATAAAGCTTCTTCAAGTTTTTTTTATAACAAATAAAAATTTCAAGTTTAGACAAATATATATGTTAAGATCTTTAATAATAATTGTTATGAATATCTGTTTTATTCCAAAAACGTTTCTTCCATGGTAAAATTCATGTTTTAAAATCCAAGTGGTGTGTACAAATAACATACTCAAGGCTACACTGACAATCGACTGCATGTAGACAAAAAATAATTTGAACTATATGTAAAAAATTTTATCAATGGGAACGTAATTAAGTTTAGTAAGTGTGAATTACACTAGCACAATATCGAGTTTAGGTCAATGTGAACACGGACTTAGATTAGAATTCAAGATGCAATTCTTCTATGCTTTGTGTTTTGTGTTTTTGTATCCTCGAATTAAGGGTATTTTATTATTGTATATTCAAAAGTGAAAGATGCAAAATTAAAATTATTTTAACAATTGGGCCTGAAAAGGTAAATTGTTTGGACTAAAATATGTACACACATTAAGGATTACCATGACATAGTCTGGACTGAAAATCTAGTGTTTATTTATAAATGGAGACAGTTAATCGAGTAGTTTTACTCTGTTTAAAACCATTAGTCAAATCATTATACAATAATTGTGATTCGAAATAACTCATATAACTAACTCTTGTTGCTTTGCATTAAAGAAAAGCAGGAGTGGTTTACCGATGTAATACAAAATAAATCTATTAAGAATACTAATCAGGGCATCAAAAACAAAGCTAGACAATCACATAAACTCCTAACGGAGCGAGACTGATTTGATTGCGTCGACGGGATAAGCGTCTACTGCTTTGTATACTGCATCCGCCATCAGAACCAACATCTAATAGGAATTTTAAAATCGGGGGGAAAAAATCAGTCACGATGACTTTTCTTTCATCAAAATATCGAAGACTGCCAAATCATGTCGCTAGTAGGTACAAACACGAATTACCGATCGTACCGATGGAAATATTTGTAGTGGTGAACACTTATGTAGTTTCAAGTGAAGTGGTCTTCCATATAACTCTGTATTATGTAAATATTTTAATAATAAATCTTCTTATGATACTTATTAAAATTCAATTCTTTTTAAGCTAATGATGACGATATATGGACTGGCGCACATAGTCCTAGCCAAGACGATAAGTTTGTATATGCCGATAGCCCGGATAGCGATGCTGCTTTTGTATTGTATAATGTTCCATTTGGAGATTGTAAGTTTTATTATCTAAGGTGTTTTAGTAAGACATACACGTGTAGTTAAAATGTTCTGCTTATACAAGTAATAATCTGTTGTTATTGGATGTGTTTTCAAGAAATACTTTAATATGTATGAAGAAAAACGAAATATATTTGTCTAAGAAACAATGACCAATTTACATTAAAAAAAAAGTTGACACAACAAAGTCAACAATAAATTTTCTAAGAATACAGTTTTTCTAGATCTGCTGTTGTCTGCTCTTTGGTCGGGTTGTTGTCTCTTTGACATTTTCTCCATTTTCATTCTAAATTTTATTGAATCGTCCTGAACCTAGATAGGCAGATCAGTAGTTTTACCTGAGAAAATCAGATTGCCTTAGACAGCAAACGGTCAAATGGATTACAAAAAAAAAACATAAGCAAGTTCACTGACTGAGGACTTATGCATTAACCTTTTTGCGAGGAAAAATCAGTTTGTCATGGGTCATCAGTATTGTAACATTATTCAGAAGATAAACCAAGGAAACAATAATCGCGACCAAATGAACAACAAAAGAAGTAAGATTAATCAAATGTCACAACCAGAAAAAGTTTCAATCGCTCAAAAAAAATTGAAGAAGACCATTCTGTGAAACTGAGAGCTCAGTCCGCAAAATTTTGCTGATAGTGAGTTGATTTACAGAGATGTCGTTTTGGTCAAACAAAGTTACCTTTATTCAGATTGGTCTACTTCATCTTTAGTGAAAGTACGAAAAAAAGTTTATTTGTGGAACTGTGTTTTTTTCAGAATAATAGCCCATAAATAGGTATAAAGTGATAAAAAATGAAAAAATCATAAAAATTGGGTATTTTCGAAAGGCCGTAGCAAAAACAGAAGTGAACCACCATATGATTTTTTCTTTACTTATTTTTTTTTTTACAGTCTTATAAACCCCAAAATCAGGTAAATAACAAAGTTTAATTCTAGATAGAGGTGTACATCTTAAAGATAAATACCTTATTTTTATTTTCACAGTAAACGAACAGGATATTGGGGAGAGCTGTATCAATATAGAATTAGATAGCACTCTTAATGTCTGGGAATGGGAAAAAGAAGACTGTTATGACGGGGAAAGATTTGTTTGCGAATTTCCAAGGGTTAGTATGAACATTTAGGAGATAACTGTATTGTATTTTAAGCTCCGACGGCATCAATTGGGGATTTGATGGTCGTAAATTAAGTTTACTGGCGACGCATTAGCAGAGACAGTAAACGGGTATTTGCGACCATCAAATCCCCAATTGATGCCATCGGAGCTTAAAATACAATATTGTTATCTCCATTCTAATGAAACTGACAGAAAACAACTTTAAAATATGTATTTAAAATCTGTCATATGCCGTCTGCGCTTGCGCGTACGTCCCAAAGCATCAATTGTCAATTGACTTGCGTGCAAGACCAATATTCAATGTTTTGTCTTTTTACAAAAAGAATGATTTTTAACAAAGAAGAAACAAATAATTACGAGAGTACCTAACGTTATTTGAAGAACGCTATACATGAATATAATATTTATTCAACAGTTGAAATCAAAGAAATTAACAAAACAAAATCAAAACAGGAATGATAGAAATTGCAACTTAAGCATGTTAAGAGTAAACAATGCCTGCTAAACTTATGACACTCATCATATTGATTATGGTAAGGAATGTTGTTTATTGATCTGAATGATTCACAAAACATTGTATATTCTTTTGAAAAAAAATAGTATTGTGAACCACTGAATTAAAGTTGGATTATATTGATCCAGTCATTTCTAAATATTTTATTTCAATGTATGTATATCAACTACAGTAATGTTACATATATTATCCTATTTATATTAAATTATATAATTTTTTTCCAGAAAACCTGTCCGTAGAAGTGAATGTAGCCGATGTCATATTCCAACGGACGAATCTTTCTTATCCTTGGGACAAAAAAATAATAAACAATATTCATATTGCTAGTGTTATCTATTTTTCTTCGCCTTGATCAACTAATATCAGTTATTCCTCTAATATCTTTAATACAAGAATAAGGAGATGTAGAATAATTGACAATGAGACGACAACAATTCACAAATGGAGTGGATGTTAGCGATAATTGCCAACTGATTGCTCTCCGATATTGACAAAAACATACCGATTTGTGACAGTTAAAATGATTTATGACTATTATGCTGTGGTATACTGCAACTGCCTATTCTTATATCGTATTGTCGGCTATTAAAGATACCGGCATGAAAACAAACTGAAACTATTCATTTGAGAAAACAGCATAGTTTAAAACATTGTAAGCACTAATCAATACTTAAATGTTAAAGGTGTCGATGTGTTTCTGCTATCCCATCCTTTTTATATAATTTAGATCTTAAAAGTGTATACCTTTTTGTATATTGTGTGGGCAAAATTGTTACTTTTACCATATTGTTTTGGTTTCGTGGTGTGTAATATAAAAGTGGAATACAAAAGTGTCAAAAGAGAGAAAATTGTATGATAAAAACGCAACCAAAAACACAAACTTTGCATACAGACGACAGACAAAGAAGTGTTTTGAGAACTTTGATGGCATCATCATGTGTTTCTTATACAATTTAATAGTTTTCCCCGACCTATTCACATAATTACAAGCTTGAAAAGGTGCCCTATTCATTCGGCACGCCTTATCATCTTGTCAATAGGAAGTGATCCCTCCCAGTATGAAATGTAAAGTAATACAATATTAAATAAGATAAGAATAATTCACTATGAAAGAGCACCAACTTCAATTCTAAGATATATCTATTACACTGTATACCTTAAGATGAGTGGCTAAATTAACCTTTGTTAATAGCATGATACGAGAAATGTCCTTGATATATAAAGTAACAAACAGACGATACAGTACGCCGGACAACAACACTTTAAAATGAACTTGGTTTACTTTTTAAATTAATAATTCCTTCAGCTAGTTATTATAGTCTACACGTAACATAATTACTTTCTCACATATCTTGCCAACTGTTGTTCCTTTCTCGAGAAGAGATATGTTTGTTTGTCATAAACTACAGAGTCAAATGCTTCAATATTCTATTTATTCTTTCTCCTGGAAACAAGTGTAATAGGCACATAAGAAACATGTAGATTGATACATATCATCCGTTTCTAGATCACCTGGCCCGAAAGGCCAAGTGAGCTTTTCTCATCACTTAGCGTCCGTCGTCCGTCGTCGTCGTCGTTAACTTTTACAAAAGTCCTCTCCTCTGAAATCACTGGGCCAAATTTAACTATACTTGGCCACAATCATCATTGGGGTATCTAGATCAAAAAATGTGTCCGTTGACCCGGCCAACCAACCAAGATGGCTGCCATGGATGAAAATAGAACATAGGGGTAAAATGTCGGTTTTGGCTTATATCTCCTAAACCAAAGCATTAAGAGCAAATCTGACAATGGCTAGAATTGTTAATCAGGTCAAGATCTATCTGCCCTGAAATTGTCAGATGAATCGGACAACGCGTTGTTTGGTTGCTGCCACTAAATTTGTAATTTTAAGGAAATTATGTCGTTTTTGGTTATTATCTTGAATACTATTATAGATAGAGATAAACTGTAAACAGCAACTATGTTCAGCAAAGTAAGATCTACAAAAAAGTCAAACATGACCAAAATGGTCAGTTGAATCCCTTATCGAGTAATTGCCCTTTATGGTAATTTTTTGTCAATTTTTCGTCAATTTTTGTAATCTTTTACAAAAAACTTCTCCTCTGAAACATGTGAAACTACTGAGACAAAATCAACCAAACTTGTCCACAATCATCATTAGAGTATCTTGTTTAAAAAATGTGTCCGATGACCCGGCTTGGGAACCAAGATGGCCGACATAGCTAAAAATAGTACATAGGGTAAATGTGGTTTATGGCTAAAATCTCTAAAAACAAAGCATTTAAAGCAAATCTGACAGGACGAATTTGTTTGTTAGGTCAAGGTCTATCTGCCCTAAAATTTTCAGATCAATCAGGCAACCTGCTGTTGGGTTCCTGCCCCTGAATTGGTAATTTTACGAAAATTTGTGCAGCTTTTGCTTATTATCTTGAATAGTATTATAGATAAACTGTAAACAGCAATAATGTACAGCAAAGTAAAACCTACAAATAAGTCAACAGTATCAAAATGGTTTATTGACCTTTAAAGGATTAATTGCCCTTTATAGTAAATTTTGGTCAATTTTCATCAATTTTGTAAATTTTGTAAATGTTTTCATAAGATTCTAACTACTAGGATAGATTCATAGGTTAATTAGATAGAGATAATTGTAAGCAGCAAGAAAATGTTCAGTAAGGTAAGATCTACAAACACATCACCATCACCAAAACACAATGTTGTCGTGAATCCATCTGTGTCCTTCGTGTATGATAAGCGCATAGACCAAGGTGAGCGACACAGGCTCTTTAGAGCCTCTAGTTATTTCCCGTCATCAAGATTGGGGCATTCCTGTTTTCGTCAACCTATTAGCCTTTCTGTCAGAACGTCTGTTAGTCCCTCTTAGTTCAAGTGAAATGTTTGGGCTAGGTTAGGTCAATATGAGGTTACAATGAAATCAACTGATATCCTTAGTTAGTACGCATGTTCATTGACATGTGAACCCTTCAGAAAATATTCCATTTTTTGGTATATACCCCTATCTTAAACGGTTCTCTAATGTAGTAGAGAAATGAAAGATACCTAAAGGGTTATCTAAACTCAAAATTCGAAAACAAACTGAATCAGGTGTACTGAAAGTTTTAGCAGATCTTGCTCCACATGTGGAATTGTTCACGCTGCCCATGAACGTACAAACACTGTGATAAGTCTACTTCAGTAGGTCACAATTAGGGAAAAGATAATATAGATGTATAAAAATTGGATTGGGATATTAAGCTTAAAGGGCACATTTTCTTGTTGTCGTTTATTGGTTATAAAAAGTATCAGGTCTCCCTAAATTGAATTTTTAGTTGTTAATGTACATGTTCATCTTGATCTTGTTTAACACTTTTATGATATTTAAATAATGGAAATATAGTCGGGCTTTTAATACGTTTTCAATTTAAATCAAGTATTTGGTTAATGTTTTTTTTCTTTCTATGAGATCTGAATATCAAGTTTATATAGACTAGTTCATAATTGAATGTTGATAAATAAACTCATCATTGATACTATGATTTAAATTTTGTATTTGCGCAAGACGAGAGTTTCGTCTACAAAAGACTCATCAGTGACGCTCGAATAAAAAAAAATCAGAAAGCCCAAACAAAGCACGACGTTGGAGAGCGTTGATGACCGAATTTTTTTTAAAGATTTGCCGAACACAGACAAGTTAATCTTTTCCTGATTAAGAAAATATTCAGTATTTTTTAAAAACAATTATAAACTGCGAGAATCTCTGAAGTAATCAGATTAAAATCATCAGAGAACAGGAGCAATTTTATTGGATGGTGTTTGTGTTCTTTGTAAAACATTAAAACACAAAAACGTTAATCAAACTTAACAACGTCTTATCCTAAATAAACGGACCCGATATCGATTACAATCAAATGAGTTACTGTTTAAAAGAATATGATATATCAAATCATGACACCATATCACATTATTTGTGTAGTGATGTTCTTCATCTCAAAGTTAAACTAAGGAATTAATTCATCATAAGGGAAAACCTCTAACATCTTTGTTTGATAACTTTGATTAATTAAAATATGATTCACTTCTTACATCTGTTCGACTATACAAATAAATCGACACTCCGTAAGCTAATTCCCAAATTAAAATTAAGCGTAGTCCGACGTTTTCAAGGAGACCATTCTCAAAACGTATTCCTGTTACCTTTCAGATACTTAGGAAAATTTTCATAGAGCAGGTGTTTATCTACTTTTACTGATCGTTTGCAAGATAAGGCGAAATTAAAGTTTCAAAAAATATTGATTCTACTGTAAATTTAAGTGTAACAGTTAATGAGTTTCTTGTTTCATATACTTTTCTAATCTTGAAATAATAATCGCAAACGAGAAACGTAGAGAAAGATTTCTTTTTTTCAGACCCAATGCTTGTCAAAGAGAATGGTAACACAAAATGCCAGGACATATTCATCCGAAGTTCAAAAGATCATCTAGATTATTTTGGGTAGAACTCTTGGAAAAAGGAAAGAGCGGTATACCACTGCCTAAAAGTCATAAATCGGAATTTGATGAGACTGTCGTACAAGGGAGAGGTTTAGCGCTATAAAATCAGGTTCAATCCACCATCTTTTACATTTGAAAATGCCTGTTCTCAGTCAGGAATATGACAGTTATTGTCCATTCGTTTGATGTGTTTTGTCATCTGATTTTGCCATGTCATTAGGGACTTTCCGATTGAATTTTCCTCGGAATATGATATATCAAATCATGATACCATATCACATTATTTGTGTAGTGATGTTCTGCATCTCAAAGTTAAAGGAATTAATTCACCTTAAGGGAAAACCTCTAACATCTTGGTTTGATAACTTTGGTTAATTAAAATATGATTCACTTCTTACATCTGTTCGACTATACAAATAAATCGACATTCCGTAAGCTAATTCTCAATAAAAAAAAATAAGAGCAGTCCGACGTTTTCAAGGAGACCATTATCAAAACGTCTTCCTGTTACCTTTCAGATACTTAGGAAAATTTTCATAGAGCAGGTGTTTATCTACTTTTACTGATCGTTCGCAAGATAAGGCGAAATTAAAGTTTAAAAAAATATTGATTCTACTGTAAATTTAAGTGTTACAGATAATGAGTTTCTTGTTTCATATACTATTCTAATTTTGAAATAATAATCACAAACGAGAAACGTAGAGAAAGATTTATTTTTTTCAGAACCAACGCTTGTCAAAGAGAATTGTAACACAAAAGGCCAGGACATATTCATCCGAAGTTCAAAACATCATCTAGATTATTCTGGGTACAATTCTTGGAAAAAGGAAATAGCGTTATACCACTGCCTAATAGTTATTAATCGGAATTAGACGAGACTGTCGTACACGGGAGAGGTTTAGCGCTATAAAATCAGGTTCCATCCCCCATTTTCTATATTTGAAAATGCATGTTCTAAGTCAAGAATATGACAGTTATTGTCCATTCGTTTGATGTGTTTTGTCATTTGATTTAGAGCGAATGAAGAATCTACTTCCATAAGTCTATACAAAGCAAATTCAAACAATAACAACTTGTTAGCTATAAATGTGTTTATTTCCATTGTTCATCATTAATTTCTTTTTCTGTCGAAACATGAAACATTTTTTCCTCAACACCTGTTGTTTATATTTTTATAAAGGGACAAAACACCAATACCAGTCTGATTAAAACTAGCCCCAACTATATATCCACTTCTGTTATTAGCAGTCTGATTAAAAGTAGCCCCACTATACATGCTATCTATCCACTTCCGTGTTTAGCAGTCTGATTAAAACTAGCCCCCAATTTATATCCACTTCCGTTTTTAGCAGTCTTATTAAAAGTAGCCCCCACTATATATGATCCACTTCAGTTTTTAGCAGTCTGATTAAAACTAACCCTATAATATATATATCCATTTGCGTATGTAGCAGTCTTATTAAAACCAGCCCCCACAATTCACTTCCATTGGTAGCAGTCTGCTTCACCAGAAAATTATTAAAAAGTAAATTTCGTACCTTTCATCTTTAATTACGAGTCCACCGAAGAAAGAATGCTTGTGTGATTTATTTAATTTAATAAATTTCTCTCCAAACTTCATGTGCACGCCCGGGCGTATATAACGTTAACGTAGCTACGCGCCTGATTAATAACGATACACACTAAAGGAAAGTCTTTTAATAGAATATGTTCTGTACGAAAATAGGCAAACTTAAGATCGTCACTGGAAAATGAGGGTATATTGGATAGGTGTAGAAATTTTGCCCTGCAACAGGCAACCAACGAATTGTTGCCAGAGGTCTAAACGTGCAGAGAACGTGGAACTGTCTCTATACGCCCCATTATGACTGAACGTATATTTAGCTGCATGTTCTTTCTTTGCACAAAGTAGATTGTCGTACAATAAATTTAGTATGCGAAATTAAACAAATACGGAACTACTCCTTGATAAAAAAATCAAATAGCCTGTTTCCTTTTTTTCGCTGCTTTAAAACAGAACTGAATTTAAGGGGCAGTTGTCCAGCCAACCCCTAATGGTGCTACATATATATAGGGCGTCTTAATTAAAATTGATAGAATATTTTTATAACTTGTCAAAATGAAGTTTTTATCATTCTTTTTTTTTAAATATTAAAAAGCATTGGCCACCGGACTTTTTTTCTCACTATAGGTTGCGCAAAATTGTCAGATTTTGTATTGATTATGCATAGAAAATCAAATTTTGTGTGACAAAAAGAAAACTTACTATCAGAACTTTAAGATAAAATGTGAGAAGATTGCTCATATAACATGCTTTCAGATAAGAAAATGAAAACAAATTTGTTTTCTTACTACTTATCAAAATAGATAAATTCATAACACTTTCAATTATAAAAAATATTTTATCTGAATTATCTCCCCTAATTTGGCAAAGTTGAATTTTTTTTAATCAAACACAAACAAGGTGTTTTTGAGAAATTACAGCTGTTAATATGATAAAACACACAGTTTTCTATATTTCTATTAAATGACTTTTACATGAACTACATACAACTCTGTGCACTTTTGATCAAATTTCTAGACCAATTTGAAAGTTATCTGCCTCTTCCAAATACAAGATGGAGTAAGACCGAATCACCTTCTATACAATTGTGTATAATAAGAATAAGAATAAGGATATTTATTGTTCCAATCAAAGGCCCTTGATGGGCAGCATAACATGTACACATAAAATAATATATCATGATTTGTAACAGAAAAACATTTTTATATAATAAAATGAAACATAAAAAAAGTTCAGACAGATGTTATTATCTGCATTCTATAAAAATCATATAGATTTAATTCCAGGCAGGATCAGAACCATAAAATCATTACAATTATCATTGTTATATTTCATACATTAATTAACATTTCGTCTAACATCTAGACATGTAATACTATAGCTCCCTAAATATTTTTAAGTACAGACAAATTTTCATGGGGGTTGCTCAACGGCGGAAACGGAAAACGGAACGGAAACGGAAAGGGAAAGATGATTTTATATAGACGGAATTTAAGGGGGGAGGGGGGAATAAAGAACTATGAAAATCAATAGCTCTTGTCTGGTAAAATTTGCTATTAAAAGTTTTATCTATTTACGAATCATTTCAATATAACAGGCGAATATTAAGTGAGAAAATTCGTCATATAATTAAGGTCGATAACTCCTGTAAAAACTCATTTGACTGTTTTTACGTAAATGGACATTAGTTAGAGCTCAACATTCTAATAAAATTGAGAATGAAAACGGGGAATATGTAAAAGAGGCAACAACCCGACCAAAGAGCAGACCACATCCGAAGGCCACCAATGGGTCTTCAACGCAGCGTGAGACAAATTCCGCACCCGAAGGTTGTATCAGCTGGCCCCTAAATAAAATTGTGTACTAGTTCAGTGAAAATGGGCGGCACACTAAACTCCAAAACATATAATTGAGATTAAATTAAAAAATATTCAAGACTAAAAAAGGCTACAGATTCTTGATTTGAGACAGCCGCAAAAATGCGGCGGGGTTAAACATGTTTTATGAGATCCCAACTCTCCCCTATACATCTAGCCAATGTAGAAAAAAAAACACACATATGAAGCATAAACACAGTAAAACTCATTTTAAAAGAAGTCCGAGTCCGATGTCAGATTAGACATATTTTTCACATCAGGTTTTCGTTATTCATAGCTTTTCTTAATAGACAGCATTTGTATTCATCCCTATGTTTTAATTTAAGCCATGTCAGCTAACTTGGCTGACAGGCAGGGTTATCCAACACAGTTTTTAAATTAGATACACTAATGGTATTTGTTGCAAAGTTTAATCAAAACTATCAGGCGACTCCCTAAAAGACATACATGTATGGTCCAAGACCACAATTAATTCGTAGTGCATTTCTTTAAGAACATAAATGAAAATTTAAAAAATCCCACCTGCGCTTTCTCAATGAAATTTTCACAGTGTGTTGTACTACTTGTGGGACAAATTATATCAAAATTATAGAAAACTTCATGTATATATAAGATATTTTTTTCTGAGACGAGTGCCTGTGCAGTATGTGCCTGTCCCAAGTCATGAGCCTGTAATTAAGTGGTTGTGGTTTGTTTATGTGTTACATATATATTTGTTTTTCGTTCATTTTTTTTGTGTACATACATCAGTCCGTTAGTTTTCTCGTTTTAATTGTTTTACATTTTCATCTCGGGGCCTTTTATAGCTGACTTTGCAAAATTGAGAGGAATTGAATATTCAGAGAAGAATTAAGCGGCATGATATTTTTAGTCCGAGATAACTCTATTTTGGACTAGATATTTTAAGCAGCATTGACAATTTGATTTTGAAAACCTTAGGACATGACTACGAATAACTTAGTGAGGGCACTGTGCAAATCCTATATATATCCATGTAGGCTACTAATTGTTCGCCACTTTTTGCACATAAATTCATATTTATTTATTAAAATTCTAGGAGATAATGCTTTTCCTATGTAAATACCAAACAGCATATATCAGTATTGCAAGGATTAACTATACAAATCCTTGAGTATTGTAAAACGGTGAGAAAAAATTTGCATAGTGAGAGATTTTGTCAAAATAATTTTATAAAAATAAAGTATATACAAGTTTCTATTCTTTTCCCCTGGTTTCCATATCGGATTTTGTCCACACACCATTGTCCTTTTAGGTTTCTTTTACGTTTTCTTTCCATTTTACAAGAAACGATACAACGACAATCGCCAATGCAGAACAAAGCTACAAAATACACCCCAACACTAATCTTGACTCAAGGCAATTAAAAAAGAAAAAAGAAAAATGATGCAAAGGATTTCCCAAAAAAAATATTACTTCACAACCTGTGTATAGAATTGAGGTCGATGTCAACCTTTTTTTAGGCCAACAGAGATTTTTTTTTGTGTTGTTGGGTTGCTATCTTATTGACATTGATCAAACTTTCTTTTAAAAAGAAAAGTTGAATAGAGTATCCTGAATCGCACGAACGACGTACACATGACTTTATCATATATTTCAAAAACATACATGTAGTCTCATCATCTCCTGGTAATTATTTTAATAATTTATGCTTTAAAATCTTTTATTTAAAATTCGTTCCTCTTGTGAACATGTGTAATATTATATAAAACATGTCTATGTAGATAAAATAACCAAAAAGAAAAGACTTTCTGTTTCCGTTTTCCGTTTCCGTTCTGTATTCCGTTCCGTTTTCCGTTTCCGCCGTTTAACAACACCCACATTTTCAATAGTAAATAACCAAACAAATTTTGCCTCATTTGAAAGATGTATAAAATTAGGACAAATACAGTTTATCTTCTTGAAAAATATCTCCCTATCATTTTTGTATGCTGGACAACTAGTTATAAAATGTTGTTCATCTTCAACCAGATATATGTTGTTTTCACTCTTTTTCAAATTTCTGGATCCGCACCTGAAAAAAATGTACCATTAGCAGATATTCGAGTCAAGTACATAAACATATACTATTAATAACCACATTTAGAGAAGTAATCAAAAGGTTGACAAATGGTTTCTGCTTGCTGTTAATTTTTTTTAGAGAATCAAGGGGTTTTTCTTTTTTCATTTTTAGCCATTGCGTTGTCAGTTTATTCTCGATTTATGAGTTTGACTGTCCCTCTGGTATCTTTCTTCCCTCTTTTCGCAACAATTGAAACATTGCAATAATTTATGAATTTAGAGTACACGGTGATAGGCCGTGCCTCTGGAATAAGTTACCGTGAGGTCATTCCGATGTATTGATATTGCGGGAAAATATGAATGGCTTCGCATATCCTATCTTTTAGAAAAATAATCGTTTTTTTTAACAGAAGAGAGCCACTATGCACGTGCACTGCACTATAAGTAGAAAAATAGAATAGAAAAATAAACAAATGGATGAAAATTATGGCCATGCAACCGTAATATTAATATTATAATATATAACAACAAACCAGTATACAGTACTCTCTTGAACTATAATTATTATATTAGTATAATAGTCCTAGGTATACTGATTTATATCACTACAATTTAATAGTTATAACGGTGCGGTTGAATTTCCTGTCATATATTCATCATCAACGCACGAAAATGTATCAGAAAAAAATATCTCTGTAAATTAACCTAAGTTTCAGGTTATAGAGATGTGATCTGTTTCTGTGACATGTACTGTTGTCCATCCACAAGAACTTGGGGTCATCCGATGTTCGATACTTCAGTACTTTAATGCTTTAATTAATGCTTGGATTGAAGACCTTTTTATGAATCAAATATCGAGTTTGAATTTGTCCCGGTTAACACAGCGTTGCCAGAATGAATTAATCTAATATTAGGATCGGGTATACACCTCTTTTTTCATTTTATTTCTGCATGTTTGTATTTAAAAAAAAAGTAAACATTTTCTGCATATTTTCATCATTACCATTTCTGCATGATGTTATTCTGAGGTATTGCACACAATATAGTCTACATTATAAACCTTTTCAATTAGTCGTGTTCACACACAAGTGAAATGCTCGTGACGCAACTTTGGAAAATCCCGTTTCGATCCCGTTCCCTTTAAACAAGCATACACTATTCATAATGTATTGACACCTGGTTTACATAGCGTAGTGTCATACGACTATAGCCTCTGCAAAATGCATTGCTTTCTTATTTATATGATATAAAAAAAAAAGATATGATATGACTGCCAATGACACAACTACCCGCCACTGGTCGAATGAAGTCAATGTAAACAATTACAATAAACAACCAGCCTGTTTCAACCATTAAAAAATAAGAACAAAAAATAATATGTAGTCTATAAAAGACTTCAACATGAAAATGCGTAAGATTTTAAAAGAGGAAATAAACAGTCTAATTTATGACAAAAATATTTTAATACGAAAAACAAATACCATGTTGTGAAGTGACAGACATGAACCAAAGTGATTGACAACAAATAAAACACAGGCTTCTCAATTCTTGTATAATCATGAACTAGGTAAAAGCATATATAGCTGACCGCGCGTGAGATCTTCATCATGTGGATAATCACTGTGGTCGTTAACTTAGACATCCCTTGCAGACATTGGTTAAATTTCAAAAAAGAAATCCTTAAAATACTTTCGAATGTAATAGTCCTAACTCTTTTCATCTCTCATTCCACATAACATTAAAATGCAGTTACAAATGATCACAAAGTCATAACTTTCCTGACCTCTTTTCTTTAACCGTAATACTATCATATTCTATTCATTAATAATCTTGAATTGAGACTTGAGAATAAAACTGTTACTTCAAAATTACATTTTCTAATTTTGAATGATGTGTAAAGCAAAAATGTATCCGACCCGGAATCCGGGTAAAATTGATCCGGTAGAAAAAAAATGTCATAGCAGTTCTATCTGGGAAGTTGAACCATTAAATAGTTATTAAAAAAAAATATGAATCTTTACAACTACTATGAATCTTTACAACTACTATGAATCTTTACAACTACTATGAAATAATAATAGTTTGCTTCTTGGATTCATAGACCGCACGAAGTAGTTTCTCTTTCGGTTGTGCCCATTGTCCTTTCTTGGAATAAGGGAGATAACTTGCGTAATTAACGACGAACGTTTTTAATCCCGTATTTCGCTAGGGGCGTGCAATTGCGTAAACTTCGCCAATTATGTGGTAAATGAGAGATAACTCTTACAGTGTAATAGTCTGCTCAATATTTAGATACAAATTGTCAGTTGTCTAAAATGTGAAACACTATTACCACAATTTGTTTGTAAATGGAAGGTTCAGATATTTAATACGTCAAAATGTTTAAATTATAGAATGTACAAGTCTGAGTTTGGTTTTGAAGATTATTTAACTGCATGTACATTGCCTTTTGATCTAAGAATTAATTTGTGTAAATATAGATGCAGTAGTCATAGATTACCTATTGCATGTGGTAGATTTTATCTAAAGAGTGTGCTCTCTATACATATTTTCCGACGTTTTTCGTCGTTTGGACAAAATGGCTACCGTTTTGTAATGTTTCGTAGCATTTTATGCCTGTAAGACCCAAACATGCAGTTAATGAAAAAAGAATCTAGACTTTATGTTCTGTTCGTGTATCTAATTTTTGTTTTGGTCAATTATAAATTACTTATTGAAATATCAGGTAAAAAAACCCATTAATTGCTTGGACAAATGAAATATCAACATGGACAAAATGGCTACCGCTTGAAAAACGACTGTGTAGAGATGGTTTTATAGAATCTACAATTTGTGAACTCACGAACAATCTGGCAAATGTTTGTTCTTTCAGTAGGTTTTATAATTATCTCACATTTTTTAGACATTTTTAGCTATGTCTACTTATAAAACTACCTTTCAGCCGTTAAGTCAACGGAAAACGTCATTGGACATTTTTCTTATTCCAGCTTAATATGCAGCCACCGAGTCAAACGAAATTCAACAAAAAAACGGCTTTAATTTTACCAATAACTGACATACTTCGTTGCGTCTGCTAAGTTTTGGGAAGATCAGAGAATAAGAAATAGGAGCACTATACATGTGCATAAGAGATAAAACAGTTGTTCAAAAATGTAACGTTGGACATCCGTTTTTTCACATATATTTGTTGTTTTAATCCTCAAATACACTAGATATTACTAAGCATATGACCAAGAGCTATAAGAACATACAGGAAAACATATACTGAATTAGTTTTTATAGTGGTTAGTGTTTGTTAACATTTTATTTTGTTTTGCGGAGGAAATTTCGAAGATTCTGTTTTACATCACAGGGGTTGTAGGAAACAGCGTGCGTGACGTTTGTGACTCGACGGATATCGGTGATGAATACCACTATATAATGACATGTAGCCACTTTATCAATGAAAGAATAAATCTGCTTCCCCCTTTTTGTCACGAATATATTAACATTTATAAGTTTGAACAGCTATTTGCTTCCAACAATGTAATTATATTAGAAAAACTATGTAAATGTATTAAGAACGTACAAGAGAAGGTCGTTCCTCCAGGTTAGAACTTCTTAGTATTACTTTATATATGTATATGACGTATTTCACACATGCTATATAAGTTTGTATATTGTTAATACGTATATGTTCTCTGTAACTATTGTTTTAAGAAAATATTAAAAGTATTCATTCATATAGCATTGATAGATCAGAAAGAATATGTGATTTATGTAACAGCAATGTGCTAGGAGATGAATTTCATTATATATATGATTGTACTTTCTTTAATGCTGAAAGGCTGAAATTTTTGCCTGCAGATATTTGTAAAATTAAAAGTACTATGAGTTTCTCTAATTTAATAAACAGCAAAGATAAATTCGTTCTTGTTCGCTTAGCCAAGTTCTGTATTATTGTAATGTCAATTTACAAAAGATATTTACCTTCCCATTTATTCGTGCATTTGTAAATATGTTTGTTCATGCATTATATCTTATTTGTTATATTGTTGTACTATCATGCCTCATTTGAGGCCTTTAGTGAAATAAAATGTTTCAAAAATGTTTCAAATGTTTCTTTGGTCGGGTTGTTGGTTCTTTGAAACATTCCCGATTTGCATTTCTCAATTTTATAGAGCATTACTTTCTGTTTGGTGGCATAGTGAAATAGAAGTTAAGATACGTTCTTGCTCAATCCTGTGTCGCTTTGAAGGTGTTATGATTGTCATCCTCAGCCTAAGCAATGCGTTACTGTTATTTAAATTTCAAAATGACTGAGCGACGTTTTTTCGACGCACTGGTCAACTCCACCATAGCGAATCACATGGCTTTGACAATCAGTAAATTCCATTGAAAAATGTCTTAATTGTAGCATTAAATTAAATACTAGAGTACACGAGAAATAACAAAGTTCACGAAGTCTAGTCTGATAAATCATTTTCCCAAAACAAATCCAAGCAAAGATCCCTCTTCGCCCACCTCTGGATCCGTCACTTGCTGCAAATAGAAATTAACCTGTATTTATAGTGCTAAATCATTTTACAAGATTGAAAACATCATTTGTTCCAATCTCAACTTGATTGTATTCGACCTTTAACCACTTCCTTTAACACCACACAGTGGTAAAATTTTCTTTCATGCAATCAGCAACAAATGTACACATTGTGTATTTATATCACCGTTATGGGTTAGAAGATCGAATAATCTGAAAATTACATCGCATGATCGATTGTTTTTGGCCACAGGCATTTTATCGTATGTTTTTCTATGTTGTGATGTTATGCTATTGTTTCAGAAAAAGGGAGAAGGTTTGGATCCATTTAAACGTTTAATCCCGCTGCAAATGTTTGCACCTGTCCAAAGTCAGGAATCTGATGTACAGTAGTTGTCCTTTGTTTATGTAATATATACGTGTTTCTCGTTTCTCGTTTTGTTTATATAGATTTATTAGACCGTTGGTTTTCCCGTTTGAATGGTTTTACACTAGTAATTTTGGGGCCCTTTATAGCTTGTTGTTCGGTGTGAGCCAAGACTCCGTGTTGAAGGCCGTACTTTAACCTATAATGGTTTACTTTTTAAATTGTTATTTGGATGGAGAGCTGTCTCATTGGCACTCACACCACATCTTCCTATATCTATGACATGAAATTCTGTATTTGAATGCCAGATGGAAAAATCAAATATTTTATTCTTCTTTTCCATATAGTCCTTGTATGGTGTAAACTCTCACTAACACCATACACCATTACACCATACACCATATGTACTATTACACCATACCATTACACCATGCACGTTACACCTTTGCACCATACACCTTACACCATACACCATTCCCCATTCTATCAACACGATCCGAAATAACCCATAATGCAATTAAATTTCAACGAATACAAATTATTTATTAATTTTGTTTAAAAAAAACGAATTTTGATCACAATATTGCAAATTTATATGTAAAATTAAGACTTCCGTGATCATGGTCATATAAACAATACAGATCCAATACATATACATGTATTTGTAAATAAAGTACGCATACAATTTTGCTTGTAATATAAATTAAGCCGTGATCTGCCTTTCTGTAGAGGCTGTGTGCGCGTACACGCGTGGCCGAATTGGCCTCCGGTAATAAACAACGATATAGGTTTCACTGATTTTATTATTAAGTTCTGATCGGTTTTAAAATGAAGCGTACTAAATTTAAAAAAAAATGGTTTTCAGATAAAATCGACAAACAATGCAAAAAAACGAATAGTACTTAGATCATATAAAATATTCATATATAATCACGGAAAGCGATATTGGAGTACAGTTAACCGGTCAGAGCGAACACTGAAAATCGAGTATATGAAAAATTTTGTCCGGCATTTTTACATAAATTGTCATCCTGACTTTTATTTGGCAAGTGTCTCATCCTGCCTTTTTTTTTACTCAAAACTCCTGTTCTGCCTATTTTTTTTCAAATTTCATCCTAGCCCCCCATAAAAATCAAATGGTAGCTCCCTTATATAGTATGTTTCTTTTTATCATAGTTGCAATATGGTATGTTATATTCTTGTATACTATATATAGACGTTAATCAAGTGTCTTGTTTTAAATTAAGAAAGGTCAAGTTTTCATCAGACTTCAAAATGTTGAATAATTTGACGCCGTATACTGCTAATTGTATTTTTTTTATATAAAACTCTGTGATGTGTACAATGGTGTAGTTTTGAAGGTATTCAACAGATAACACTCGTGTCACAGGATATCGATGTATATCCTATAGGTTGCCATTCATGTTCAATAAACGAATATAGGACAGAAGTCACAGGCCGCAAAAAGTCACAATTTATATTTTATTTGTTCAAGTACAAATTGGATAAGACACAAAAATAAATAAATGAATATTTAGAGAACAAAAACACAAAAAATTAAAGCAGATTAAAATTTTGATTATTTATATTTTTAAATCTTTTTTTGTTGTTGTATTTCTTGTCTCTTTTTATGACATTGTTCATGTTTAAAAGTTGTCAACAATATTTCTTTGTTTTCTAGTAATGTGCAGTAACTATCCATATCCATATGCTATAGAAATTTCAAGATCTCTCTCTAATAAATTCGTGCAATTTGTTACTTTATGTCCAGTGACTTTCTGTCCGTTTACCAATCAGTGACGGATTTACCGCGGGGGGGGGGGGGGGGGGGGGGGGGGAGGAGGGGGGCATAGGGGACACATGCTCCCCTAGCTGTTCAGATCACCAACATTTTTTTCTAACATAATTATATTGCTACCGAATCTTCTTATCTAATGCGGAAATTACTCTCAGCTAGCTTGATTTGACTTCTTTAACTGGCCGTTAATTAATATCGTTTACCCCCCTTTTTTATTCCCCCGGTCCAAGAAAAATTATCCACAGACTTAAACATTTCTGTAAAAGCCCAAGCATACCATGAGTAATATTAGGTCAATTTTCTTGTTTCAATGATGAAATGATTAAGAAGCATAATTGATTGGTTGTTGGTTGTTTAACGTCTAGTGGCAAATATTTGATGCATGTTTAGGATGTTTAAAATAATGATCAATTGGCATTAAAGTGAAATATTTCAACAAAAAAAAGATAAAAGCAAAAGATATAGATATAGGAATATAGAAACGATGCTCTGACACCCCTCCCTCTCCCAACCCACCCACCAAAAAAAAACATACTCAAACTCGCATATATACATCTCTAATATAAATCATGTTCATGGTGCCCCCCCCCCCCCCCAATATATTGGCTATCAAAACGATTGTGTTTTTACTATGTATTAAATCAAGTAAAAATACTGCTTGTAAATACTCACTGGGGTAAAGCTGATGACCGTAACTGCATTTACGGTCATCCCAAGATGTCGGATGAAAAATTAGGTCAGTTTTTTTTATTGTCTGTTAAGGTGTTTCTACATCATTTTCTTTACAAAGCATACTTTGATACGATGTAAATTTATAAAAGATCCACAAGGAAGTCACAAATCTCTACAGAGGAACGTGTATAAAACTGGAATTTGGATTTGAAAAATTCGCTAGGATGACCGTAAATCGTAATCGAGATGACCGTAACAGGATTAGCGATTCATAACAAGGCTGACCGTAATTGGTTAAAAGATGACCGTAAATTGTTAAGGATGACCGTAACTTTTAAAAGATGACCGTCAATTCTAAGAAATATTCATATTTGTATTCATAACTGTTTGTCGAGTTTGTCTCAATAGGGGTTCGTTTAGCGGTTATAAATATGTTTTATCAACTTCTTTTCAACTATTTGCCGTATTTAGAGTTTATGACAATTATAGTAAATTGCATATTTCTCGTAAATAATTAAATATCTAAGGAATGACTGTAATATTTTTTTCTGTCTATGAAGAAATAACATAAACATATTGGTGCACACTGAATAACGGGCGTAGCGGGTTATTTAACAGTGTGCATCACATTTTTTATGTTATTTCGAAAAGACAGAAAAAATATTACAGTCATTTCTTATAATTCAATTCTAAATTCCATTTTAAACCATAGAAAACCATGAAAAAACGTTGATGACGTCACGGTCACATGACTAAATTATGTATATGGACTCATAACAAAATAACGTCAGCCAATCAGAAGACGCGTTACATCCAAAATTAAATTATTTATTGATAACAACGTTAAATTTGAATACAAATCAAATATTTTATTTTTCCAATCAGGGTCCCAAAGCGGGCATTTATACAAATACCAATAATGAAAGTATATGCAACAAACATTGAAAATTATATAACGTGACAGATATTATAATAGACAAATGACAATACATTTGTTCATCTGTATAGGAGACACCAAGAGACGGTGCTGTAGGATATACTGTTGATTGCGATAGGCAATAACAGCAATCCTCCTCGTGTCAGAAGCAGATGAACAAAAATAAATAGAGAAACTGAATCTGTCACTTAAAAAATAGTTTTTTTAAATAACAACAATAACTAATTATATAAATCTGCTATTTGCAGTGTTTAAACCAAGAATATACACAACTCCTTTCATGCAGTTGAGTTCTCACAAGACAGCAGCCGTAGCAATTTCTCTTGGGAATTTAAGTTAATGAAATTGGAACATGATTCAGATGTGATATAAACAGTGTCTGTCTTCGTTATATTTTGTGCAATAAAAGAGAAAATGAACTTCATTTTCAATATTACCAGATTTACATTGCTGACATACGGTCTAAGGTTTGGAGGAGTACCCTGGTATCGTTCTATTTTAATCTGCAAATGGTGAGATGACACCCTCAATTTTGTTGATGATCTCCTACGCTAAAATTTTGTTATGATATTTATATAGATATTTTTCGAAACCATAATTATCCTTAACTGTCACATAAGTGCGGAGCTCTCCTTCTGATTTCTTGGTCAGTTGATCCTTCCAAAATTTGTATGCACGTCTCTTTCAATATTTTCCTGATGGTATTATTTCAAATATTTCCCCCATCATTTAGATTTGCAAAACCAGGAAGTATTAAAAAAATGTGTTGGAGAAAGCTATACCATGACGATTTATACTGAGAATATAGAGATTTGAATGCTGGTATGCATCTTGTTAAAAGGAAATCATTCTTATTTTTTAGTCTAAGCCAATAATTCAAAACAGACCTCACTAATTAAAAGTACAGTGGAAACCCACCAAGTTAAAAATAAGGCTACACAATTTGTGTTTTTATTTGTGCCGACCAGAATGAATTTACAAAATGTACTGCGTAGCTTTTCACAAGTTAAATTTGAATACAATTTATCCATGCAAATTAGTTGGTTTCCATATCTACATTTTGCTATCAAGGGATTGAATGAGCTACAAATTTCACTTCCATATAGAGGAATAAGCTTAATAGCATGCTCCAAAACATGCATACAGTACTTGTTTTTAAGGATTTAGAGATAATATGCCTATTAATATTTACATGGTCTATAGTCTCGATCATCCAGCCGCTTTATTTTTTAAAGTAGAGCGTCTGGATGACAAGTGATATAAAAATGGTAATTTATGACATTCGGAATAGTATCGGATTTTTTAGCTTGTATTTAAAGATAATGTCCAAGACGAATAACCAAGAAGTTGGTTATTGACTTCGGAAGAAATTATATTACGATAATACTATTGAAAAGCCCGAGTGTACCGATTGTTGTTTAAAGCTATTTATATTTTTCTGTGACGACATACAAGTCGTGGAAAACACCAGACAACATGGCTTCCATCACCGCAAAGGAAAATAACAGCACATCAAACTTTGGTAAGATATAATCATGATATAACAACACAAACTGTTACATAAATTTTATACAACCTGAAACACCGAGAAGTTATATTCTTTCATGTATGTCCGTGCTACGCAAGCAAGTTAATAATATAATAGATGGCAATTTTTGTATTGACTGGGACCACTCGAACAGTCGTGTGTACGCTATAAATACATTTATATAAATACATTTTGTGGTTGATTTGTATTATCTATAACTTTATAAATACTTTATTGAAAGTGCTATGAAATATGAACTTCATCCAGGATAAGTTTGTTGTATCTGTCTGCAATGTATAATGGAGTACGCATTTTGATATGTGTAAAAAAAAGGGGGAGGAATGATGCGCAATGTTGTACACATTTAAAAGAGGGAAAGCAATCCAAAACCATTAGCAGAAGAAAACCAAACAAAGTATATCTAGAAGATGCCAATTTGAACATATACCAAACGGTGTAAATGATTTGTGCTCGATTTTTTTTAAACAAATGCATTTAGCTTAAACAAACATAGAAGAAGTGGGACACGTTGTTATAAAAAGTAATTTAAATATACTGTTAGTAAACAAAGTCTGGACTGGTCAACTGGACAATACTTTTTTTGCACGTTTAAAAGGCATTTTTTTCATACTAAAAAAAAATCATAAAAGAAATCATACAATGTTGTCGGTGAATATATACCAATTGGCTTTCTAAACCTTAAAATAAAAACAATACATGGCATGAGGAAAACACTGAAAATTCGATTTTATGCAAAACAATAGATCCAGCATCAATGAAAGGAGGTCTCAATGAGGCAACAACCGATGACTGATCCCAGTGATATACATTACCTTACCAAAAGTAGACATCAATATAATTAAGAGGACATACTGTTGACTTAAACAAAGGTTGAGAATAAAAGTTCCAAAAGGTCAACATTATAAAAATAAGAAGATGTGGTTTGAATACCAATGAAACAGTTATCCACTCCAAGTTCAAACAAGGTGGATGTGAGCACTTATAGGCAACGGTATGGCCTTCAATAATGATAACAGTTCATGCATGATTTTGATAGAGATTACAAACAGGGAATGTGTCAAAGAGACATCAACCCGACAAAAGAACAGGAAACAACCCAATGCTACCAATGGGTTGTCTCATCAACACAGCGAGCTAATCTTGCATGCCGTAGCGGGATTCAGCTTGCACCAAGACATTTTAAAATGTATATTTATATATGATGTTTTTTCCAAACATTTTGTTTTTCATATATGCTATGCTGGTGACCAAAAATTAATATGATTTTAACATTTACTTTCTTTTGTAGACACACCAATGAAGATTTCTGGACACAGATATTATGTGTAAAATGTGAAGAATTAATGAGTTAAAAAAAAATCTATAATACTTGAATTTTCATTGTATCATAAACAGCTCCAATTTTATGTATGTGAAGTTAGCAGCCGGTTCGTTATTCGTTATTCGATATTCAATATCCAATCGGCTGCTAGCAGCCAGTTTGATATTCAAAATTTAGTGAAAAAATTACAAGATAATTAAATACTTGATAACATAAAAAGCATGATTTTAATATTTAAAAAGACTGATAAGATACGTGGGAAATCGTTAAATGACCTTTTCAAGCTGTCGTAATTTCTCGTCGTAATTTCTCGTTGTCGAATATAAACCCTTTTTCCATGTTGCATATTTGTCTTTATGTAATATAGAGTTTTGTCAATAAACGACTTCAAAGATGTACTTTTGTGTATAATATTTCTTAAGACAAAAAGAAAACCCATAACTCTAGAAATATTTATAACTATAAATAAAAATATATATGGAAAGCCAAAAAACAAAACAAATCATTCGAAAAATGTCAAAATCTTAGGACAAAGGGCACAGGGTAATGGTGAGAGCCCCCTGATCTCTCAATCTTTCTAATATTTGACAGACATTTAGTCAATAGGTAGATACAAACGTGACTAAAAGGAATTTGGGTACACTTCCTGTCTTCTATGTTTACGGAGCGCCCAAAGTGCCAGTTGGATAATCAAAATATATAGCGGAAACCTACCCGAGACCGCTTAAATGAGGTTGAGACCCCCCGGGTCTTTCAATGTCCATAAAATTCAACCAAATCATTGACTCTGTATATATAAAGGTTGTATTAGATGGATTTACCAGAATAACGTCATCTTCTATATCTACGGAGGGCTAAGATTATCACTTTTCAGTCGAAAAATGTCAAAATCTTAGGACAAAGGGCACAGGGTAATGGTGAGAGCCCCCTGATCTCTCAATCTTTCTAATATTTGACAGACATTTAGTCAATAGGTAGATACAAACGTGACTAAAAGGAATTTGGGTACACTTCCTGTCTTCTATGTTTACGGAGCGCCCAAAGTGCCAGTTGGATATTCAAAATATATAGCGGAAACCTACCCGAGACCGCTTTAATGAGGTTGAGACCCCCCGGGTCTTTCAATCTCCATAAAATTCAACCAAATCATTGACTCTGTATATATAAAGGTTGTATTAGATGGATTTACACGAATAACGTCATCTTCTATATCTACGGAGGGTTAAGATTGTCATTTTTCAGTCGAAAAATGTCAAAATCTTAGGACAAAGGGCAAAGGGTATTGGTGAGAGCCCCCTGATCTCTCAATCTTTCTAATATTTGACAGACATTTAATCAATAGGTAGATATAAACGTGACTAAAAGGAATTTGGGTACACTTCCTGTCTTCTATGTTTACGGAGCGCCCAAAGTGCCAGTTGGATATTCAAAATATATAGCGAAAACCTACCCGAGACCGCTTAAATGAGGTTGAGACCCCCCGGGTCTTTCAATGTCCATAAAATTCAACCAAATCATTGACTCTGTATATATAAAGGTTTTATTAGATGGATTCACCAGAATAACGTCATCTTCCATATCTACGGAGGGCTAAGATTGTCACTTTTCAGTCCAAAAATGTCAAAATCTTAGGACAAAGGGCACAGGGTAATGGTGAGAGCCCCCTGATCTCTCAATCTTTTTTATATTTGACTGACATTTAGTCAATAGGTAGATACAAACGTGACTAAAAGGAATTTGGGTACACTTCCTGTCTTCTATGTTTACGGAACGCCCAAAGTGCCAGTTGGATATTCAAAATATATAGCGAAAACCTACCCGAGACCGCTTAAATGAGGTTGAGACCCCCCGGGTCTTTCAATGTCCATAAAATTCAACCAAATCATTGACTCTGTATTTATAAAGGTTGTATTAGATGGATTTACCAGAATAACGTCATCTTCTATATCTACGGAGGGCTAAGATTGTCACTTTTCAGTCGAAAAATGTCAAAATCTTAGGACAAAAGGCACAGGATAATGGTGATAGCCCCCTGATCTCTCAATCTTTCTAATATTTGACAGACATTTAGTCAATAGGTAGATACAAACGTGACTAAAAGAAATTTGGGTACACTTCCTGTCTTCTATGTTTACGGAGCGCCCAAAGTGCCAGTTGGATATTCAAAATACATAGCGGAAACCTACCCGAGACCGCTTAAATGAGGTTGAGACCCCCCGGGTCTTTCAATCTCCATAAAATTCAACCAAATCATTGACTCTGTATATATAAAGGTTGTATTAGATGGATTTACCAGAATAACGTCATCTTCAATATCTACGGAGGGTTAAGATTGTCACTTTTCAGTCGAAAAATGTCAAAATCTTAGGACAAAGGGCAAAGGGTATTGGTGAGATCCCCCTGATCTCTCAATCTTTCTAATATTTGACAGACATTTAGTCAATAGGTAGATACAAACGTGACTAAAAGGAATTTGGGTACACTTCCTGTCTTCTATGTTTACGGAACGCCCAAAGTGCCAGTTGGATATATAAAATATATAGCGAAAACCTACCCGAGACCGCTTAAATGAGGTTGAGACCCCCCGGGTCTTTCAATCTCCATAAAATTCAACCAAATCATTGACTCTGTATATATAAAGGTTGTATCAGTTGGATTTACCAGAATAACGTCATTTTCTATATCTACGGAGGGCTAAGTTTGTCACTTTTCAGTCGAAAAATGTCAAAATCTTAGGACAAAGGGCACAGGATAATGGTGAGAGCCCCCTGATCTCTCAATCTTTCTGATATTTGACAGACATTTAGTCAATAGGTAGATACAAACGTGACTAAAAGAAATTTGGGTACACTTCCTGTCTTCTATGTTTACGGAGCGCCCAAAGTGCCAGTTGGATATTCAAAATATGTAGCGAAAACCTACCCGAGACCGCTTAAATGAGGTTGAGACCCCCCGGGTCTTTCTATGTTCATAAAATTCAACCAAATCATTGACTCTGTATATATAAAGGTTGTATTAGATGGATTTACCAGAATAACGTCATCTTCTATATCTACGGAGGGCTAAGATTGTCACTTTTCAGTCGAAAAATGTCAAAATCTTAGGACAAAGCACACAGGGTAATGATGAGAGCCACCTGATCTCTCAATCTTTCTTATATTTGACAGACATTTAGTCAATAGTTAGATACAAACGTGACTAAAAGGAATTTGGTTACACTTCCTGTCTTCTATGTTTACGGAGCAACCAAAGTGCCAGTTGGATATTCAAAATATATAGCGAAAACCTACCCGAGACCGCTTAAATGTGGTTGAGACCCCCCGGGTCTTTCAATGTCCATAAAATTCAACCAAATCATTGACTCTGTATATATAAAGGTTGTATTAGATGGATTTACCAGAATAACGTCATCTTCTATATCTACGGAGGGCTAAGATTGTCACTTTTCAGTCGAAAAATGTCAAAATCTTAGGACAAAAGGCACAGTATAATGGTGATAGCCCCCTGATCTCTCAATCTTTTTAATATTTGACAGACATTTAGTCAATAGGTAGATACAAACATGACTAAAAGAAATTTGGGTACACTTCCTGTCTTCTATGTTTACGGAGCGCCCAAAGTGCCAGTTGGATATTCAAAATATATAGCGGAAACCTACCCGAGACCGCTTAAATGAGGTTGAGACCCCCCGGGTCTTTCAATCTCCATAAAATTCAACCAAATCATTGACTCTGTATATATAAAGGTTGTATTAGATGGATTTACCAGAATAACGTCATCTTCAATATCTACGGAGGGTTAAGATTGTCACTTTTCAGTCGAAAAATGTCAAAATCTTAGGACAAAGGGCAAAGGGTATTGGTGAGATCCCCCTGATCTCTCAATCTTTCTAATATTTGACAGACATTTAGTCAATAGGTAGATACAAACGTGACTAAAAGGAATTTGGGTACACTTCCTGTCTTCTATGTTTACGGAACGCCCAAAGTGCCAGTTGGATATTCAAAATATATAGCGAAAACCTACCCGAGACCGCTTAAATGAGGTTGAGACCCCCCAGGTCTTTCAATGTCCATACAATTCAACCAAATCATTGACTCTGTATATATAAAGGTTGTATCAGATGGATTTACCAGAATAACGTCATTTTCTATATCTACGGAGGGCTAAGTTTGTCACTTTTCAGTCGAAAAATGTCAAAATCTTAGGACAAAGGGCACAGGATAATGGTGAGAGCCCCCTGATCTCTCAATCTTTCTGATATTTGACAGACATTTAGTCAATAGGTAGATACAAACGTGACTAAAAGGAATTTGGGTACACTTCCTGTCTTCTATGTTTACGGAGCGCCCAAAGTGCCAGTTGGATATTCAAAATATGTAGCGAAAACCTACCCGAGACCGCTTAAATGAGGTTGAGACCCCCTGGTCTTTCAATGTCCATAAAATTCAACCAAATCATTGACTCTGTATATATAAAGGTTGTATTAGATGGATTTACCAGAATAACGTCATCTTCTATATCTACGGAGGGCTAAGATTGTCACTTTTCAGTCGAAAAATGTCAAAATCTTAGGACAAAGCACACAGGGTAATGATGAGAGCCACCTGATCTCTCAATCTTTCTTATATTTGACAGACATTTAGTCAATAGGTAGATACAAACGTGACTAAAAGGAATTTGGGTACACTTCCTGTCTTCTATGTTTACGGAGCAACCAAAGTGCCAGTTGGATATTCAAAATATATAGCGAAAACCTACCCGAGACCGCTTAAATGTGGTTGAGACCCCCCCCCCCCCCCCCGGGTCTTTTAATGTCCATAAAATCAACCAAATCATTGACTCTGTATATATAAAGATTGTATTAGATGGATTTACCAGAATAACGTCATCTTCTATATCTACGGAGGGCTAAGATTGTCACTTTTCAGTCGAAAAATGTCAAAATCTTATGACAAAGGGCACAGGGTAATGGTGAGAGACCCCTGATCTCTCAATCTTTCAAATATTTTACAGACATTTAGTCAATAGGAAGATACAAACGTGACTAAAAGGAATTTGGGTGCACGTCCTGTCTTCTAGGTTCACGGTACGCCCAATGTGCCAGTTGGATATTCAAATTTTATATCAAAAATCGACCCCAGACTGCTTAAATGAGATTGAGACCCCCTGGTCTTTCAATGACTATAAAAGTCAACCAAATCATTGACTCTGTATATATGAAGGTTGTGTTAGATGGATTTTTGAGAATAACGTCATCTTCAATATCTAACGAGGGCTAAGATTGTCACTTTTCAGTCAAAAAATGTCAAAACTTTAGGACAAAGAGCACAGGGTAATGAGGAGAGCCCCCTAGTTTTTCAATGTCCATTAAATTCAACCAAATCATAGATTCTATATATATAAATATTATATTAAAAGGAGGATGCTGTTGAACGGACTGTTTGCTTCTAGGACCAAAGCAGAACCCTAGTAGAATCGAGGACCTTGTTGCAAGTACAAACAGGCACCATAGGTGACGTGGAAGATTTACAGACCTTTACAACGCACCTTCACACAGCTCACTCAAGCACCCCTTTTGATGTAAATTCCAGGTCCAAATGCATTGCTGACGTCTATTTCAACCAGGGGCTTCAACACCTCATGCTGGCAGAATTGTGTTCGCCAACATAGGAAGGACTTGCATTGCCCTTCCCGCTTACATGGGTACAATGTAGGAATCAACTTTCTTTTTGAATGTTTTTCTTCAATTGGGTAGTGCTTATTTCCATAGTCGTACCACTAGAAACGCTTCGTAGGAACTTGGTGAGCTTTTCAATCTGTTGCGGGGTAAGCACATCTTGTGTTTACAATGCAGGTTTGTGTGGGATAAACGAATGGTGACCGGGCAACCTTTTTTTGCTGCTCCGTGTAATTGTGTAATTTATTAGCTTGACCTTTTATGAAATTCAACCCGTATTTTGTTAGACTATATTCTCATACCTCTCGAAGATGAAAGCGGATGGTGATATTTTTACTGCGGAGATTGATAGGATCACCGTCTTGGTCGGTTCGGTATGTCTGCATGCGATTGAAAAGCTGTAGATATTGGACTGTTGGGTGGAGTTTACGTAGCTTACATTGATGATGCCACTGTTCACCAAGATGCTGTTGATACTGCTGATGCTAACAATGTATTCAATCTCTTCTTAACCGTTTGTTGCCTGATCAAATGTGTAGAGCTGTCGCTTAAATCCCAATACGGTGTTCGATTCCTTAAATTGTAGGGGATGAACCAGGTAAAATGCGGCTATCGTTTCCAGGGACAAGGATGGAAAACCCTTGCTTTTAGTCTGTGTGGTCGACGATTTGCTGCAACAGTGTGGTGTCCATTTACTAGTATTCATTAAATAACGACGTTCATCTTCTGACCGTCCGATTCGAATGTTGTAGAATTTCTTTCTGAAGTTTACAGCCTCCTTGAACACTCTGGCAACCTTGTTTTGTAAAAATCACGCATTAAAGTCGACGGCTGAGTCGCGTTCAGCTTTGAGGGTGACATGGACACTTTGTGAGAGAGGACCCAAGAAATCTTATACAGGATTATTTTTGCCACGTTATTGACGGCGGCAGCCCTCGTAATGGTATTGGCATCTGCATAGCGAACGAGTGGAAGTTCGTGCCTGAACCCGTACACTATTTTATAGTAACAATCCCATAATATGTTTCAAGGGAATGGCAAACGAGTACGATCCTTGGTTGGTGGGCTTGGTGATAATGTATTCATGCCAGGCTGTAAATCCAGTGTTGCCAGTCTCGGCATCGGTAGAAGAATCCTTATACCACAGTCGGTTGAGACCCTGCGTTTTGAAGAAGTCGTCAAGGAAGATTTACATTCCCAGCATAGTGGTGGCGATGCCGGGGTCGTTAATGTGTTCAATCTGCTGACCGGAGAGTCGATATCATATAGTTTTGAAGAGATACATGATACCATTGTGAATGAGATCAACGTCTGCATATGCAGTGCCGTCGTGATTTTGAAGTCTTCCTTCTACTAAGAAATAACGCTCGACTGGGTGAAGGAACATGTCTTGCGTTTCGATGTTGATTTGGATCTCCGCTTTAGAGTTGGTAAGTAGGGCTCCGGCTAAAGGTACGAATTCGTGAACCTGGTATTAATATTTTTTTAAGAATTCCATCGTAGGTTAACCCTACTGTGATTGTAAGGATGTCAGACCTTATGGATTTAGGGATAGCTTTAGACAAATTCATGGACGGTAGCGATGCCACGGGAGATGAGATTGTTTAACTGTGTTTGGTTGTGGGGCTTACTGCGTTTAATACTGAGCTGTTGATTGGGGTTGCTGCGCTGGACACTGGGTTTTCGAAGGCGGGTAACTTTTTCAAAGACATGGTCGACGACTTTGGCTACCCCCTTTCAACTCCTATCATGGCTGCATTGGTGTAAGCGCTCATAGTCTTACTTTCCAAGGCCTTGGCAGCAGAGGATGTGAACATGCGACCAGCGATACCGGCGATAGTGTCAAACAAACTACCGCCGTAGGCATACTTTCGAGCAAAACCTTAAACACTTATTTACAGGATACTACGATGGAATTGCTTATATTCCTTGGTGCTGATGTGTTCACCTTCATGGCATCGAGGATCGCCACAATCTCGTTGCGCACACCATTATTTCAAGCACGGTCGGCAGCGTTACACAGATCCAGGTGATATATGAAGGAGCTAATTAAAGTCAGAGTGTAGAAAACCGGTTTGCAGTCCGCTACAATGCTTATCTTGCTTTAGATGTGCGACACAATATTCGTCCACTTGTAACTTTGTATCGCCTTCGGGTTCTAGAGAGGGTCAATTGCCTTGTCGATTTATGGCACCGAAACTGTTCAGGATCTCTGCATAGTCGACAAGGTTTTGAAAACTTCGGGCTCAAACGATTCTGGTTTCTTTTTTCACCATGAGTTCCAAGAGGTCAAGGGTTCCTTTGTACCTCAGAGCATTCCCGAAATATCATCACCGTCAGAAGTAACTGGTTAGCTCCCGATGACGATACCTTCGTTTTCAGATCGCGATCTAAAGGTGTGGTCTGCGGAAGGATTGTTACTGAGCTGCAAATACTGCTGTGCTCGAAGGCCGAGGATGGTGTCTGAAGGTGGTGCAATGGGTAGTGGATAGGCACACTTTGGTGTTGGAGGAGGGAGGACTGTCACTGCTGCAGGAAGGTATACAATCGTTTTGGTATTGCTGAAGCTGCCTCTCACTGAGCCTCAACCACAGGATTGACACCTTTGAAAGGTCCTGGTTGAGTACAATATTCTCGAGGCGATGCTGCATGTTACTTGCTTGAATCTTCCGCTTGATCTATTGCAACTCCTTGACCAGCGCCTCACACTGTTTAGTGTCTGTAATTTTTTTAACGTCATTTATTTATAGTGTTGTCATGACCCCCCTAAGCGATGGTTCGAACACATCTAAGCGTTTGTTTGAACGCCCCTAAGCGTTGGTTTTCTGAAACCATAGGCATACATCTATCAAAAGGTAAAAAAAAATCACATGCATTTCTGCTTGTTTTTTAATAAAATTGAATTGAAAAGATCGATCTTTTTTTAGCTATTGGATCAATGTCTTTATCCTAACAATCCAAGATTAAATCAATTTAGGTCACCCAAAACCACTATCCCCAATTCAATGTTTTTAGACCCTGTTTTTGATCTTTCGGTCCTATCGTCAAAAAATATAAAATTCATGGTAATCATACCCGGTACGCCTGGTTTTTTTTCATCCAATAGCTCACAATTTGAAGAGCTCATTCGGTCCCTCTCTTTGCCAAATTGGTGGTCAGCGGCTTGTTTAATATCTCAAAACCCCAAGTGGGGATAGTTGCCCCCTTCAAGAATAAGGTTTTAGTTTTTATCTACCTATAAACTAAATGGCTGCATAATATAAGAAAGATTGAGAGATTGGGGGATTTTTACCATTGCCAAGTGTCCTTTGTCCTACATGTAAAAGTTTGACAATATGTAGCTGAAAAGTGACAAGAAAAGGCCTCCATAAATATCGCATTTGACAACATTCTGGGAATTCTTTCTAGTACAACCTTTATATACACAGCGTCTATGATTTGAATAAATTTTATAGACATTGAACGACCAGGGGGTCTCACGCTCATTTAAGCGGTCTCAGGTAGGTTTTCGCTGTATATTTTGAATATCAAGCTGGCACTTTAGGCGCTCCGTAAACATGAAAGACAGGAAGTGTACCAAAATTCCTTTCAGTCACGTTTGTATCTACCTGTTGACTAAATTTTTGCTTAATATTTGGCAGATTGAGAGATCAGGGAGCTATCACCATTGCCCTGTGCCCTTTGTTTTAAAATTTTGATAATTTTTAGCTGAAAAGTGACAATATAAGCCCTCCATAGATATCGAATATGACAATATTCTGGACAATCCTTCTGAGACAACCTTTATATACACAGATTCTATGATTTAATAAAATTGTATGGACATTGAAAGACCAGGGGGGTCTCAACCTCATTTAAGCGGTCTCGGGTCGATTTTTGATATAAAATTTGAATATCCAACTGGCACTTTGGGCGTACCGTAAACATAGAAGACAGGAAGTGCACCCAAATTCCTTTTAGTCACGTTTGTATCTTCCTATTGACTAAATGTCTGTAAAATATTAGAAAGATTGAGAGATCCGGGGGCTCTCACCATAACCCTGTGCCCTTTGTCCTAAAAATTTGACATTTTTTGACTGAAAAGTGACAATCTTAGCCCTCCGTAGATATTGAAGATGACGTTATTCTCAAAAATCCATCTAATACAACCTTCATATATACAGAGTCAATGATTTGGTTGACTTTTATAGTCATTGAAAGACCAGGGGGGTCTCAACCTCATTTAAGCGGTCTCGGGTCGATTTTTGATATGAAATTTGAATATCCAACTGGCACTTTGGGCGTACCGTAAACATAGAAGACAGGAAGTGCACCCAAATTCCTTTTAGTCACGTTTGTATCTTCCTATTGACTAAATGTCTGTAAAATATTAGAAAGATTGAGAGATCCGGGGGCTCTCACCATAACCCTGTGCCCTTTGTCCTAAAAATTTGACATTTTTTGACTGAAAAGTGACAATCTTAGCCCTCCGTAGATATTGAAGATGACGTTATTCTCAAAAATCCATCTAATACAACCTTCATATATACAGAGTCAATGATTTGGTTGACTTTTATAGTCATTGAAAGACCAGGGGGGTCTCAACCTCATTTAAGCGGTCTCGGGTCGATTTTTGATATGAAATTTGAATATCCAACTGGCACTTTGGGCGTACCGTAAACATAGAAGACAGGAAGTGCACCCAAATTCCTTTTAGTCACGTTTGTATCTTCCTATTGACTAAATGTCTGTAAAATATTAGAAAGATTGAGAGATCCGGGGGCTCTCACCATAACCCTGTGCCCTTTGTCCTAAAAATTTGACATTTTTTGACTGAAAAGTGACAATCTTAGCCCTCCGTAGATATTGAAGATGACGTTATTCTCAAAAATCCATCTAATACAACCTTCATATATACAGAGTCAATGATTTGGTTGACTTTTATAGTCATTGAAAGACCAGGGGGGTCTCAACCTCATTTAAGCGGTCTCGGGTCGATTTTTGATATGAAATTTGAATATCCAACTGGCACTTTGGGCGTACCGTAAACATAGAAGACAGGAAGTGCACCCAAATTCCTTTTAGTCACGTTTGTATCTTCCTATTGACTAAATGTCTGTAAAATATTAGAAAGATTGAGAGATCCGGGGGCTCTCACCATAACCCTGTGCCCTTTGTCCTAAAAATTTGACATTTTTTGACTGAAAAGTGACAATCTTAGCCCTCCGTAGATATTGAAGATGACGTTATTCTCAAAAATCCATCTAATACAACCTTCATATATACAGAGTCAATGATTTGGTTGACTTTTATAGTCATTGAAAGACCAGGGGGGTCTCAACCTCATTTAAGCGGTCTCGGGTCGATTTTTGATATGAAATTTGAATATCCAACTGGCACTTTGGGCGTACCGTAAACATAGAAGACAGGAAGTGCACCCAAATTCCTTTTAGTCACGTTTGTATCTTCCTATTGACTAAATGTCTGTAAAATATTAGAAAGATTGAGAGATCCGGGGGGTCTCACCATAACCCTGTGCCCTTTGTCCTAAAAATTTGACATTTTTTGACTGAAAAGTGACAATCTTAGCCCTCCGTAGATATTGAAGATGACGTTATTCTCAAAAATCCATCTAATACAACCTTCATATATACAGAGTCAATGATTTGGTTGACTTTTATAGTCATTGAAAGACCAGGGGGGTCTCAACCTCATTTAAGCGGTCTCGGGTCGATTTTTGATATGAAATTTGAATATCCAACTGGCACTTTGGGCGTACCGTAAACATAGAAGACAGGAAGTGCACCCAAATTCCTTTTAGTCACGTTTGTATCTTCCTATTGACTAAATGTCTGTAAAATATTAGAAAGATTGAGAGATCCGGGGGCTCTCACCATAACCCTGTGCCCTTTGTCCTAAAAATTTGACATTTTTTGACTGAAAAGTGACAATCTTAGCCCTCCGTAGATATTGAAGATGACGTTATTCTCAAAAATCCATCTAATACAACCTTCATATATACAGAGTCAATGATTTGGTTGACTTTTATAGTCATTGAAAGACCAGGGGGGTCTCAACCTCATTTAAGCGGTCTCGGGTCGATTTTTGATATGAAATTTGAATATCCAACTGGCACTTTGGGCGTACCGTAAACATAGAAGACAGGAAGTGCACCCAAATTCCTTTTAGTCACGTTTGTATCTTCCTATTGACTAAATGTCTGTAAAATATTAGAAAGATTGAGAGATCCGGGGGCTCTCACCATAACCCTGTGCCCTTTGTCCTAAAAATTTGACATTTTTTGACTGAAAAGTGACAATTTTAGCCCTCCGTAGATATTGAAGATGACGTTATTCTCAAAAATCCATCTAATACAACCTTCATATATACAGAGTCAATGATTTGGTTGACTTTTATAGTCATTGAAAGACCAGGGGGGTCTCAACCTCATTTAAGCGGTCTCGGGTCGATTTTTGATATGAAATTTGAATATCCAACTGGCACTTTGGGCGTACCGTAAACATAGAAGACAGGAAGTGCACCCAAATTCCTTTTAGTCACGTTTGTATCTTCCTATTGACTAAATGTCTGTAAAATATTAGAAAGATTGAGAGATCCGGGGGCTCTCACCATAACCCTGTGCCCTTTGTCCTAAAAATTTGACATTTTTTGACTGAAAAGTGACAATCTTAGCCCTCCGTAGATATTGAAGATGACGTTATTCTCAAAAATCCATCTAATACAACCTTCATATATACAGAGTCAATGATTTGGTTGACTTTTATAGTCATTGAAAGACCAGGGGGGTCTCAACCTCATTTAAGCGGTCTCGGGTCGATTTTTGATATGAAATTTGAATATCCAACTGGCACTTTGGGCGTACCGTAAACATAGAAGACAGGAAGTGCACCCAAATTCCTTTTAGTCACGTTTGTATCTTCCTATTGACTAAATGTCTGTAAAATATTAGAAAGATTGAGAGATCCGGGGGCTCTCACCATAACCCTGTGCCCTTTGTCCTAAAAATTTGACATTTTTTGACTGAAAAGTGACAATCTTAGCCCTCCGTAGATATTGAAGATGACGTTATTCTCAAAAATCCATCTAATACAACCTTCATATATACAGAGTCAATGATTTGGTTGACTTTTATAGTCATTGAAAGACCAGGGGGGTCTCAACCTCATTTAAGCGGTCTCGGGTCGATTTTTGATATGAAATTTGAATATCCAACTGGCACTTTGGGCGTACCGTAAACATAGAAGACAGGAAGTGCACCCAAATTCCTTTTAGTCACGTTTGTATCTTCCTATTGACTAAATGTCTGTAAAATATTAGAAAGATTGAGAGATCCGGGGGCTCTCACCATAACCCTGTGCCCTTTGTCCTAAAAATTTGACATTTTTTGACTGAAAAGTGACAATCTTAGCCCTCCGTAGATATTGAAGATGACGTTATTCTCAAAAATCCATCTAATACAACCTTCATATATACAGAGTCAATGATTTGGTTGACTTTTATAGTCATTGAAAGACCAGGGGGGTCTCAACCTCATTTAAGCGGTCTCGGGTCGATTTTTGATATGAAATTTGAATATCCAACTGGCACTTTGGGCGTACCGTAAACATAGAAGACAGGAAGTGCACCCAAATTCCTTTTAGTCACGTTTGTATCTTCCTATTGACTAAATGTCTGTAAAATATTAGAAAGATTGAGAGATCCGGGGGCTCTCACCATAACCCTGTGCCCTTTGTCCTAAAAATTTGACATTTTTTGACTGAAAAGTGACAATCTTAGCCCTCCGTAGATATTGAAGATGACGTTATTCTCAAAAATCCATCTAATACAACCTTCATATATACAGAGTCAATGATTTGGTTGACTTTTATAGTCATTGAAAGACCAGGGGGGTCTCAACCTCATTTAAGCGGTCTCGGGTCGATTTTTGATATGAAATTTGAATATCCAACTGGCACTTTGGGCGTACCGTAAACATAGAAGACAGGAAGTGCACCCAAATTCCTTTTAGTCACGTTTGTATCTTCCTATTGACTAAATGTCTGTAAAATATTAGAAAGATTGAGAGATCCGGGGGCTCTCACCATAACCCTGTGCCCTTTGTCCTAAAAATTTGACATTTTTTGACTGAAAAGTGACAATCTTAGCCCTCCGTAGATATTGAAGATGACGTTATTCTCAAAAATCCATCTAATACAACCTTCATATATACAGAGTCAATGATTTGGTTGACTTTTATAGTCATTGAAAGACCAGGGGGGTCTCAACCTCATTTAAGCGGTCTCGGGTCGATTTTTGATATGAAATTTGAATATCCAACTGGCACTTTGGGCGTACCGTAAACATAGAAGACAGGAAGTGCACCCAAATTCCTTTTAGTCACGTTTGTATCTTCCTATTGACTAAATGTCTGTAAAATATTAGAAAGATTGAGAGATCCGGGGGCTCTCACCATAACCCTGTGCCCTTTGTCCTAAAAATTTGACATTTTTTGACTGAAAAGTGACAATCTTAGCCCTCCGTAGATATTGAAGATGACGTTATTCTCAAAAATCCATCTAATACAACCTTCATATATACAGAGTCAATGATTTGGTTGACTTTTATAGTCATTGAAAGACCAGGGGGGTCTCAACCTCATTTAAGCGGTCTCGGGTCGATTTTTGATATGAAATTTGAATATCCAACTGGCACTTTGGGCGTACCGTAAACATAGAAGACAGGAAGTGCACCCAAATTCCTTTTAGTCACGTTTGTATCTTCCTATTGACTAAATGTCTGTAAAATATTAGAAAGATTGAGAGATCCGGGGGCTCTCACCATAACCCTGTGCCCTTTGTCCTAAAAATTTGACATTTTTTGACTGAAAAGTGACAATCTTAGCCCTCCGTAGATATTGAAGATGACGTTATTCTCAAAAATCCATCTAATACAACCTTCATATATACAGAGTCAATGATTTGGTTGACTTTTATAGTCATTGAAAGACCAGGGGGGTCTCAACCTCATTTAAGCGGTCTCGGGTCGATTTTTGATATGAAATTTGAATATCCAACTGGCACTTTGGGCGTACCGTAAACATAGAAGACAGGAAGTGCACCCAAATTCCTTTTAGTCACGTTTGTATCTTCCTATTGACTAAATGTCTGTAAAATATTAGAAAGATTGAGAGATCCGGGGGCTCTCACCATAACCCTGTGCCCTTTGTCCTAAAAATTTGACATTTTTTGACTGAAAAGTGACAATCTTAGCCCTCCGTAGATATTGAAGATGACGTTATTCTCAAAAATCCATCTAATACAACCTTCATATATACAGAGTCAATGATTTGGTTGACTTTTATAGTCATTGAAAGACCAGGGGGGTCTCAACCTCATTTAAGCGGTCTCGGGTCGATTTTTGATATGAAATTTGAATATCCAACTGGCACTTTGGGCGTACCGTAAACATAGAAGACAGGAAGTGCACCCAAATTCCTTTTAGTCACGTTTGTATCTTCCTATTGACTAAATGTCTGTAAAATATTAGAAAGATTGAGAGATCCGGGGGCTCTCACCATAACCCTGTGCCCTTTGTCCTAAAAATTTGACATTTTTTGACTGAAAAGTGACAATCTTAGCCCTCCGTAGATATTGAAGATGACGTTATTCTCAAAAATCCATCTAATACAACCTTCATATATACAGAGTCAATGATTTGGTTGACTTTTATAGTCATTGAAAGACCAGGGGGGTCTCAACCTCATTTAAGCGGTCTCGGGTCGATTTTTGATATGAAATTTGAATATCCAACTGGCACTTTGGGCGTACCGTAAACATAGAAGACAGGAAGTGCACCCAAATTCCTTTTAGTCACGTTTGTATCTTCCTATTGACTAAATGTCTGTAAAATATTAGAAAGATTGAGAGATCCGGGGGCTCTCACCATAACCCTGTGCCCTTTGTCCTAAAAATTTGACATTTTTTGACTGAAAAGTGACAATCTTAGCCCTCCGTAGATATTGAAGATGACGTTATTCTCAAAAATCCATCTAATACAACCTTCATATATACAGAGTCAATGATTTGGTTGACTTTTATAGTCATTGAAAGACCAGGGGGGTCTCAACCTCATTTAAGCGGTCTCGGGTCGATTTTTGATATGAAATTTGAATATCCAACTGGCACTTTGGGCGTACCGTAAACATAGAAGACAGGAAGTGCACCCAAATTCCTTTTAGTCACGTTTGTATCTTCCTATTGACTAAATGTCTGTAAAATATTAGAAAGATTGAGAGATCCGGGGGCTCTCACCATAACCCTGTGCCCTTTGTCCTAAAAATTTGACATTTTTTGACTGAAAAGTGACAATCTTAGCCCTCCGTAGATATTGAAGATGACGTTATTCTCAAAAATCCATCTAATACAACCTTCATATATACAGAGTCAATGATTTGGTTGACTTTTATAGTCATTGAAAGACCAGGGGGGTCTCAACCTCATTTAAGCGGTCTCGGGTCGATTTTTGATATGAAATTTGAATATCCAACTGGCACTTTGGGCGTACCGTAAACATAGAAGACAGGAAGTGCACCCAAATTCCTTTTAGTCACGTTTGTATCTTCCTATTGACTAAATGTCTGTAAAATATTAGAAAGATTGAGAGATCCGGGGGCTCTCACCATAACCCTGTGCCCTTTGTCCTAAAAATTTGACATTTTTTGACTGAAAAGTGACAATCTTAGCCCTCCGTAGATATTGAAGATGACGTTATTCTCAAAAATCCATCTAATACAACCTTCATATATACAGAGTCAATGATTTGGTTGACTTTTATAGTCATTGAAAGACCAGGGGGGTCTCAACCTCATTTAAGCGGTCTCGGGTCGATTTTTGATATGAAATTTGAATATCCAACTGGCACTTTGGGCGTACCGTAAACATAGAAGACAGGAAGTGCACCCAAATTCCTTTTAGTCACGTTTGTATCTTCCTATTGACTAAATGTCTGTAAAATATTAGAAAGATTGAGAGATCCGGGGGCTCTCACCATAACCCTGTGCCCTTTGTCCTAAAAATTTGACATTTTTTGACTGAAAAGTGACAATCTTAGCCCTCCGTAGATATTGAAGATGACGTTATTCTCAAAAATCCATCTAATACAACCTTCATATATACAGAGTCAATGATTTGGTTGACTTTTATAGTCATTGAAAGACCAGGGGGGTCTCAACCTCATTTAAGCGGTCTCGGGTCGATTTTTGATATGAAATTTGAATATCCAACTGGCACTTTGGGCGTACCGTAAACATAGAAGACAGGAAGTGCACCCAAATTCCTTTTAGTCACGTTTGTATCTTCCTATTGACTAAATGTCTGTAAAATATTAGAAAGATTGAGAGATCCGGGGGCTCTCACCATAACCCTGTGCCCTTTGTCCTAAAAATTTGACATTTTTTGACTGAAAAGTGACAATCTTAGCCCTCCGTAGATATTGAAGATGACGTTATTCTCAAAAATCCATCTAATACAACCTTCATATATACAGAGTCAATGATTTGGTTGACTTTTATAGTCATTGAAAGACCAGGGGGGTCTCAACCTCATTTAAGCGGTCTCGGGTCGATTTTTGATATGAAATTTGAATATCCAACTGGCACTTTGGGCGTACCGTAAACATAGAAGACAGGAAGTGCACCCAAATTCCTTTTAGTCACGTTTGTATCTTCCTATTGACTAAATGTCTGTAAAATATTAGAAAGATTGAGAGATCCGGGGGCTCTCACCATAACCCTGTGCCCTTTGTCCTAAAAATTTGACATTTTTTGACTGAAAAGTGACAATCTTAGCCCTCCGTAGATATTGAAGATGACGTTATTCTCAAAAATCCATCTAATACAACCTTCATATATACAGAGTCAATGATTTGGTTGACTTTTATAGTCATTGAAAGACCAGGGGGGTCTCAACCTCATTTAAGCGGTCTCGGGTCGATTTTTGATATGAAATTTGAATATCCAACTGGCACTTTGGGCGTACCGTAAACATAGAAGACAGGAAGTGCACCCAAATTCCTTTTAGTCACGTTTGTATCTTCCTATTGACTAAATGTCTGTAAAATATTAGAAAGATTGAGAGATCCGGGGGCTCTCACCATAACCCTGTGCCCTTTGTCCTAAAAATTTGACATTTTTTGACTGAAAAGTGACAATCTTAGCCCTCCGTAGATATTGAAGATGACGTTATTCTCAAAAATCCATCTAATACAACCTTCATATATACAGAGTCAATGATTTGGTTGACTTTTATAGTCATTGAAAGACCAGGGGGGTCTCAACCTCATTTAAGCGGTCTCGGGTCGATTTTTGATATGAAATTTGAATATCCAACTGGCACTTTGGGCGTACCGTAAACATAGAAGACAGGAAGTGCACCCAAATTCCTTTTAGTCACGTTTGTATCTTCCTATTGACTAAATGTCTGTAAAATATTAGAAAGATTGAGAGATCCGGGGGCTCTCACCATAACCCTGTGCCCTTTGTCCTAAAAATTTGACATTTTTTGACTGAAAAGTGACAATCTTAGCCCTCCGTAGATATTGAAGATGACGTTATTCTCAAAAATCCATCTAATACAACCTTCATATATACAGAGTCAATGATTTGGTTGACTTTTATAGTCATTGAAAGACCAGGGGGGTCTCAACCTCATTTAAGCGGTCTCGGGTCGATTTTTGATATGAAATTTGAATATCCAACTGGCACTTTGGGCGTACCGTAAACATAGAAGACAGGAAGTGCACCCAAATTCCTTTTAGTCACGTTTGTATCTTCCTATTGACTAAATGTCTGTAAAATATTAGAAAGATTGAGAGATCCGGGGGCTCTCACCATAACCCTGTGCCCTTTGTCCTAAAAATTTGACATTTTTTGACTGAAAAGTGACAATCTTAGCCCTCCGTAGATATTGAAGATGACGTTATTCTCAAAAATCCATCTAATACAACCTTCATATATACAGAGTCAATGATTTGGTTGACTTTTATAGTCATTGAAAGACCAGGGGGGTCTCAACCTCATTTAAGCGGTCTCGGGTCGATTTTTGATATGAAATTTGAATATCCAACTGGCACTTTGGGCGTACCGTAAACATAGAAGACAGGAAGTGCACCCAAATTCCTTTTAGTCACGTTTGTATCTTCCTATTGACTAAATGTCTGTAAAATATTAGAAAGATTGAGAGATCCGGGGGCTCTCACCATAACCCTGTGCCCTTTGTCCTAAAAATTTGACATTTTTTGACTGAAAAGTGACAATCTTAGCCCTCCGTAGATATTGAAGATGACGTTATTCTCAAAAATCCATCTAATACAACCTTCATATATACAGAGTCAATGATTTGGTTGACTTTTATAGTCATTGAAAGACCAGGGGGGTCTCAACCTCATTTAAGCGGTCTCGGGTCGATTTTTGATATGAAATTTGAATATCCAACTGGCACTTTGGGCGTACCGTAAACATAGAAGACAGGAAGTGCACCCAAATTCCTTTTAGTCACGTTTGTATCTTCCTATTGACTAAATGTCTGTAAAATATTAGAAAGATTGAGAGATCCGGGGGCTCTCACCATAACCCTGTGCCCTTTGTCCTAAAAATTTGACATTTTTTGACTGAAAAGTGACAATCTTAGCCCTCCGTAGATATTGAAGATGACGTTATTCTCAAAAATCCATCTAATACAACCTTCATATATACAGAGTCAATGATTTGGTTGACTTTTATAGTCATTGAAAGACCAGGGGGGTCTCAACCTCATTTAAGCGGTCTCGGGTCGATTTTTGATATGAAATTTGAATATCCAACTGGCACTTTGGGCGTACCGTAAACATAGAAGACAGGAAGTGCACCCAAATTCCTTTTAGTCACGTTTGTATCTTCCTATTGACTAAATGTCTGTAAAATATTAGAAAGATTGAGAGATCCGGGGGCTCTCACCATAACCCTGTGCCCTTTGTCCTAAAAATTTGACATTTTTTGACTGAAAAGTGACAATCTTAGCCCTCCGTAGATATTGAAGATGACGTTATTCTCAAAAATCCATCTAATACAACCTTCATATATACAGAGTCAATGATTTGGTTGACTTTTATAGTCATTGAAAGACCAGGGGGGTCTCAACCTCATTTAAGCGGTCTCGGGTCGATTTTTGATATGAAATTTGAATATCCAACTGGCACTTTGGGCGTACCGTAAACATAGAAGACAGGAAGTGCACCCAAATTCCTTTTAGTCACGTTTGTATCTTCCTATTGACTAAATGTCTGTAAAATATTAGAAAGATTGAGAGATCCGGGGGCTCTCACCATAACCCTGTGCCCTTTGTCCTAAAAATTTGACATTTTTTGACTGAAAAGTGACAATCTTAGCCCTCCGTAGATATTGAAGATGACGTTATTCTCAAAAATCCATCTAATACAACCTTCATATATACAGAGTCAATGATTTGGTTGACTTTTATAGTCATTGAAAGACCAGGGGGGTCTCAACCTCATTTAAGCGGTCTCGGGTCGATTTTTGATATGAAATTTGAATATCCAACTGGCACTTTGGGCGTACCGTAAACATAGAAGACAGGAAGTGCACCCAAATTCCTTTTAGTCACGTTTGTATCTTCCTATTGACTAAATGTCTGTAAAATATTAGAAAGATTGAGAGATCCGGGGGCTCTCACCATAACCCTGTGCCCTTTGTCCTAAAAATTTGACATTTTTTGACTGAAAAGTGACAATCTTAGCCCTCCGTAGATATTGAAGATGACGTTATTCTCAAAAATCCATCTAATACAACCTTCATATATACAGAGTCAATGATTTGGTTGACTTTTATAGTCATTGAAAGACCAGGGGGGTCTCAACCTCATTTAAGCGGTCTCGGGTCGATTTTTGATATGAAATTTGAATATCCAACTGGCACTTTGGGCGTACCGTAAACATAGAAGACAGGAAGTGCACCCAAATTCCTTTTAGTCACGTTTGTATCTTCCTATTGACTAAATGTCTGTAAAATATTAGAAAGATTGAGAGATCCGGGGGCTCTCACCATAACCCTGTGCCCTTTGTCCTAAAAATTTGACATTTTTTGACTGAAAAGTGACAATCTTAGCCCTCCGTAGATATTGAAGATGACGTTATTCTCAAAAATCCATCTAATACAACCTTCATATATACAGAGTCAATGATTTGGTTGACTTTTATAGTCATTGAAAGACCAGGGGGGTCTCAACCTCATTTAAGCGGTCTCGGGTCGATTTTTGATATGAAATTTGAATATCCAACTGGCACTTTGGGCGTACCGTAAACATAGAAGACAGGAAGTGCACCCAAATTCCTTTTAGTCACGTTTGTATCTTCCTATTGACTAAATGTCTGTAAAATATTAGAAAGATTGAGAGATCCGGGGGCTCTCACCATAACCCTGTGCCCTTTGTCCTAAAAATTTGACATTTTTTGACTGAAAAGTGACAATCTTAGCCCTCCGTAGATATTGAAGATGACGTTATTCTCAAAAATCCATCTAATACAACCTTCATATATACAGAGTCAATGATTTGGTTGACTTTTATAGTCATTGAAAGACCAGGGGGGTCTCAACCTCATTTAAGCGGTCTCGGGTCGATTTTTGATATGAAATTTGAATATCCAACTGGCACTTTGGGCGTACCGTAAACATAGAAGACAGGAAGTGCACCCAAATTCCTTTTAGTCACGTTTGTATCTTCCTATTGACTAAATGTCTGTAAAATATTAGAAAGATTGAGAGATCCGGGGGCTCTCACCATAACCCTGTGCCCTTTGTCCTAAAAATTTGACATTTTTTGACTGAAAAGTGACAATCTTAGCCCTCCGTAGATATTGAAGATGACGTTATTCTCAAAAATCCATCTAATACAACCTTCATATATACAGAGTCAATGATTTGGTTGACTTTTATAGTCATTGAAAGACCAGGGGGGTCTCAACCTCATTTAAGCGGTCTCGGGTCGATTTTTGATATGAAATTTGAATATCCAACTGGCACTTTGGGCGTACCGTAAACATAGAAGACAGGAAGTGCACCCAAATTCCTTTTAGTCACGTTTGTATCTTCCTATTGACTAAATGTCTGTAAAATATTAGAAAGATTGAGAGATCCGGGGGCTCTCACCATAACCCTGTGCCCTTTGTCCTAAAAATTTGACATTTTTTGACTGAAAAGTGACAATCTTAGCCCTCCGTAGATATTGAAGATGACGTTATTCTCAAAAATCCATCTAATACAACCTTCATATATACAGAGTCAATGATTTGGTTGACTTTTATAGTCATTGAAAGACCAGGGGGGTCTCAACCTCATTTAAGCGGTCTCGGGTCGATTTTTGATATGAAATTTGAATATCCAACTGGCACTTTGGGCGTACCGTAAACATAGAAGACAGGAAGTGCACCCAAATTCCTTTTAGTCACGTTTGTATCTTCCTATTGACTAAATGTCTGTAAAATATTAGAAAGATTGAGAGATCCGGGGGCTCTCACCATAACCCTGTGCCCTTTGTCCTAAAAATTTGACATTTTTTGACTGAAAAGTGACAATCTTAGCCCTCCGTAGATATTGAAGATGACGTTATTCTCAAAAATCCATCTAATACAACCTTCATATATACAGAGTCAATGATTTGGTTGACTTTTATAGTCATTGAAAGACCAGGGGGGTCTCAACCTCATTTAAGCGGTCTCGGTCGATTTTTGATATGAAATTTGAATATCCAACTGGCACTTTGGGCGTACCGTAAACATAGAAGACAGGAAGTGCACCCAAATTCCTTTTAGTCACGTTTGTATCTTCCTATTGACTAAATGTCTGTAAAATATTAGAAAGATTGAGAGATCCGGGGGCTCTCACCATAACCCTGTGCCCTTTGTCCTAAAAATTTGACATTTTTTGACTGAAAAGTGACAATCTTAGCCCTCCGTAGATATTGAAGATGACGTTATTCTCAAAAATCCATCT